>NC_080437.1:10596435-10900810 GCF_028018845.1 Melospiza georgiana | reverse complement strand
CTCTGTTCTTATGCACTCAATATAAAAGCCAGAGACTTGAAAATTTTGTTCATTTTTCTTAAAAAGTACACTGCATTCTAATTTAAATTAAAAGGGGTTTTAAAGAATAAAGTTACTTAAAACTAAATGCGAAATTTTAATAAAGAAATAGATCAACTTTAAATAATCCCTTGGAAGAATTTTAATCAGACAAACTTATAAGAAAATGGTTGCTGCCCATATTTTAAAGACAGATGCAGCCATTAATTGGGGAAATCACCAATAAACAGAACCAGTGTTTTCAAATAATGAATCAGCTACTGACAACTGTAATTTCCTTTGATAGATGTTAGAATTTTGTTTCAGATTAGTTTATACATTCAAATTCAGTTAACTACTTCACCTGAAATTGAGAAAGTGCATAAAGTTTTTAAAATATATCTTAATATATACCTTATCTATATCAAGTATTTGAATAAAAGTAATTAGAGCAGTGAACTAAAATCAACAGGTTTTTTTTTAGTTCACTAACAGTGGCAACTTTAAATCAATTTTAATATTTAATATTTAATATTAATGCTAATTATTTTTAAATTTGACTTTTAATATATCTTTATGCATATCAAGTGGCATTAATACATTTTTAGTCAACTAATTTACAAGGATTAAAATACTGGTCTTCTGTGGTGTCTCTGAAGAATACATAAATGTGTGATGAACCACATGGGAAGTAAACTGCCAGCAATGAAGAACCAAATTTATGAGAACATGTTTAAGTAGATGTTAAGCACTTTATTACTGTCACATATATTGATCAGGCATGCTCATCAATGAACTATAACAACAAAGAAATACTCTACTTGGAAATAAAAGTGGATCTCTGCATGAAAACCCTGCACTTCTGGGAAGACAAAACCTGTTTAGTGCAGCCACAAAAGAGTGGCTGAAGCCCAAGGCCTCTTGCCTTAGATCAGAAAAAGGAGGCGGACGAAGATGCAGAGCAAGTCATAGACTTAAAGCTACTGCAAAAGTCTTCCACAGCAAGAAAGGAAATACAAAATGTTTTAATTGAAGAGGTTGCTATTAAATCAGGCCATCTGCAACCCAGGCTTATTTCTGACTACTTCTCAAAGTAAGTGAAGGAGTCCCAAAGCTCCAAAGATACAACCCAAAGGGTAACCACTGGGTCCCTGTGCTGCATAATACCAACCTGAGACACTGCAGCTATTCACCCTAAAGTCATGGAACTGCCTCTGGTTTCTGCTGTTACTGTAAGAATATTTTCACAGTAATCAACACATGCAGCCACTTGCTTTTTCAAGTTACCTGTTAAGGAATCTGGTATGTATGTATACATGCAGCTATACAGACACATTTGTTTTTATCATTCTCTCATGTCTTGGTAAGCTCTGAAATTCCTAACATTCTGAAGAAGCCTCCACAAAAACCCCAAGAGAGCAAACCATTAACCTGGATGCCAGACACTTAAAGTACACACACTGGTTTCTACTTTATCTGCTTTTCCTTCCTTTTTCTGTAAATCACAAATTCTCTTCAATTCTTCCTAATGAATCTTTTTCTCCTCTGTTGATTGCTTTATGATGCATTTTTCCAACACCCTGCATATATTTTCCTTGTTGAAACTACTTTTTCAATGGTTTAAACTTTTCACTTTAGATTGTCTCTTTCCTATATTTTATATTTTTATTTCAAAAGCTTTATGACTATGATCTTAATTCTTTCCTCCCCCATGAATCTAGGGAAAAGCAGAGAGACTTGACTGGTTTTTTCCTCACCACCCCTGGAAACCAAGCATATTTTGTACATTTGAAGAAAAGCCCTTAGGCAACTTGCAAAGAACTAACAACATTTCAATAAGCTCAACTTTTCCATGGCTTTCAGAACTCCCTCAGTATTGATTTGAAAGTCAGGAAAATTTCTAAGATAAAAAAATTTCTTCTTTTGAAGCTGAAAAATAACTTTCAGTCTTTAAACTTAATTTATCTATATTACTTACTGTAAGTTATGAACTGTTATTAATCACTATGATCATGGAAGGAATTAATGTAATTTAATTTTAAGCCACTAGAAGACTTGTATATTTGTATTATTATTTCTATTTGAATCTAGAGAGGAAAAAAACTTCTTCAGTTGCTATTGCTTATTATTAAAATGCTAAATATTGGCAAATGCAGGGGAGTAACCATGACTTCAGCAAAAAGAACAAAGCATATTACTCCCAGACTCCTCAAGGGAACAAGGGAAGAAGCTGGTCTCCACCAGAAGCAGCAAGACTGCTTGAATACAAATAGAAGAAGCTCCACAGCAAAACATTATGTCTCAGTATTTTAGAGCAGAAGAGATCTCTGGAAGTCACCTGGTACCACTACCTGGTCAAAGCAGGACCAACTTCTCCATCAGACCAGGTTGTTCAGTCATTGCAGTAAAGTTCTTACTACCTCTAAGGATGAATATTGCACTACTTCCCCAGGCAGCCCCTGTTGTAATACTTCACCACATTCAGTCAAAATTTCTTTCCTAATTTCTCAATGAAATTTCCTTCAGTTTATTCCCATAACCTAATCTAAGCACCTTACAGCTACCTGCAAATATTTGTGAATCTATTACAGACTGCAAGTACACCCCAAACCGGGCTATTTCTGTCCAGGCAGATGTATCAAGCTCAGGCTTTGGAGAGACAGCTCTGCCATATCCTTTAATTTAATACTGCAGATTCACACCAGAAACAAAACAAAAAGATCAGCATTTGGGTATTTACCAGGCTTCCTCCTCTCTCCATTTTAATGGGTTCATTGAATTGTTATTCTTGAAAGTAAATAACTCACACAATATCTCAAAATCAAGCACTAAGCAGTAATTGATCTAAGTATGGAATGAGAATATAAACCCTTTTATACTCAAGTATTTAAATGGCAGTACCAAATTAGTTTTCTCTATTTTCTGAAAATATCTGAAAATACTTAAACACAGGAGGAGTGCACAGCTGGGACAGCAAACACTCTTACACAGAGACCCAACCAGGGATGTATATTTTCAATTCAACCCAATTTGACAGAGGAGTTAAAGTTCTAATGATAACTGGATCTCCAGAAGTTTTTTGATAATTGGTGTATGGAAAGACAACAGACATACAAGTGAGTATCTTCACTAACTGAAAACAAGGGTATCTGTGAGTAGTCCATGGCCTCACCTTGGCCCATCAAGTGGGCACAACAAGTTAATTTAGATTAGTTATGACACACTACCTCTAGGCTGCTGGGGGCATCAAAAGACATGGGGAAATGCACACTGCAAGTTCTTCAGTGGGTCAGGTTAAAGGGAATCAAATCACACACAGAGGGAACTGAAATTCAGAAAGTCAAGCCTTCACTTCTGCTGCTCATCCAACTTGCTCTGTCATGTACTAGGCATTTCTGGTATTGTTTCTTTTTAAGTGTTTGCTAAAATAGACCTAATCTATACTACAATGAATGACCACTAGAATGTCCTTCTTTTTAGGGAAGCATCCACATGGCACATCAGGCCAGTAAAGTCACCTGTCCACAAAACAAACTCCAAAGGAAAAAAAAATCCTACTTCAACCACTGGAAAATGCACAACTCTGCTACAAATCAGAAAGATAAGCTTATTTTAACTAGCTGATATTTACCTTGAACATGGAGAATGATAAGCAGATAGGCTCCAAGCAATTGCTCATGAACTCTCAATCGAGTCATTGTTCACTTTTAATCCTTCCTGTGCAGGGCGACCGGCCCCTCTGCGTGACAAATGCTAAGCTCAGTGAAGCCTAATACAGGATTCAGTGCTTGACTGCAAGGATGCTTCTGGGGCTTTTCCACCTTTGTTTCCTGGAAAATACAATAAAACAAAATGGTTAAAACCTTCAAGTATTTGTGAAACAAGAAAAAATCCTCAAGATGGTCATCATGCTGAGCATAACCAACAAACTCAACCAAAAATCCCTGTGTGTTTATTAACATTAGTATCTAAAAACATTAGCTATGTTTACTATCTAACTGAATAGCAGGGTTCTTCTGAAATATAAACTTTTGGTAACAACCCACAGGGATGTTTTCATATTCCTATTAAAAATATTAGATATGTCAACTCACTGGTCACAGAGGTATAATTTTAGACTTGCATATAGCTGTTAGAGGCAGTATTCAACAGATTTAACATGTAAATCTGTTTGAAAACTATTTTCTTTACAGAAATTAAATCTTCTTTAAATTATTTCCCATAAAAATTAAATGCAAGTGGTGACTTCCCATAATACTGGGGGGGGAAGCAATAACACCATGTTAGGCCACTTGTTGAAAACTGCTGGTAGAGAAGCTTTATCGCAAAAAATCCCCAGCCTCTCTGCTGGATGAAAACCAAACTTGCATTAAATTTAACAGTTAGTTTGGTTACCTAATATACTTATCTTGTTACTTTTTTCTCCTAGAAGAGTACTGCAGAAAAAAAGACAACACTAACTGCAATTCAAAATCACGACATCCTGGATTTCCAAGCTGTGTGCAAATTACACTACCGTGTGTACATGCCACATGCCATTTGCTCCACAAATAAAACATAATTCTGCTCTTGTGCAGTGGGTGAACATTCAGTAGGCAGCCAAACTGAGTAAGAAGTCACTTTTTCAGATTGCAGTAGTTGCGGTCACGTTCTGCTCACAGAACTTTTCAATGGCGATGCACGAGGGGAACGTAATTGGGCCTCAAAGGACTAAAAAGCAGCTTGAACACCTCAATAGTTCCTCGCAACAAAAGCGAAGCTGCACAAAGAGGAACAGAGCCCTGATTTTGCCTCTCCTCGGCCTCGTTTCGGTGGGGTTGACCCCCCTGACCCCTGTCAGCCTGGCGCTGCTCATGAATGGCAGGACGGGCGTTCGCTCGGGGATGGGCAGCAATTACTGTTGGTGGCCGCTTCCAGCATCAATAACTCAATCTGTGTGTCGGCGAGACCCAAGAACTTTTCATTTTAATGAGCCTGCGGAGGCATTTAACATGGAGGCAAATTAGCGGCTGAGCCGGGAGGTGTCCGTCACTTCCAATTTCAGCGGGCGCGGCGCCGCCCCGACCCCTGGCCTACTTTTCACACGTCTCTGACTTCTCCCTAATGCAGCCACAAAGAGGGAGCCAGGCACCCCCAGCCCCACGGCAGCCATGGGCCTGGGCTGGATTATTGCCAGGCTGTGGTGGGATGGACGCGGAATCGTGCGCTGCGCAAACCAACAGAGCACCGGGAACCTCAGAGTAAACTTCCTGGCCAGGCAGAGGGAGAAACAGCGTGACAGCAAAAATATTCACTCCTTAGTGTCCCTATGCCACAACCCCAGTTCTGACAGTTACTTGGTATGTCCTTCTAGCTATAAAACATCAGGCCAGCAACCCAAGTGCATAAGTATTAATGCTGGATTCTGTGTTTCAATGGCAATGAACTTCCAATCCTCAATAAAACGTGGAATTTGAAAACTGCCAACAGCTTTATGCAGCAATAAACAACAAAGGCTTTATTTATGGTATTCTATCAAGCAAAACCAAATAAATCTTAGTAATAGTCTGTTTAACGTATTTTAAAAATAATTTCTGTTTTGTCCGGTTTCAGAAAGAAGATATTTGCACTGTTGTACATAGCAAGAGTGTAAGTGTTTAAAATTTGGTGATCTTGCCCCCCAATTCATCAGAGGGCACACCGGCACAGGAACATGCATTTTCCCCTGTACCACACAGCCTGTCACAAAACAAAAAAAAGAAAAAATTGAAGAAATTAACCATTTCAATGCAACTCATTCCAATTTCATGGTAATTTTTGTTCAGTGACACACTCTAAGATAGTTTCCAGAAATGCTGTCCAAGACTATTTAAGAAAAAAATGTTCTCCACCAGTATTTTGTACTTGAATCTTCCTTCCCTTTTCACATATACACATACATAAAATATAATATTGTCTATAAAACCATGCAATAAAAATCAAAGAGAACAAATTCTAATTCCCCATTTTAAAACAAAAAATACCCTTCCAGACTCCTATTAAAGAGGAAGACTAGGAACCCTGGCTAAGGCACAAAACTGAAAGAGCAACAGCTGGAATTTCTCCAAAACTTGCCTGATATAACAGTTTAGAATGACACAACTAAATAATCCCTTCAAATATATTAAAGCTGCAATTAACACTTGGAATTCTACTCTGCCAACAGAATGATGCTGAAAAAATTAAAATCCATAAGCCAATCAGGTGATTTTAAAGTTCTCAATCTCTTTTCTACTGTAGCCACGAAATGTTCAACTACAATCCACTAAAAAGTAATTTATTCATCAATGGTAACACCTGATTTTCCTGCACTGTATTTTATTATCCTTCTTAGTAATTGTTTATTGAAGAAAATGCTTTTATTATTAAACTGTGGGTTTTTTCTGAATTGGAACTCAGCAGTGAATTCACAGCACTATCAGAGCAGTCCAGCCCAATGTTCTGTATGACTCCAAATATACAAAGCTGAAGTGTGCAAGATCTCTCACATGGCCCAAACCAACTCTGAAAGCATGGAGTTCAGTGGTAACTGTTCTTTAGATGTGGCTATGTAGTAATTTTAACAGCATGATCCCCAAACCAAATGAGCTGTGCTCTTCCAAATTTCAATAAAGAATGATAGGGGTGAATGTAACAACAAAGATAGTATTGAATAAGGGGAACACATGAAAAAATGTCAGACTTCACAAGAATTAGAACATACAATCCACTTCAACAGACAAAACATTTCAAACCATTTGCAGCAGTACATGTAACACCAAGTTAAAGAATTTAAACACAACAAAACTAAAACTTACTAAATAGTTCTCTGATGTGTAACTGGGGCAAGAAGCAACTTAGGTAACTCTAAGCATATTACCTCAATCACAGGGACTGTTTTGAACAGGACTTGGAGATGAACAGAATGCCAGAGATAAACTGAACTGTCAGTCTAAATCAGTGTGCAACAACAGCTTCCCTGGAAGATTATGAAAAAACCTGATATGGTGCCACAAAGAAAATTACTCATTTGGATGAAGAAAAGAGGGATTATAAGAACAGTTAAGAATTCACTACAGGGCAGACAAGTAGTTTCAAGAACAGAGATTAGTAGCCTAGTTCAAATGGCATCTGAGGACCTTGATTCTTGATTCAGCTTGACTGAAGAATACTCACCCTTTTCATTAATGAAGTAGGCACAGAAAGCAAAAACTTGAAAAAATTGCTGACAAACAAATTGTCAGTTCAGCTGAGTGCTGTCTTTATGCAGGAAGATCTGGATCACGGGAAGAACTAAAGTAACAAATGGAATGAAGTACAACAGCATGAAAATGGAAAAGTCATGCACATTGGGAATTTCTGCTCACACATAAGAGATAGCTATGGCCAAGGACACCAACTGATTACAGAACATCAGACACATCCATGTGATGTGGCTGGGAGAAAGACACAAACACAACTCTAGTCAGGAAAATTTCTCAGGGAAAACAGCAAGACATGACTAGCACAAAGATAATATGATTGATAAATTCAACACCCATCTAAAAGGATACTATCTCAAGAAAAGAGAGACATTAGGAGATAAAAAGAAAAGAAAACAGTACAATTAAGACAGATAAAATTGATGGGTAAATAACTACACTTTGACAACATAACAGGAATATACACAATGAAAGACAGACAGCTATTCAATCTTAAGAAAATTACTGGTTCAACAATGAGCTATGGATTAGCTATTAAAATTCATTTGGATCAGAAATTAGAAGACAATTCCTAACCACTGGTTAGAAGGTTGTAGGGCAGACTTTCAGACTAAATAGAGTCCAAAAACTTAATTAGTCTTTATTTTTCAAAGGACACCATCTCATGTAGCTACAGGTGTCAGGACAGGAACAGACTGATCGGGGACTACATTTCATTATTAATACAAAAAGGGCTATAGTTGGCTTCAGTTTATCCAAAGTCAAACAGTCAAATTTAATCAAGCCCCATAACAAGAAGAAAGTTTCAGTCTGTGTACTGTGTAATTCTGTCAAATACTTGTACAAAACTTACTTTTTAAATGTGTTTTTATTCTTCTATTGCTAGGCATGCTTACACAAACTGTTGAAAAGTGTCACAATGAAACACTCGAACTACCTATGCTTGAGTGCTGTCAAATATGTTAAATTAAACAGGCAAGGTAAATCCACCCCCAAAATCTGTCAAGAAATCCTATAGCTGATGGAGAAGCCTGCTGGTTATTGCAAGCCTGATGACTACACAGCCATCAACAAAAACAACTTCATGTAAGGCCCTATTTAGGCACTAACCTGTTCAAGCTCACAGAAATAATTCCCCTGAACTGTGGATTGTGTAAGAATTATTTAAAACTATTCCTGACTGCATAAATTTAAAAGCCAAGAGACTGCGTAAATTATACAAGTCCTTTCTCCTTCTAGAAACTAAAGTGAAATCTGAAATGCTAAATGCAGCTCAATTGTGTGTATTATATACTTCTCAAAAGAATGAAGAAAGAAATCTTAGTTCTCTCTGTAGTACATATAGAACCACGTGTTTAGAACATGTGCACTGCAACACATTTGCTCATTCAGAAAACACAAGACCCTAACAACAGGTTGTTTACAGCAGGGGAGCTCAGTGTCTTAGAAAAGAACGTCTTATTTCTAATCAGTGGGAAAAGCCACCAAAATCCACCTTGGACAGTCAAACAGATCTCCTGAAACAAAGATTTCCCACTGCTGGTGAATATCAAATCACGACAGAATTTAGAAGGCAAAATACTAAATTACGATGTATCTGTCTGTTTCATAAACAAAATAATTAACTGTGAAGAAATGAAAGCCTAGCTGCTTTCTACTATGCCCAGCAAAATTGGGTAATTGGGGACACCACTCACTGCACTCCTGAACGCCCATCTTACTGTTACTCTGGGCTTCCCATTAACTTACTGCTATAAAGTTTCTTCAATTAAATTAACTGCAATGACATTCAGCAAAATTGTCTTCCCACTACAATCAGGTATTCAGACACATCCTAATGTGTTACAAACATGACACATTCTTTTATTTGAACATATTCAGAGAAAATGTCACTACACAATTTTTGTTCACCTTGACCCATTTCCCTCTTTTCTCAACTCCTTCACTTTGGAAGTGATTAGGTGGCTTAGAGCTTCTGCCCTTAGGACAATTAGCAAATGGACACCCATGTTCTTTCTACAGTGACATCAACTTCTTCTATTCTACCCAGAAGCTATCCTTCTCATATGTTTCTATAATCTATTTATCATCAATGTGAACACGGAGAAAAGTCTCCACATGTAATGCATTCCATCTCTAAATTTAGTAACTACAAATAGGGAATCATAACTTAAACCTTTTAGATCTCATTCATAAGAAACATACTTTTGTTCACCAAACATAAGCAGCAAGGGAAAAGAAATCATCAAAACTGTTAGAAATTTTACATGTTACTAATAAAAATATTTTGGTCATACTATACTGCCTACAAGACTTATCACACATTTCGGTTCTGAGTTTCAATAATTTGATGCAAATAATATACCTGGGCTGAGGAAAGGAAAAAGCTGGGCCACAATCCTGAATATGTTTGCTCACATTTTATAAAGGTGGACAAAAGATACTAAAATAAGTGTGCCAGTGCCTTCAAAATTACAAATGCCTTCATAGAAAGTTTCTACTGTGTAACATGACTTTTAGCACTATTAAGACTAATGAATGTTTTTACAACCTTAAAATATGTCTCTTTTTTTTTGTAATTTAAAGACAGTTATTCATTAATCTAGGTAAAAAAGACCAAAAAACCCAGATCCAGAAATTGACAGGGTAACCATTTATTTTACTTAACTCCCGTGATCATGGCTTGCTTGTGCTACAGCTATAACCTCTGCCCAATCTAGAGGAAGAAATTCACAAGTTCTTTATGTCTCCAAAGTGAAAGTGATTATGCAAATTACGGAACTCACGAAGAAGAGAGTTCTGCAGAAACTGGGTTTTTGTTTGGCGCTCAAAGAGCACATTTTTCATTTCACGATGCCTAAGGAAAACAGCCTGCATTTTTGGTCGCTGACTTTAATCAATCCGAAAGCACGCTGGGCAAACCGCTGCTCGGCCGTGTGTCGGTGCCATCGGTGTGTCCCGGCAGAGGAGGGACGGGCCGGGGCCAGGGCACCTCCCTGCCCTTCCCTGCCGTGCCCTGCCCAGGCCGGCCCGCAGCCCCGGCTCCCGGCGCGCCTCACGGCCCGGCCCGGCCCGAGCGCTTCGCCCACAGGAGGGAGGTGTAAGCTCGTTTCCCAGCAGGGCACCTTGCTAAAGCCGGCCTCTCTCACGCACAGCCTTTAGAAAACGTGGCTGCTATTTAAAAGACACATCACGAATTTCAATTTTTGGTACAAAGAAGAAGAAAACAACAGCAACAAAGCTGAGACAACTCAACACGGAGTTTGGGAGTCAGCTTTTTTTTAGCGTGAAAAAAAGCAAGACTATAAACCACTTCTCTCCCTCCTGCCCTCGCCTCCTCCAGCCCCAACCCTGGTTTTCTAGGTAGTAAGGTTTTTCCAAGCGCGCTGGCCCGCCGCCAGCTCCATAAAGCGAGCGGGAGGCGCTCCCCCCGCGGCCCCTCCCGGCAGCCCAAGGCGCCCGGCCTGACATGCTTTTCAAGGCGTGCTAGACTGCAGCGCAGACTTTCTGGCTCCACTTCCATTGTTTGCACGGCTGCTTTGCTCCTTATCCAGAGCCTGGATTAGCATAAGAATACTGTCTTCCCCCTCTGCAAGCCAGCTCCCCTCTAGAAGACCTCCACCCCTTAAGAATAAACATAGCGTTGGGTTTCTTTTTTTTAGGGGGTTTCTCTTTAAATCCCTTTTTCCTATTCAGGACTTGTAGAAACCAATAAAATAAATAAAACGCTAAACAAGCGAGGCTGACAAGGCTCAGAAAGGCCCGATTGCATAGATTAGTAATTACCAAGGTCAAAGGAGTCAACACCTGATAATGCACGAAGCCCTCACTCCCCACACTCACACTAGGGACATCAAAGTTATTAATGGATATGCTTTCCATATGGAGCTGAAAATAAATAAATTTAGGAAGGGGTAACAGAAAGGAGGTTTAAATCCCCCTTCCTTTTAATTTACACCTGGAAGACGGAGTTTCAAATTTCTGAGAACAGACAGGAAACATTACTTATGAAGACAACCCTCAGCCAAAAATACAAACCAACCCCTCTAAACTGCAAGTGGTGATGCCTTTACACAGGGGAATCTGCCTGCTTACACATCTGCAAACCCTTTCCCTCTGGTATGTGACAAAGGGACTGTGGTGTCCCTTTTAGAGCAAGTGACGTGATCTAGTATTAAAAAAGACCGACAGAAGAGCATTTCACAAGGATTGAACTGCTTGCCCTCACAACGCCTCAAACTGTCGACATGGACATATTTTTTTTGTTCTGCTACTCAGCATCCAGGTGAATTCATGTGTTGTTTCATGAATAAGATAAAAACACACTTGTAAATATTACTTCATAAGCAAGTAATGTAATTTTTAAATAATCGAATTCTGCACTCCCCACTGCAATGGGTGAGAGATGAGCTTTCTTTGACAGTATTTGCTCGACACATACAAACAGCAGACAAGACTAGCAAGTTCAACATCATCAAGATTTGCTAACACAAAACACTGCTATGCAAGGTAAGCCTTAATCCTCACTTTCCTCACCTGCTTGCCATGCCCATGGAGGCACTGTACTCTGTTGAGAGGAGAAACTCCCAAATTCCCTGTCTAGCTGTTCCCACAAATCACTGCCAATAACACACAGATATCCTCAAAGGAATGGTCTCCATCAGATTTCCAAAGAGGCATTTTAATAGCTGGATGGGAAAAATAAGTGAAATTGTAGGTGCTGCTTGTTTATCCTCCTCAAAACTGCTCTGGCAGGGAGAAGTTATTTTTTAGGTGTTCTTACTACAGAAACAAATTTTTAGTTAAATGTAATTTGCAAATTACATTTATCTATTAGGTTTGTTCTTTGTGTTAGTTATCTCACCCTTAAAATTACAACCTTTCTTATTCTTTGGAATTTTAATGAATAGTTGACTAACTTTTGTCATCTGTGACCCTTCATTTCACTCCAGAAACTCATGTTGGGGATGTTTTTATGAGATTACAAACTCCAGGCACAGAACATGAGCAGGTTACCACCTTCACAGCAAGGGCAAAAGAAGTGAGCAAGTATTATCAGTGGCAAGTTTAGAATAGCCTAAACTAGAATCATTCATTATCTTACATAGAACCTGCAAAGTGTTCAGATAGTCTCAGTATCAGAGTGATAAATGCTTATGTGTAAAGTGTGACATGCTCACCTACAGAGTTACCTCACACATACTGGATATATTAAACTAGATTGCTATATTAGGAAAGTGCTTACACAGGACAAATAATGTACAATTAATTACATGCTGCATTCAGCATCTGTTTTCATCTGCAACATTTAATTTCAATGTGACATATGTAAGAAAGTATTATTGCTCTGGGAAAATTTTCCAGGACTCCAAATGTATGTGTCTGAGAGCTATCTAACCCTGTCAGTGCTCTGCAAGTCTTGCTGAGATAAAAACAGATTTTAATGCAAACTTAAGTAAAACTCTAAGTGCACTGTAGATCCGCTTGGTTAAATAACTACAGAAACAACATAGCATGCACATGCACACAAATACTCCTCTTAAGTTTGAACAATGTACTTTCATCAAATATACCTTCAAGACATTTCCAAACCCAAACACAGTAATCTTTCAATAGGTAGACAAAAACAGAGTTCAAAGGTAATGTTTACCTCAACAGTTATAATCCTCTATTTCCCTGCACTGAAGTGCTAAAGCAATACTGTTAATTTTTTTTTTCACACAAAATTCAAAAGCAAACAAGAGCTTTCTGATCATGAGATTAATAAGATTAAAAATCACCCATTTGTAATCTACCAACTACAGCAGTTCATTTCTCAGTGCAAAAAGGTTATTTTAAATACACTGTGAAACATTTTTCAACAAGAAATCAACATACAGGGTAGAAGCTTGGTTTGGTTTTAGATTAAGTGAAGTTCACATTCAACTAATAAAATCTGGAATTTTTTTTCATTCAATCTTTGCTTTTCTTTCCATATTGTAAGAAAGCACCTGGACTAAGACACAAAGAAACTAAAAACACACAGAGATTATATTATATATTCCTTCTATGAATTTCACTTGATTTCCTGCTTTTCTCTTTGACCATCACAGCATACGACTTAAACTGCCCATACTCAGTATTACAGGGATGACTTGGACACTATTTTTTATTGCAAACATTTCCCCCACTCTCCCATCATCCTTAAACTGGAAGGTATCTCCTCTGATGTCTCAACAGCTCCTTAAGCTAAAAATCTTCAAAGCAAAGCCATGTTCCTCCTAAGTCATGTCTGCATTAACTTTGGCAATTCAATTATTTCCCAGTTTTAAGATCACCTTCTTAAAACTGTCTCATTTTGCCTTTTCTTATGTTACTTCTGTCAATGTTTTATTCCATCTAAGGGTGATTTATTCCTTCCACATTTTCACTATCAAAAACTTCTTTCTTTCGGGATTCTTTAGCTTAGATGAATCACCTCTAATAGGATGGAATTAAGGCTGATTCAAATTAAATCTGTGAAGGAAAAATTGAGGTTACAGGAAAACCACAGAATCCATAACGAGAAACAATTTTTGTTGCTAGTTGAAGAGAATACAGAATTATTTTTGGCAGAGAGAAAGGGGACAGAAAAGCCATCACTATTGAACCTTCTCTATTAAGCACTATATAGTATCTTGTAATCCTCTACCACATCCTAAGTATTTTTCCATTTCCCTTTTTTCTTTTGAGATTTTTCACACATTTGAGTTAAGCACTGTACTGAAACCAAACCAGCAGATGAAAGGCTGCAGTCATTTATTGGGTCAATGTGACCAGGTTTTGGTAGCAGGGGGCTAAAGGGTGGCTTCTGTGAGAAGCTGCCAGAGGCTTGTCCAGCCAATGCCAGCTGGCTCCAGGATGGACCCACTGCTGACCAAGGCTGAGCCCATCAGGAATGATAATAATGCTGCTAAGATAACATATTTGAGAATGAAAAACAGTTATTGCACAGATGTGCCTGCAGCCAGAGAAGAGAGGAGGAAGAATAAGTGAGAAAATGAACTGTGCAGACACCAAGGTCAGTGCAGAAGGAGGGGCAGGAGGTGCTCCAGGTGCCAGAGAAGACTCCCCTGCAGCCTGTGGTACACTGTGGCGAGGCAGCTGTGCCCCTGCAGCCCACAGAGGGACCATGGGGATGCAGAGATCCACCTGCAGCCCATGGAGGAGCCCACACCAGAGCAGGTGGATGTCTCTGAACCCACAGGAAACCTGGGCTGGAGAGGGTCCTGGCAGGGACCTGCACACTGCAGGTGTACTGGCAGGACTTGTGACCCCATGGAGGACTCCCATCAGAGCAGGCTGTGCCTGAAGGGCTGCACCCCAGGGAATGGACCCAAGCTGTGCAGTCTGTGCAGCAGAGGGAACGGTGATCAACTGACCACAAGCCCCATTCCCCACTTCCCTTCACTGCTGGAGAGGGGAGGGAGGGCCCAGGAAGGAGGGATGAGTAGGAAGAAGGTGCTTTTAAGATTTCTACTTGTTGCTCACCTCTGATTTTGTTAGTAAGACATTCAATTAATATCCCCAAATTGAGTCTGTTTTGCCTGTGATGGCAAACAGTGAGTGACCTCTCCTGGTCTTTATCTCCAGCCATGGAGAGGGGAGTGATAGAGTGGCTTTGGTAGGTGCCTGTGCAAATTTTAAAGACCAATAAAGCAAACTTTTTTCCCCCTTGCCCATTAGAAAAGTCTTATTAATTCAGAGATTGGTAGTATCAGCAAACATGAAATTTACTGAGGGGGAGGGGAAACCAAGTAGATTGCAAGTGTACATTTGCAAATTCCAAAACAACTCAAAGGGCACAGAACTTCAAGACACCTGTATAAATATCCCTTTTCTCATACAAACTTCAGGGACTCTCCTCTGCACAGGCAGATGCCTTATCACTTCACTTTCATCCCACTGAAAGCCTGGGACTGAACTGTTTCTGTAAAAAACGTTCATATGCTTTACCTGCCAACTGAAACAAATAATTGTTTTTCAAACACCAGCAACTTGAATGAGCATGTTTGAACGAGAATAGGAATTTCAGATCTTAGAACAACAAAATGTGTTTGAAGCCTGGTGAAGTGTAGCCATTTGGGAACCCCTCTGCACATCTACGCCGTGGAAATTCTCCTAACAGATGTGACTACAGACCCCTCTACCATTACTCTAAACAGATTCAGATTTTTACTCAAGATACCCTGAAATTCCTATACTGTGCTGTAAACTCAAAACATACATATTATAAGGACATGATAAAAATATCCTTTCTTTACATAGACTTGGCTATGGCGCACCAAGTAATATTTTTAAAGGAGGGTACATACATCTGGTTTAGAAATAAGAAAATTAGAATGTTTCTATCACAGTGTCTTTAAAGGCATTAAGGATATTATAAAAAGACTTATCTAAATCAGTCTTAGATTTTGATAAGCTAATAAGTTAAGCTGCTATTTTAAAATACATTTGAAATTGATCCCTAGAATTATTTTAATTAAATTGTCTATCAAGTGAAACATCTTAGAAACACTTCACCTAACATTTCATGAAACTTACTGTACCTTTACCACTTGGAACCTCTGGAGAAGGACATTCTTGACTTTTCAACCTAGTTTAGAGGAACCTACTCCACAACTAACTACTTAGGACTGCTTCAAAGTACTGCCATCAGAAAGAGTCATTTATCTGCTTTGTTTTGGCTCAAGGGGAAAAAAAGGAAAGAAAACAATTCTTGAAAGCAAAATTAATCCCTCCCTGTATTAATGTCCAGTTGAAAACTACATTTTACTGTTCCTAATCCAAACACTAAATAGAAAATAAGCAAAAAAAGGCAATCCGGTATGTTTCTAATTACATATCCAAGTTACAATCATCTGGTTGCAAAACATATTTCTATCAACATAAACATCTTCAGACTGCATTGCAAATGCATTCCTTGTATGCTTTTCTCACTGTAAGATCTTAAATTGTTCTCTATCCTACCCCATAAAATTCCCATCCTCAGATACAGAAATAAAATAGACAGTTTAGTTTCCTTTTACTGCACAGGAACTTGTCTAGATTTATTTGAATTCTGTTGTCCTTGACACTTTTGAGAGGAGCTCCTGAGCCAAAGAGAGCCAACATAAAAATGCAGGGATTCTCAGCAGCTTAATCTGACCTTGCTGAGCCCGACAGTCTTGACCTAGCAATAGGAAGGCTCTTGTTTTGTGTGGTCTGAGGTCAGGATGATGAGACTACTGGAACAAGCTGGGATAGGCCAGGGACAATGGCAGTAAGGAAAGTCCTGTCAGGGGGACACTGCAGAACAGAGCAGCCCCAGAGTGGAACCACTGGCACTTCCTGTTTTGATCAACTGATTCACAAGATGACACGGATGTCTGGTTCCTCCACTCCTGGAAAATGCTTTGAGCACACTGACCTGTATTTCCCACTTGTGGTTTGAGCCTCAAGTGGCTCAGCCTGTTTGTTATGGAATAACTCCTAGCAAATAGTTTGCCACCAAGGAAATTCAATGGCAGCTAACCCAACCTTATAAAATAATTATTTCCTAACAGAACAGAGAGGATCTTAGGTAGCCTTGATGATTAATAAGAAAATCATTGCAGGAATACCATTTCATCACTGGCATCCTTCATTCTGAAGCACCTGGAATGTGTTTCTGGCTATTGAATGAACAAGCTCCATCACATAAAGTTGTTCCCACCACTACTGGTTTGGAGGACACAGGAACAACTCTAGGGACAGAAAAAGCTGAAAAGTAGGAAGTTATTACTAAACTGTCAACTTAAATTGAGGTTTGAGGTCTTTAACGTCCTTCTAACTCGTGCCTTGCTACAGGCAAGGCAAACTAAGGGAGTATTTGACATTTTAATGGGTGGTGCTGGAAGTCATCCAAGTCCAGTTTTCAACATCCCAAAGAAAATAGATTTTGGTTGCAGGATTACTCTTTCTGTTAACTAAAAAGACAATACCATATGGGACATCAGTTGCAGAAGGGAATTGAGCACATATAACCCTACTGATTACATGTAATATACTAATCAGAATTTCTCCAGCTGCATTGCACCAGAAATGCACAAATTCACAGGTGTAATTAAAACAGAGCTATTTACCCTACTGAGTCAGAGGAAAGAAAATTTTACACTGAAGCAAAAAATAAAGTAGAATTAGCAAAAATACAATGAAAGGTTTTATTACAGAGATCCCATATTAAAGAAAGATAAAATAAACTATCTTGAGAACTGCCAGACATTTGATACTCTTCACTGAACCCTAAAATGGAAGAGACAACCAAATAAATTTAATCCCAGTTTCTCTCTGTAAACCAATCAGGAGCTAACAAATAAACTATCAGGGAGCAGTTTTAAATGCAAACAAAAGACACCTTTTATATATAACAAATATTGAAAACTAAACCACTCACCTTTACTGTTTTTTGTAGGTGTCCAAACTCATAAATGGGCTCAAAGACATACCTGAAAGCAGGTCAGGCAATGAAATACAATACTGCTGATCTGACTCAGGAAGCACATAAAATGTCTGATCAACACCTGGGCAGTGTACCCTGCTCACATCTGGTATTTATATTATTTCCCTCTTTTGGCACTCATGATCAATTTTTTTCTTCTGTCTTTGTCCCTTTGCTATTGAAATTCAGCTATAAAAGGTATGAAAACAAGAGGCAGTACATGGGAGCAGGAATAATTAGCACAAGGACTTGTTTTTATTTGGTTCTGATAAGCTCCCCCTCTTCTTGCCATTTGTGTGCTTGTGGATCTAGAAGCCCATAATCCTTGGTAAAAAGAGAAGCAACTGTGTGAAGATAGAGAAATTTTGTGGTGGAGTGGTGTTGTCATTTTATTTTTTCCCAGATCAGCTGTTTACATACAGGGAAAGCAAAAAACAACCTCCCTCCCTCAACTGCTTCTAATACTACTCATCTTTTTTAAAGACAGTGGACTAGAAAGCAGAAAAAGTAACTTGTGAAGGTGGTGGGGGGTGTGTGTTTTATGTTTCCCTTTTCAAAACAGTATTGTGCCCAGTTTTCAACCCAACTACTTATGCTTATGCCCTGCCACTTGACACTGTGGAAAGCTTCTTCCTAGTCATATCAGCAAAATAATAGCCTAAACTAATAATCAACTAAAGCACTAGTAGCATTCATGACTAAGCAGATTCTACAATTCTACAAATTTCAAACGAAATTTGCCTGATATCTAACTCTTCTCCAATGTGCCTTTGTACAACAGATGTCTCTGTAGTTGAGGCTGAGTTGTCTTTTTTCATAACTGAGATGCAGACAGAGATTAGATCAAACAGGTGTTTTAATATGATATAAAAGACTGTCACTAGCATAAAAGAGATGGCTCTGAAATTTTTTGTAAGATATGGTGGCTGCTTATCATGCTTTTTATCCCTGAAATACTCAAAATAAAGTTTTGCATGCATTAACCTTACCTCCAAATTAGGAAACTGAATGAAACTGTATTGTACTTCAAGCTTCCTCCAGACTGTTTTCATCTGTACTTCCACTTCATTAGTTCAAAGGTGGTATTATGGAAATGCATATTTCTACTGATCTGCAAAATACAAAGAGGATTTGATTAAAGAGATGGCTGAAGAAACTGTGCTGACAGTTTATGGTCTAGAATGTGAACTGCACATTGCAGATACCTGTATGTGGAATTACAAAAACCTATCTCATGTGATGAGCTGCTCCCAGCTAGAAACTTCCTAAGAGTCATGCATGTCCAATAGCTGCACAGTTACAGCAGCTGACACAAAAAATAATTTAAAAATAATTTTACTGTTATCAGTAATTGCTCATATTAAAAATGAACCAACAAAAACATTTATATCCTTTGGCTGGAAAATACCTTTGAGATCATTGAGTCCAACCTATGACCTAACACCACCTTGTCAACCAGACCATGGCACTGAGTGCAACTTCCAGTCCTTTCTTAAAACACCTCCAGGCACAGTGACTCCACCACCTCTATGGGCAGTGCCATCCCCCTTTCTGGGAAGAACTTCTCCCTAATGTCCAAAGAAAGGATACATTGTTGGTGACACCCATGGAAAAAACAAGCCATGTACAATTCAATCTTTATAATAAACACCAGAGAATCTGTAAGACTGCAGTTCCACACCAAATATCCACTGGTGTCACACCATTAGTTCCAGTGCACCAGAAACTGCAATATACAGAGAAATAATTGATTGGTTTTTGTAGCTGTGCACGGACATGATTTCTCTTGGGAACTGAAAAGCAAGCCAAGAATTTAGACAAAGGTACTGGCAGTCAGGTGGGTTTGATTTTTGGTTTAAGTTTTTTAACTGCTCTACATCCCAGCATCAGTGGAAAGCCTGGCACAGGTTCTTACCCAGTTCTCTTAAGGATTGTGAGCAGGCCTGACTTGTGTCAAGTCCCAGCATTTTCAGATGCATTGCTGACAGCCAAGATGGGCTTGCCACCTTTGTTACTTTGATTCCACAGTGAGCAGATGCCACCTATTGCCAACTCTTCCCATTTTATGGGTGTCACAATTTCTGAATGTTTCCATCATCTGAAGCTTTTGAGAAGATCCTACAAGAATTTTACCATTTAGAAGTTCCAGTCTTCTGACTGCGATCATAACCTTGAAAATCTCACAAAGGCTTGAACACCACCATTCCAGCTATACTGCTAAACAACATACAACCACTCATACAGTGTAGAGAAGGAATGACTTTTGAATACCAAAGCCAACAGGAGGGGGGCAAACAGAAAAAACATGTGTATGATTTCCAGCAGAGAGTTTCAGCATCCACTCTCCTTCTCTTTTCCTTCCTAAGCACCATAAAGACCTTTCCATTACAAGAAGGTCAGAATACTTCTGTCTCCACATCCATTTATAAGCACTGCTCCTCACACACTGAGGTTTAATAGTCTTGGTAATAAATAATAAATTTGTGCTAAATGGTAACCCAAAACCATCCAGAATATCAGATAGCACCAATTCTTAAAGACAACTGTCTCCTCTGAGCAGACAAGCTGACATTTGACTTATTTCTTCCATGGTAAAATTGAAAGAACATCCTAGCCATGCAGTTGTGTTTGCAGAGATTGTTTTTGCTTTTTAAAGTCAAGAATCTGTAGAATATACCTATCTCTTCTCCTCCCTCTAACAAAGGACCTCAAGTTCATCTTCTGATGGACTCCAAAAGAAAAAAAAAAAAGTTGGTGTGCTTTCTCTTTTTACAACACCTCCAATCTCCCTGTATCTAGTATCTGATTAATATAAAGCCCACTTTGTATTATTTAAAGAGTTTGCTTTGCAAGAGTAAAGACATTTCTGAACAATGTGCAGCTCAGGGTTTTTTTGTTTTGTTTTTAAAACCATGTCCTCCTTATATTTTTCCAAACTCCCAAACTGATGAAGTAACTGTTCAATTCTCTAAGTATTCACTGCCTTTCCTGATTCCAACCCCATGGATCAGATATCTAAGCTCTCTTACTAAACAACTTTATTTTGGTGAACTTCCTGATCTGCACCACTCTAGGTATGTCTGCATTAGCATTTAATTCAAATGAGGACTGCACTTTTGAAGTCCATCTCCCAAACAAGCCTCTTTTCCTTGCTTTGCTTTACATTGCAAAGCAGTCATCAAGTACATGAACCAGATTTCTTTTGAATAAAATCAGATCAGAGAAAGAGCTTCAGGTGTACATTGTACACGCTCCAACCACCAAGAGGAATTCAGCCACAGAATCAGACCAGGACCAGCTTGAAACAAAACTCCCACCACCTGTATAGCACTTATGCCAGGTTCTCAGCACCTGACAGGTCTGATCTTATTACACCACTCTGCTTGGTAATGTGGACACAGATTCTTTTATGACTTACTGAATTTTTGTGTCAGTTCCAGATTCATCTCTCCCCTTTTTAAAAGGAAAACTACAAAACCTCTGTCAGATATGGGACAGAAGTTAATGATAATTATTAAATTACAGGAGTGACCTCACAGTGTTCCTATTTCTTCCACTTCCTCATCAGCATGAAATGCTACTTGAGAACATACTCAATTTTACAAAAATCAATTTACTTAAATATTTATTTTTATACACTTATCCAAACTGCTTAATTATTAATATAAAAGTTCTTCAAAATGTTTAGCACCATTCTTGATGGCATCTTCCAGAGAAGTGCCATCAAGTGCAAAATGAAACAAGTGAATAAAATATTTGCACAACTATACCTTCACTGTATTAGAATTTGCAAACCTACAGCAACTATAAGAGGCACAACTTCAAAAGTACAGAGCCTCCCAGTGCTTGTCACTAGTTACATATTAAATCCAGATTTATCTACAAATTGTTCTTAATGCCCAGATTAAATTTAAGATCTTTACATATTATCAACTGAAAAATATCAGCACTCAGCTGGGGAAAAGAAAAATCAGAATAACATGAACACACTCACTACCCAGATAACCCAGAACACTGCAGATTTTCTGCCACTGGCAGGCCCCAGGGAACAGTGAGAATATCTGAAGTGAGTGGATTTAAAGCTCATTGAGGAGTGGGGGTGGTTCCCCTGCTAGCAGAGTGCAGGAAGCAGCAGCTCTGAGCAGGACAGACAGACCGCAGGGACTCGCAGCGGCAAAGCTCCAGTCAGTCTAACTTGCCTTGAGGAGCAAACTTACTCAGCCCGTGGATTCATTTTTTCTTGTCTTACCACGTATCTCCAGTTACTGCTTCCCTTCTCAGCAGCTCCAGTTTCTTCAGTTCCAGGGCCACATCCAGCTCATTCCCTCACCTGTCTCTTTTGATGCCAAAAACTTTCCTGGCACTTGATTTCTCCTGCGCTCTGTTCATTCCCACTCTGCTCCAACTGCCTCACCAGTTTCCAGGTTGATTACTTTATTCATCTTAAATTATCTTTCTTCCTGAAGGAGCCTGCTACTTGTTAAATGCAGTGTGTATTTAAGGAACAGAAGTTTGTAAGGTAACTTAAAGTAACATAAGAGTTAAACTATTTCAAGTGCAATTAAGCACATGATCATACAAGGACTCATTGGTACAGACAGGGTTAAGTACTTGACCATTCACTCCAGCTTCCAGTTACTTCTTTCCTGCTCTTTCACCTCCTCCAGCCATCCTCAGAGCACTTCTGCAGGGTGCCCACTCAGGTAAGCACACCTTTATTTCAATTTATCAAACAGAACTTGTTTTGGAGTTTCTGTAAATTCAAATCACGGCACAGACACAGGCTTGGGTGATATCAGACTCACAGATATCAGGGAAAAAAAAAGGTCAAAAGCATTCAGCATCTGAGACTTGGGGTGGGAGCAAAGGGGAAAAGGAGAAAAGTGTGTGGTGCTTGCAACACATCTCTGTGAGCAGTGTCAGAGTTCATGGCCAGCTGACAGCTCTGGTAACCAGAGATGGGAGAGGTTTCAGAAACAGAATTATTCCCCCCAGGTAAACTATAGCCCTAGACAATAGGCTTTTTGTTAGCAATCTATGCACAATGAAAATATGCTGCAGACCCATATGGTAGCCTGGAAGATGCTTCAGTTAACAATCTCATGACTGCCACTAGAAAATACAGCCAGAATTCTTGTCATCTGTTGCTTTTACAGGACTACTACTGCTCTGAAATACAAATTGAATTGCAAAGGGAAAGAAGCCATACCAAAGTTCCAACTTTTACTTCACAGTTCATGTCCAAATATAAGAATTTATTAAGGAAACCTTTTTCAACAAGTTTACATGTGGGCTGAACCCCCACAGCATGCTGGGAAAAGCAAACATCATACTGCATGGCAAATTTGGGGCTTGCTGGTTTTGTCTGTCAAACACTGAAGGTACATGAGCAAGAACATGTCACTGAACAAACAGCCCTTCCAAATACAATGAGACCAATTAATGAAATGAAATAAACTGGCTGAACAAACACTTTGCAGTCCCTGGACACCATGTCTTCCAGGTAGCAAGAGGGGAAAATGAGATCCTGAGACATGGCTCAAGCACATTTATTTGATCTTTGTGGCAAGGTAGTTCAAAATTGTTCAAAATCATGCTAGTAAAAATATACCTCCATGAAAGCTAATTTTAAAAATTACTTTTATACCTACCTTCCCTTAAGCTTTAATTAACAATCATTAAGTTATTCTTGCAAGGTATTAAAAATGCAAGGGATTATAAAACATTCAAGCACTTCATGTCTTACAGTTCTTCACATCTGTATTACACTGGTTTGGCCTTCCTATATATCTGGTCAAAACACTTAAATTAGTTCAGAATATCACTGATCTTTCCAGCACTTCCAGGTTGTTCTTGGAAAGCCTAGATTTTGTTGTTTTCATTGATTACTGCATGGATCCTTGACAGCAAAAAGCATTCTTAATCATTTGTGAGAATTTCAGAAATTCTACCAAGAAGCAATTTGAAGGAAATGAGATATCACACAAGACAGAAATAATACAGATTGAAACATCAACTGGGGCATTCCAGTACTAATCTAACCTGGCTGGTTGGTTGTGTAGGCAGGTGGAGTAATTAATGTGTGCTGCTGCCACTAATGGAATCAACTCCTGACTGACCTTGCACTCTGACAGAAAATATAGGACCAATCTGTACAATTTAAAAAACCCACAGAAACCTACAACTGTTTTTCCTTAACTCAGATCACCCTCTTTTTTGAGGGAGAAGTTATTCTCTATCTGAGCCATACAATCTTTTCCTTCCTGACTCTGTTTTTTATTTCATGAACATGACTAGCTGGAAGTTCTATCAATGGACCAGGCCTAGCACAGCAAAAAATTCTTTTGCAGAGCAGAGCTCCTCTTGCCTACTCAAGAGGTATCAGAAGACTCCTCACATCATTTGTCCCCTTTTGATAGGAGGGGAGAATCTGTGCCCTAGAACAACCTGAGCTTTTCCTTCTGAGGCATTACAACCATGCAAGCACACACAGACACGAGACACCCTGAAGAGGAAGCATCTGAAGGACCAACACACCATGTAGCAACTAAGCAAGCACTCTCCCCGCCCTTGTTAAACATTTTTGTTTTCATCATCTTCAATGCCTGTTGAGATAGAAGACAAAATGGTCTACACAATGAAGCTCCTGAAATATCACTGCCCCTGGGCGTAACCAGAAGTATAAGAGCACAAAAATTCCTGAGTAAGGTGGGACTGTGCAGTACCTGACAGGAAAAAAAAGCATTTTCCAGAATGACTGCAATGTGCATAAATTACAATACACCATATGTGGATGTGACAGCCTGGTCAGAGAACGGGAAAACGGGATTTGTTTTCTCACAATGAACTTGTGAGACTTTTTAGGGAGTTGTAGAGAAACGATGATAACTTGTTAGTATAAACAACCTGCAGGTGGTGTTTTCCTGTTCTGTGTTTCTGTTCTTCCCAAGGACTGTTTGTGAGAAAGATGTTTTTGTTAATTAGCCTATCAATTACAATGTGTGGAACCTATCTATAAAAGAATTTTCGTATTAAAGCTGCTGTCGTGCAAACCATCCTGGTGAATTTGTGTGATTTCTTGTTCAATGGTGAAAACCATACTCTCCACAGCATCCAGTGGCACAAATAATTCATTATAGGGGCCATGAGAATCCAGGCACAAGGCTCATTCTGCCTCATCAGCAGGGCTAGGTAACTCCACCAGGTCTCTATTTTGCCCTGGCAGATGTAATTTTCCATACCAGAAGGAGTCTAAGCCTCCTGATTTCTTAGAGGATATCTTCAGTGTTTTATTTTGGCATGCCTAGCTATATCATCTGTAGTCGTCTGAAGGACTCCACAAGCTCCTGTGCTCCCAGGAACACTGCAGAATTCCACTCAGTCTTCTTAAATATTATTCACCAGTGAGCCAGCAGAAGCTGAAAAATCAGCTCACTCTCCAAACTTCAGAGGTAAAAGGAATCTGACAACAGCTTGCTGTTAAAAGAAAAGCAGTTACCCTCAAAAGGAAACCCATCAGCCTGCAGCAGTGGTGACAAATCAAAGCCACCAGTTCATTCTGTGCTGAGAGGTGAAGTCAGAATTTGACTTGTCAAACTTTGTCAAGTAACAACTGGGCAAAGGCCTTTGCTGAGCAACTCCTTCTTTCATCACATCCCACAGCTCTCCAAGTATCCAAAAGAATTTCTCCAACAAATATCCTTGGTTTTCAAGAGAGATGTAAAACTCAACTGCTTTAGCACAAGTTTAGAGGTACCTGGCCCAAAGCTCCTCCACCCACAATCTCAGCCTCCTCTTGGGATACTGATGACAGAGTGGCCCCACAATTACAATTAAGTCTTCTGCTGTGCCTGACATCCCTGAAAACATAAGGCTGCTTGTGACACTACTGACTTCATAAGTCTTCCTGAGTTGCAAAACATTTTACCAAAAAACCCCCTACCCCAGGCTCCATGCTGTGTTAAACCATCCCCACATTTCCCAAGCTGCAGAAGTCACTGGGGCACACCTGCCACCTGCCTGGTGGGGTGCCTGTGTGGAGGGAAGCACCAATTCACCTGGATCACCTGGCACACAGACTGCAAGATGCACACTCTTATCCCAATGCTGATGCAGGGAATGCTGCCCAGAGTGCCACTTCTCCCTGACTAAAGAGCCAATGAAATTTAGCTTCTGCCCGTCCTGCAGGACATATTAGACCACATTCTGATAGGTGATCCTCTTCTCCCTCCCCCTAAGATTCCTGCAAAAGGTCAAGTATTTCTTCTATTTGTCTGTTTTACAGAGTAATTCAAATGGTGAGAAACATTTTCAGGAACCCTTCAATTTAAAAAGATAAATAAATTCTGTTACAACTTCAGAATTCCATGGTTTTGCAGACTATCAAAATACTATAGAGCAAACTACCTGAAAACTACACTACTGTTCTACCACGCTGCCTTATACCTCTGTGTGTGTAGGATTGATATTTTCTTTCTTAAATTTAAATTTTACATCTCAAATGTTTAAATTTTTAAGTAGTGTGATGGGTTGACTCAGATTGGATGCCGGGTGCCCAAAGGCACTGTCACTGTCCTCCTCAACTAAACAGGGAGAAGAAATATAACAAAAGGCTTGTGGGTTGAGATAAAGACAGGGAGAGATCACTCACTGATTAATGTCACAAGCAAAACAATTTCAACTTGGGAAATTAATCAAATTCAATCAAATTGAAATAGGATAACAAAAAATAAAACCAAACCTTAAAAACACGTTCCCTCCATCCTCCCCCTCTGTTTGGACTCAACTTTAGTCCCAAAATCTTTACCTCCTCCCTGCATGTGGAGCAGGGGGACAGGGAATGGGGACAGCAATCAGCTCATCAGGCACTGTCTCAACTGATCCTTCCTCCTCCTCACACACTTCCACTGCTCCAGCAAGAGCTTCCTGCCCTAGGAAACAGTTCCCCCATGACTAAACCAATGTGACTCCTTCCCACAGGCTGCAGTTCTGCATGAATTGCTGCAGTGCAGATTCCTTCCATGAGCTGCAGTCCCTTAGGAGAGGGCTGCTCCAGCAGAGGTTCCTTCCACAGCATCACAAGGGCTGCCAGCAAACCTGCTCCAGCATGAGCTCCTCTGTCCATGGGCTCACAGCCTCCTTTGGGCATAAATCTGCTCCAGCATGGGGTTCTCTGTGGGCTGCAGGTGCAACTGTGCTCCATCCTGGACCTCCATGGGCTGCAGGGGCACAGCTGCTCTGGCACTTGGAACACCCCTACCCCTCCTTCTCCACTGAGCCTGGTGTCTGCAGAGTTTTTTTCTTTCTCTGACACATTCTCCCTCCTCTCTGCAGGCGCAGTTGCTACGCACAGGAATCCTTCCCTCGCTCACAGTGTTATCCCAGAGGCACTGCCACCATCAGTGATGGGCTGAGGCCTGGCCAGCAGTGGGTCCCTCCTACATCTGGCCAGCACTGGGGTCATTTGACATGGGGGAAGTTCCTGGCAGCTTCTCACAAGGGTCACCCCTGGAGCTGCAACAAAAACCTTGCCATGCAAACCAAATCCACACACACAAAACCATGTGAAACACAGGTTGCAGGCGGGCTAACTTCTGACAAGAAACACAGGTCACAGGAACACACAGATGGGAATGACAAAACCTTTCCAACAAGATCACTGCCTTCAGCAAAGCACTAGGAGCTATCAGCTCAACAGCTCTGAACACATGGAAGTGTGACAGATTCTGTAAGGAAATCAGGAGACACCTCAGACACCACTCCCACCACAGCAAGGTTAAAGGCCTTCACCATGAGCACACCTATCAAGTATGTAAGTTTTTCTATAGGAAAGTACATGAATTACACACTGACATTTAAGAGTACAATAACTCTCATGAAGGAACCTTTGGAGTCCACATTACATCCAGTCTCCTGCTTTCTTTAAATCACTAACTACAAAACACCACACAGGCATGTAAAAATATTTCAAATTATTCTAGACAACTTGAGAATTCATTTGGACCATATGTAGTATCTAAAACTTCGATATTTGGGTATTTTCATAGATTCCTTTGGACAAAACTTCAGAAAGTCATAACCCCATAGTCTTTTAATGCACAATGTTACACATGGTTGTCTGCAGGAACGTTTGGCTTTCCACAATTAACTGAAGCTCCTGAAACAACTGTAAGTCTTTGGCAGAGAAGATACACAACTAAATGCTTTACCCTTTTTTGTAATTCAGTGGTAAAACATCCCCACCTTTCTGTACATAAAGTGAAAGAATGCTTTATAATCCACATGACCATGTGAAATTACCTTGGTAGCCTTTACTGTACTTCATCTCAAGCAAACTGAACTTTCCTTCATCCGTTTACAGGTACTGTAAACTTCTCCTGATACAATGAGACCAATTCATTATTCAGACAACTGAATATTATCCCCTGAAAACAAAAGTCCTCTTTTTTTGCAAAAGTGGTTACACACAAGAAAGCTATAATTATGGAATCAACTCTTTTAGAAAAATGTTTGTACTAGGGACTTGTTGGAGCATACTTGGTCTCTGAAATTTCTTTAAACATTGTTATTTCAGAAGGAAAAAAAGCCAAATGGAAATTAGAATTGTGGAATATCCTGAGTTAGAAAGGACCCACAAGAAATCACAGAAGTTCAGCTCCTGCACAGGACCACCCCAAGAGTCACACCATGTGCCCAAGGGCATTGCCCAAACGCTTCTTGAACTCAGCCACCTTGGAGCTGTGACCCTGCCTTGGGGAGCCTGTCCCAGCCACCCTCTCTGGATGAAAGCCTTTTCTAATATGCAACCTCAACCTGCCCTGGCTCATCTCCAGGCCACTCCCTTGGCTCCTGTCAGTGTCACACAGAGCAGAGATGAGTGCCTGCCCCTCCTCTGCCCCTCAGGAGGAAGCTGTGACTGCAGTGAGGTCTGTCCTCAGCCTCCTCCTCTCCAGGCTGAGCTGACCAAGGAACCTCAGCCTCTCCTCCCCTCAAGGCCTCCCCTGGACACTCTCTAACAGCTTTCCATCTTCCTTGTATTGTGGACCCCAGAACTGCACACAGGACTTGAGACAAGGCTGCACCAGGGCACAGGGACAATCCCATCCTCGACCAGTCAGTGATGGTGTGCCTGATGCACAATTAGAAGAAGTTTCTCAAGTAATAAAACCAGCTGGATATTTGCTGAAGTATTCTTTACTCACTAGAATTTTCGGAGACATGAGCATAAAATAATTTCCATCCTTACCATTTGCATGATGATACAGCCCTTGATTTGCAAGTCTAAACTCAGGCCACCATGGCCTCAACATCTGCCCCAGCTGAGGTGAACAGGTTGGAGTAATAATACACAGCAAATAATCCACAAGAGTAATTCAGTGTAGATACTAAGGTGCTCAAAAGTCCTCAGCCATTTCAGCTATTAAGTCTAACAACTATTCATTCTGAATGCTAGAATGTTACACTGCCTCTAGTTCTTTGGTCACCATATTATGAATACTTTCAACTTGACCTAAGATTTCTAATGACAGATTTCTGAAATACTCCATCCAGAACAGACCTGAAGGGCACAAACACACACAGGGCAGCAAAACCCATCACCAGGTTCCTGCACATGCTGTACAGTTATGTAATATCTAATCTGGCCTCTTGCATTTCCTATTGATTTGTGTATTTGGAAGCAATGGTGAAGAATTCATCACATCTCAAATTCTCTTAAAATGCACAGGAGTCCTGGTGCCCTCAACAAGGATTTGAAAGAAAACTAAGCTGCCTTTTTTCTCCCCCTTAGCAAAGCCACGATAAAAACTCATTGTGGTAAAAGGTGGTGACAGGCCACTTGCAGAGAACAATGCAGATCTCTTCTGGTTAACTGCCTGGGAACAGGTTCATTTTGTACAGCAACACCACCTTCCACCAACAAACACTAAAGGAGAAGGGCTGTATCCTGGAAAAAAAAAAAAAAGACTTGAAAAAGAATGGCTAAATTAAATCCACGGCACCAGAGATGTCCCTGCTGAGAACTGTGCCACACCTGGTACCCTGCACACTCCTCCACCTGCTCTGACAATGCTGACATGAGCTAACAAACCTGACTGCTGCTCTCCTTCAGACACATCTCCATTCTTTATTTTGGAAGTCAAGGCATCATCTCACCCTGTGGATGGACAGGGTGTTCCCAAGAGGGTCCTGATGAGCACAAGTGATCCTTCACTGCTGTGCCTCTTAAAGACATCCCTTTCTACAGAGGTGAGCACAAAGCCTATGGAAGAAAGGGGAAAAGGGAGAAAAGAGGCATAATTTGATTTTTAGCCAATTAAGCACTCCTGGGGTTGGAGAAGACCCCTGAGATACAGCCACAGTTTTAATACATGCTTTATACCATGCATACACACCAAGTGAGAAGTTATTTTAGTCTTGGTATGTAGGGAAAGTAATTTAGACTTCAGTGTGTTCCAGAGTGGCTTGAAAAATAATATGAAAGCTTTTCCATCAACATTGAAAGACAGCATCAGAAAAACATGAGCAAGCATTCGTGACAGTTGCTGTTCAATCATGGTTTTGAAAAACTCATGCTTATTTTAGCTCTGGAAAGCTTGTCCTGCTGCAAGAAACTTAAGATACTTGACATTGTTGCTTTAATATGACTTCTAACAAAAAACCCCAACCAGCCAAAAAACCCCCAAACCCACAAAAAACAAAACCCTCTGACTCTTGCAGCTTTTTCTATTTACTGAAGACACAAGAGCCAGCAGCTGACATTTGAATCTCATCTAAATTCAAACAGGAAATACACTTTAAGGAGTTATCATCTGCAGACTGATTCACCCTTGATGCAGTGGATTCTCCCTTCTGAGAAGCCTTCTAAATGCACAGGTAAGAGCATTTATGGCACACAGGGCTAGGAACTGATGTTGTTTCCTTTTGCCCATGAACAGAGAACAGTCCCAAGCACAATTACTCAGAGCTGAATACAACATCCACACTGCTCAGCCCAGCCAAGCAGAGCTCCCCCATGTACAGGACCAGTTTGAGAACAGTGGAGACAAAGTTCCACTGCACGGGGCATGGACCAGCACAAGAAGGATTTTTTCTTTCCATCTTTGTCCCATTTGTAGCTAATTAATACTATTTAAACTCTTTAAAAAACCAAACTTCCAAAAAAGATGAAAGCGGAACTATTTCAGCTGTTTAAATTAGTACACCATGTGATGTATATTTTTCAACAAAAAGCTAAAACAATTTTAACAGATACACTTTAAATTATTAATTACCCTAAGTATTTTTTCTTTCTCCATTTTTCCTTTGGTGGGGAAAAAGGAAAACAGAGCATCTTTTTATGTTCCCTTAACTTTCCTACTCAAATAAATGAATAAAATTCTTGTTTTAATCAAGGAATAATAAGAAAAGGAGTTTGAATAGAGAGGTAACCTCTGTCCCTCTCTACACTGAGAATCATCTGCATTCTATTAAACCATCAAGCCATTTGTATGTTATCCAGGGTTAACATATAAAATAAAAGACCAGCAAAATATTTCACACTGGTAGCTTCTTTACTGGCTATGCTGAAGCTCTACATGGACCTCAGCTGATTTAACCCTTCAGATGCATGACATCTATTTTATAAAAGTATACAGGCAACACTGCAGCAAAGTGTTTTTCCCTGCAGAGCAGCTGCCTCCTCCTCCTAAGCAATGTGGAGAACTGTTCATAAAATAGCAATCAATACTGTGAAATTGAGGGGAAGGCAGCAAAGATTTCCAAATAGGATTGCTGGGTTATCTTTTCTTAGAGATTTCTTTGTTTTTACCTTCTGTAACACAGACTACAGACTACACACACCACTGCTCAAAGACTGCAAGACAATGGCCCAGCTGCAGACAAACATCTTTTGGGCTCAAAAGGAATTCAGCCACATCTGGGTATATGCTCAAAAGAAATTTTTGAAAAAAAGTTTTTTTTTGAAAAAAGAAAGTTTTGTATATGACTTACAGACTTCACTAACAGGAGCCCTCCTTGAATATTTTCATCCTTTAAACAGGTAACAACAATGCAGCTGAAGTGTCACTCCTCAGGTTGGTCCTTTCAGCATAACATAATTTCCACTGAACCACAAAGCTACTGAGCTTCCCCACTCCTTGAAGACAGAAATTTCAGCCCACTAATGAACTGGAACTTCAGCATTCTCTGTTTGACAAGAATGCAAGACACTTGGAAGTGATGATAGATTTCAACACTAGATACTTTCCAAAAGTATTTAAAATAGAAATAGAAAAGAATCCCAGTTCAGGGCAGCAGCTTCCTTATTCAGGTAAAGAAAGGTGAAAAGCTGTCCAAGGGCAAACTGGAAGCAAACAACAAAAAAGTCACTTTTTCCTGAAGGGTTTTATAAAGGATGGATTAGTTATTTACATTTTATTTCTGTTTTTTTCTTTACAGCAAGATGCATAAATTAAAACTACTATATATATAACATATAATTAAACAAGACTGCAAAAAGAAGATATAGATGCATATATGTACACATACACACTAGCATGACAACTTTTGCTTGTTCAAATCCAAAATGTAATTGTTGGAACAAAATTGCAGGAAAAATGTACAGACTGGGGATTCAAAATGTGAAAGATTACATGCCTTACAAAGCCAAGGAGGAACAAGTTCAGTATTCCTATTTTTTAAAAATGTAAAAGGACATTAAAAAAACATATGTATGGAGTCTCTTTCTTATAAACCACAGAAACTTTGGAATGATGAAATGACTTTTCACCTTACTATAAGCAGCTTTGAAAATGACTAAAACTGAGACAGAATTACCCAGTCTGCAGCAGCAGGCTCTATTGATAGGAGCATCTTTCACAGAAACACACAGCTTTCCTTACTATCAGCCCTGAGCCAACAATGGGTTACTTCCCATTGCATTGCTTTAACAGTGAAGGTTCTCTAAAATAAAGAATGTACCCCAGGTATGCCCCTGCATTTACTTCAGGTGATTTATTCAAGTAGATGTGAGTGCAAGTCAGGAAACACTTTCCAGCACACAAGGAAGTCTGGAAAGTCTGACTTGGTTCTGCTGTCTCTAAAAGAGTTACAAGATAAAACAATAAAAGTTACTTAAGTAAGCAGAAATAAATGAGATTGTTTAAAAAGAAGCTCTGCTGAATAGAAGCAGTACTCTTGCACATTCCTTCTACCATTAGTATATTCTCAGAACTAAAATAGAACAAATATTTAAGTATATTTAAACAGAACCACACAACAAGTCAATAACAAGCTTACAGCTCAAAAACAGAACTTGAAAGATATAAGCAGTGTAACTAAATCTTAATGAGAGCAGCATGCAATCATATTCTGGCAGTCACCAGAGCAGATGCCTGCACCACTGTAATGTAAGCATCTCCATAACCCAACTCCTCCTTATTTAGAAAGAAGAATATCTGGGGTTAGGACAAAAAGAAAAGTTTGGAGTTGCAGGAAACACAGGAAAGGGTGAGTTTAAGATGCTGTCATGTATTTTGCTTGAGCATGTATGTCTGGAAATCAGGTGAGACCCAGAAATTCTGAAGTTCTTTAAAATACAGGATGTGTCTCTAATAAACCAGAATATGGTATGATAATTCAGTGACCTGATTAAGCCAGTTCTGACTGTCAGACTGCCAAAACCCTGTGTAGATCAGACTATATGTATGGGTCTTGGCCTTTCCTAAAAGCAGAGAAGGCAGTGGGGAAATAGGGAGGAAACAATGATGTCAGGGGACATAGATATGTATGACCTAACACAAAAACTCCTAATAGTGTCCTTGGACACTGCTAACTCCTGCCAAGGCTTGCAAAGGCATCCAGTGGCCTTGGGATATTTTGTGTTTCCTGAGATAACTAGGGAGGGGGAAAAGGCAACCACATAACACACATTCTTCAAAATACTGCTCAAAAAGCTTCAAAATTCAAGTGTTCAGAAATTCTCCTGATGAATTAAGAGCTTGCAGGCTTTCCTTGTCTACATGCCCCCTCAGGGGGAAGGTTTATCTCTCTGTCAACAGACCCTAATGCTTTGCAATTTGTACAATGACAGTATCAGAGTCCAGCAAACAGGTCTGGCAGAGGTGGGGGCTTCCTGGCTGGCCATAGAGGTGTGTTTTCTTCTGCTAAATAAGCTGAAAGGTGTTTTCTTCTGCTAAATAAGCTGAAAGCTGCTCACAGTTCCTCTTTGTTAAAAGATGTGAAATATTTATAAGCTATCTTAAGAGGAACATTCTTAGATACTGTAAAATAGCAGCAGTTTGGATATGTAATTCTTATCACACTACTTGTAACCCGAGCCCAGAACTGACAAACTGAAAACAGCCTCAGAATCCTGGATCTGCCTCCGGGAGGGAGAGGTCATGGAAAAAAAAATAAAAAAAGGCATCTGATAATTTGAAAACTGCATGATCAAGATGCTTTCAAAGCTCCAGAATCTGTTGCACCAAGGCCAGTGAGAACATGAGCAGGATGAGGCAATACCCTTCTGCTGACAGATGAGTTGACAGATGAGACTTTCAAAGGTGTATCAAGAAGAGCAGGAAGAACAAGAATTCACCCTCCATCAGCTTCAAAGGTCACAACAAAAAACTGTTTATCAGCAATGTACAGGGGAAGGTGTCTTGCAAAAATTAAATAGCTACCAATAGTTATAGTTTCTATACTTTGACTGGGATGAAGAGGAGGGAGATTGTTTAGAATAATCAAACAGGTAAGGAAAAGATGTGGACAAAGAACAGCTTTTTTTTTACCTACTGCTCATCTCCAGATGGAAGCTAAAATACCCCAGAACTCAGCCTACCTAAAACCCAAACAGCAAGGGAAGGACTCAGCCCAAAGCTCCCCAGCCTCACGGTGCTCCTTCAGGCACACACATGAGAAACCAAAATGTCACTGCATGTGAAGTGATGACAAACAATCTTTCCATCACTGCACAGAGTACATTTTTTTACAGGTTTTCCAGCACCTGGATTATTTAAAAAATATTTTCTACATTAAAAAAATCCCTTAGATTTTACAATTTTTAAACTCCTTCATCAACTGTAAATATTAGAAGTTTTCACATAGGCTATAATTGTGTATCTAAAGTTCAGTGTATTTTGATGAGCTGCAAGTTCAGACTGTTCTCATGTTATGTTTTTATGAGAAATGATTGTGTCAAACACCAATCATACAGCAGCAGGATACACAGCTACCATTGAAAAAGAGATAAAAAGCTCTCCAAGCCACTGTCAGCAAGTGAAACTAAAATAGTTTATGGAGAACCTTGGAAGTGCTAGATTTCTGCTACTGCAGTACTGCAAAACAGTGCACAATTGTAATGGGAAGCTTCTTATAATCTAGTCTTATCTTTATTACATTTATCTTACATTATTTTATCCTCCTTTAAAAGGCTTTCTCAGATGCTGCTAATCAAATGAAATATCAAAAAAGCCACTTTTAACATGAGAAATTTTTCCAATACAGCTGTTACAAAGAATATATCAGTGGAGGAACCATTTTCACTTTTTTCTTTAGCTGAGTCTCTCCAAGATCACTGCTGTTTTCTGACAATAACAATACTTAAATTGATCAAACCTACGGACATATGCAAAATCAAAGAAAAAGACATGGAAGAAAGCCCAAAATTCCAAGAAAACTGACTACTTTTTAGAAGACTGAGTTATTGCAATAAAGCACACAACAACACAAAAATACCTAGTGAAAAAAACGCAGTTGTATTCCCTTGATAGTTTCTTGAGTTTTTGATGAAACTACAGCCATATTTGATAAAGCTTTCTAGTTCACAGATATGTTCTATTTCTCATTGATGCTGCAATAAATCCTAATTAAAAACAGTAACAAAAAGGAAAAATGAAACGTGCAGTTTTAAATAAAAGCCAAGAAAGACACCAAATGCTTGTATTTCCACCTTCTAATGATGTTTGGAGGGGCAAAAAAGGCCTCAGAAGAGAAGTAAGAGCTGCAGAAGTGCTGCCAATACACAAGGTAAACAAATAAAGGAACGTGGGGACAAATGTTTCTGCAGGGCCTTTGTGACTGGGCAAGGGTGATGGTTTTAAATGTGTGGTAGGTTCAGACAGATATGGAGAGGTTTTGTTTGCCACGAGGCTGTGAAACACAGGTGGCCTGGGGAGGTGGTGGATGCCTCCTCACTCCTGGAAACATTCAAGGTCTGCACGGACAGCTCTGAGCAGCTTGAGCTACTTGGACATGTCCCCGTTCACTGCAGGGATTTGGCCAAGATGTTTTAGAGATCCCTTCCAACACAAACCATTCTGTGACTCCATGAATGTTCTGGTTTGGGCTTAATTTACAGTCACCATGTTAAAAGTAAACACAACTTGCCAGCTGCCACTAGTCCTTTGGAGCTATCTCCATACATTTATGTATGCACAGCACAGAAACTGTCATTTTCAAGCAATCAGAATTGAAGGAAGTAGCAAAAAGAAGACAGGATAAGAGATCTTAATGCCAGTACACAATTAATACCTGAAAAAAATACAAAGAACCAGGGAAAATGGTTCTTGCCTTTAGTATTTGGGGAATTTTCTCATTTAGTAATTTGCCTTAAGGCTTCTCATCCTCTACCAAGTTCCAGCATGGTTTATTTAACAATAAGGATTCTGTGGAGTTGAGTGGTAACATTCACATTTGATAACACTGCCAAGAAAAATCCAGTTGGAAAAATAACACAATTATTTGCTTGTAGAAGACTTGCAGAAGGCCAGAACACCAATACAAAACCAGTCACAGTTTATTACACATTATAACAGAAATGATACCATTGTCTTCTCTTGAGTTTGAAAACTTGACATGCATAAATTCATGCTAAAAAAACTACAGTCAGTTTTCAATTATATCCATATAAAACCAGTTCCCTACCAGGGGACAACAAGCAATAGTTGACCAGGCAACAGGGACTAGGTAACAGTTCTACCCAGAGCCATTTCCTACCCTGCACCACAAAAACAAGGAACAGAACTACCCACAGGTCCCTTTGAAATAAACTCCCTCATTCTAAGCCAGACAACAGGATTGTAACACTTGCAGAAAATCAGGGGACTCACAAGAAGTACATTAAAAGTTACTCCTTTTCTGGCAAATTATTTGTGCAAACCACCGCCAAATCTAATACTGAAGAAAAAACACTTCAGAACTTCAACATTTTTTAAAGTCTTTCCATTGTTTCAAATATACTCTTCAAACAATAGCATTTAACATCCATTGCATTATGTTATCTTCCCCAGGTCACAAGCACCCATAATTTAAAAAACCATAGGTAGCAATTGCTTTAGCACAAGACTATGTACAGTTATTTCTGCTAATACAAATGCTAAGATTGAAAATAAAATAGGAGTCCAAATCTATTTGGACAATCAAGATGTCAGACTGAAAAAAAAATTAAAAATTAAAATGCTAGGCATCCACCCAATAGCTCCCACTGACAAAATATTCAGATTGAGATTTTCAGATAGCCTGTAGCACCAAACTATTTGGCAGCTCTATTGGCTCAGCTCTCTGTCTGAAGTCAGATTTAAATCAGCGAATAGAAGACTACCACAAATGGGGGATAAACAGAAAGAACAATCTACATATTTTTTCATTCCCCAACCTAGATCTTCAGAAAGCTAGAATGCAGGCCATCTGAAATAAACAAACCTTAGTTACAAGTAACTAATTTTAGAAGTGAATTTAAAAAAATTGCTAAATTTCCTTCTAAAGAAAGATCTACAGAAAAAACCCACAAATCTGACCCTAAAAAAAGGGCCAGCACTCAGTGCCACATCTGTCAGCTGAGTTCTTACCTCCTGTGACACAGAAGGATGAATGCACACCGAAGTTCCAGTTTTCACTTTTGCCCTGACACGCAATCCAAATGAAAATTTAACCACTGAATCCAGATAAACCAACATGGCTGGTGTTACACAAGGTCAAGGAATTTTCACCCCAATCCTCCATTCACTGACTTTGACCCTATTCATCTGGGTAAGAAATCAGGTGTTACAATCTGCAAGAGTGATCTCTTCATATGAACTGTCGGCCCCACAGATCCCAGTTGCTGTCAGACAGAACCATCAACTCTCACAGGTTGGAAGAGACCTCCAGAAGTTGCTCAGTCCAGCCCCACGCCCAATAATAAGGTAAAATTCAATTTTCAGTTGAGCTGCTCAGGGCTTGGACAAGAAATGTCCTGCACATGTCCAAGAAAGGCTGTTCTGCAGCCTCTCACAGACGTGTCCCAAGTACCTCACCATTCTAATTATTTTTTTTTTTTAATCCAGTAAGAAATTACCTTGCTGTAACTTGCAACTACTAATTTACCACCCTTTCAACATGCACTCCTGGGAAGACTGTAGCTCCACCTTCTCTGAAGATAACAAACATCATTCCTCAGCCTTCTGCAGGCTGAGCAAACACAGCTGCTGCGTGGCAGCCCCTCTCCTGCAGGCCACACATCAGTTTCCCTGTTGTACTGAGAACCCAGACCTGCAGCCTCCTGGCTGGGATTGCTCTTCCAATCCAGCAGAACACTGAGCCAAACCCAAAAGGCTTTCAGCTTGATCCCACTGCTGTCCCACCAACTGCAGACTGTGTAACCTAAGCATGAAAGCCTTCAAACACCTGATATGAAGGGTTTCATGCTGTTGATTGGGGGGTTTTTTTGTTTATTTGGGTTTTTGATAGGTTGGATTTCTGAGATCAGGACAATGACTTAACCTGCTACATGTAATATCATAAAAATGGAAGGCACAGACCCACCCATTATCTCAGTGCCCTTTCAGACAGGTGAACAAATAAATAACAGCTTCACAGCAAAACCAACAGCAGCCACAGAGCACATCCTGCATTCCCCAGGCCCTCAGCTCCAACACTGTGCTCATTCAGTGCCAAAATCATTTTGTTGCTTGCCACGGCAGATTAAGGGAAGTGTTTTTATGAAGATCTATGCAAACATTCTGCAAGGTAAGCATGTGTGGGTGGAAGCAGGATAACTCAGATATGTGAGTTAACTTACAGTGACTCCAGCAGCTGTGCTCTATTTCAGCTAAGGCAAGAAATTGGGTGCTGGTGATAGATTTTACCCAGAGCTGTGCATTGATTTGCCCTGGATCTCAACACAGGGCCTTTACTATCACAGACTACTGGCAGTTCCCAAACTGACAGAAACACCTAAGTAAAATACATTATATGTGCATTTATAGTTCTTTTCTCATTTCTAGACAATATACACACCGATCTCAGTATGAAAATGATGAAACTATTTGAACTGCACTGAAACCCATTACAGAGGCACAGACTGGAACAGAAACAAAAATGTGTGGTGGTTTTTTACATCAATTACCTTTATATATTCACAACAGCAGCTGCATCCACTGCATACTGCTTTGTGTGAATCAACTTTTTCTTTAAACCAACAACACATGCATTTTAAATTATAGAATGAGGAGCAGTAAATTGAGAAAACACTGAGAGGAATTTGGCAAAAGAGTACCTGAAGTGATGAAGTAATCTTTTTTTCCTATATATAGTCTTAATAAGAGATTCAATGTCAATGCTTCATTTTTACTATTATTGTCAGATTTCATTGATCTTAGGGTAAACTGAATTTTAGCAGTAGGTTTATGTACAGATTTTAACCAGACAGGACTAGATTTCACATATTGAGGCTGAAGTGAAGCAAAGTTCTCCAACCTGTACCAGGGGCACTTCAGCTGAAAGAGACACAAAAGACTCCCTGCAGTGACACAGAAAAAAACAGCTGGATCCCTTCAGTTTTGGGGAGCTCAGGGATGCAGCAGCAGCAACTCTCAGAAAGAATTTTCAAGAACAAGGTACTCTCCTCGAGTGTTTCATTTTAACTAAAACAACTGCAGAGGACTCTTCAATTCAGCGTGTGATGGCTTTTATTTGTGGGAGGAGGGAGGGGAATAAAAGGAATTCCTTTGACAAGAGAGCTGCACTGCAAACCACAACCAGGATCATTTTACCTCTTTAGCTACAAAGAGATTACATGCCATGAAGAAAAATCCCATGATCTAACATCTTTTACAAATAATACCACTCTGACCAGTTGCCAGAGAAGACATTTTTGCAGCTGATTTGCTTTGTATATTTCACAGCATTTGATACACAGTATTCGTCATGTAAGCTCTCATCAATGTGGTATCTCATGTCCTTGCTGAGCCTTCCCACAGACAAAGCTTTACTCAGCTCTTGAACTAAATCTAAAGTCGTTATTTATCTCATGTTTGTGATAATGTACTGCAGGTAGAGGAAAAAAATTCAACACTTATGGACTCCTGATTGGCAGAATGATTTACAACCTGAATTAAAAGTGGAGGGAAGAACACAACACCCCAAACAGCACGACAAAACATGCTCAGAGTTTCAAATTGAGATGTCCTGCTTAGTTTCTTTTACCTGAAAAGATTTATGCAGCCCCAAAGAAGAACCCAAGACATGCTAATGACCCTGCAGGAACAGTGGGTACTAGCTGATGTTGCTGTAACAACTACAATAAATATCCCACAAAACATTCTGTTCCGAAGTCAACCTGAAACTTTAAATACAAACTCAGCTCTATTATAACAAGCCTTAATGATATTCTCCTGCAGGTTGGCTTTTTTAATGGTGTAAACTTGAAGAAGTGTACACTAAGTACCTCACTATTGTTCTGCCGAGGAACAACTGAGTACTGCTGCAGTGCAAACATGAAATGGAAATTACACGATCTTTAAAACACATTACTTCAAAACGCTATTTTGTATCCATGGGAAGAGAAGGGAAAACAAGCAAAATACAAAAATCTACACCTCCACGAAAAAAAGCAAATATTTATCCAGAATTTACATAATACTATAAATACAGGTAACAACTTGAAAAATGAGACGGCAATAAGCACATCAGATAATTAACCTTCTAGCTCTCAAGGAAATATCTGAAGCACAATAGTCCGCTTCCAGAAATCCTTAAAACCACTGTTACAGCTAAGCAAAATTAAACAGCGCCACGAGGATTTCTGATCTCTAAAAATAGCTCAAAAGCCAGTTCTTTCCTAGTGAGTTGTTACGCTCCCTGGGAGGCGAGGCAAAGCAAGGCCCGGCCGCTGCCGCGCTGAGAGCGCGGGCCCGGCGGGGCCGTGAGGGGCGGCGGGGCCGTGAGGGGCGGCGGGCGCGGGCCCCTCCCGGCGCTGGAATGCGGAGCCCGTAACCCGAGCCGCGCCGCCCCTCCTCCCGCACACACGGAGCCTCAAAATGGCATCCCGGCACGGCCTGCCCGGGAGCCGGGCTGCGCCAGCCTCTCCTGAAATGGGCAGGAAAAGGAAAAGCTTTTTCTCGGGGTCCGGCCGCGGCTCCTCGCTCCGGCAGCCGGGGGGAAGCAGTGCCCGGCTCCGGGAAGCAGCGCTGCCCGGCCATGCCATGCCCTCCTTCGGGCACCTCTGCCGGGACTCAGAACTCACCCCAGCTGCGCTACCCTTAGACACGAACCCGTCCCACTCAGAAACAAGGAACTCGTTAGAACAGCTCGTCCATTGCAAAGGCCTCGCGCCTCAAAACCAATGCATTCATGTAGATCCAACGAGACAGATTTCTGGAATGATGTGAATTGTCCTTTTCTCAAGTGAAAGGGACAATTTTGTTATGAATTCACTTAACTTCCCAAACTATAGGCACGTAGTTTATTTCAGATACAAAACCACTACAATGTCTTCAGTTTCACGTCAATTACGTACAAGCACAGAAATGAGTAAATTACCGCTCAAAAGAAGTGTGAGATAATCTTACAGATTAACCATCTCCATCTATTTTCTCTAGAAGCAAGTAGTTCTGTACCATGAAAAAAGGTTGTTGCAATTTGGAGTAAGTATTTTGCTGTAAACAAAACAGACAAGAATTTTACCATTGTGAAGATGCTGAAATTACTAAGATGCCATTATGCTACCAGACAGCAGAGACTTGGAAAAAAAAAAATAATTCCAATGACAGCACACGTAAGGAGAGAAACAATAACCTGAAAAACATATTTCTAGTAACGGTGATTTTACTCATTAAGTACACTCCCAAATGTTCTATCGGGAGCTGAGGAAAAATGCCCTCCACCTCTCTCAGTCTTTCACCATCAGTGTGGAACCAGGGGCTCACACTGATCCCATGGGAGGTGCTTTGTACTTTCCTTGGCTGAGCTAAATCTGACACTGCAGAGCACTGCTAAGGATGGTAATTCTGCAGCTCTACCAAGTGGTCAATGTACACTGGATGGAGTCCCTCTGTTCATGTAAAAAAATATCTCACCAGAGACAGGGTGCCAGAAACTCTTTGCTGTTACCAAGCTTTAGGCCTGGATCTTAAGTCAAAACCAGAAATTCAGAGCTCAATGACTTTTACACAGGATTCCTTCTCTCACATGGTTTCCCCTCTATTGGTTCACAGCTACAAAACAGGAAAGAGTTCAAAATGCTAAGAGACATTGACCTAAAGCACTGTCTTCATGGCAAAACCCTAGAATCTAGTGAGGAATGCCAAATACCACTACGATGAGAACTTCCAAAAGACTTGAAATCTGAAAAAAGAATAACTAGAGTAGGCAGCATGATGAAAATAATCACTCTTATTGATATACTAATACAAAATACTAATACTATCAAAAATCCTCACTATCAATAAATGTTATTGCAGGTCAAGGATCAGGAGCACTAACAACTAGCTACCTCTATAATTCTAGGCAAAGTAAGCATAGAATTGATTATTTTTTGTTAGGTATAAGAACAAAAACCCTACTCAGGTGCCTTTGTTACAGAATATGAGCACTTGAAACAATTTTTTTGTTTACTGCAAACAGACATATTTGCAGGACCTCCTTTTACAGAAGGCAAAATACAGTCAATTTTGCTTCTGTGTATCATACGTGATAGCATTTTGTCTCTCAGATTATGTAAAACTCAGACTTTTAAATTTTTCCCCAAATGAATCTCTCCTGTCTGTTAGCATTTCAGTTCCAATTTGTAATTTCTATCAGATAATCAAAATTAGAAGTATTTTCTATTTTAACAAGAATTTCTTTATTTACCTAAGGTAACAGAAAATGTCATACATATAACAAATAAACAGCTATTTTTCTTTTAAAATATATTTAATAAAGCTTACTCATTGGAATAAAATTTATTCAAATTGTTGGTTAGTAGTGGAAGAGCAAGTATGTTTACATATTAGAATTGAAGCTCAAAACACCATAACATGATTACCTGACAGCTATTAAATGCCCTGCAAGAAGTTATTAGTGTTGATTCTCTTTCAGAAGGCCAATATAACAGTTCCACCCTTAGCATCCTCCCTGTAGTTTTACTTTGTTGTGTCTTTTTTAACATAAACTTTCCCGTCACTCCCACAGGTCGTGTTTTGGTCTCAGGACCTATTATTGGGATATTTCACACAACAACTAAGTATAAAGAAAATTAAGCCAGTGCTAAAACTACAAAGTAATCCTAAAGGTTTCAACAGGGGTTAAAGCCACTGCGCTAAAAATAACAAGATGTGTACATATTTTACCAAGGATTCTGTTTTCCAAAGGACCAGATAGAAAACACCACTGTGATGTTTTACAAGGACATTCACAAATGCCTTCAAGTAATTCAGCACAAGTTTCATGCCAGCAAAGATTACAAGCAGTGACTGTGGGAGGGAGAAGGAACCAAGGAGAAAAACAAAAATAAAACCAACCAGAAATCCAAACTCAAACTGCCATTGCAAATTAATTTTAGCAAATGAAAAGTAGTGTCAGGAAATATACCTGCTTGTAACAGTTTTAATATTTCCACGGTGACAATCTTTGACAACTACAGACCACGTGTCACAGAAACATACAGACATGGTGAAACAGTAGTGAAGAAGAGACACAAAGATTACAGAAAGTATTGTTAGAAAGTACTTTGGAAGTGGAAAACGTCCTTTAACTTCTTTTTGTACTTCTCTTGGGTGCATGAGTAACACAGAGCCTGAGAGGTGTCATTCTAAACAAAATGTCCTTTTGAACACACCTGCCTGCCTTTGAGAAATGTGACTGTGAACATCACGAGCTTCTCTAGCAAGTGCCACTGTATTCACTGATCTCCAGCATACCATGGACAAGCAGTCCCACTGGGCTTAGCTGAGTGCTGTGTGCCTGGCCAAAGGAAGCTGTGCCAGCCACTGCTTCCAGAAGAGAATCTTCTGAAAAATGTATCCAAATTAATGGTTTAAAGAAAGTTATTTTTAAAGTATACTTTTAGAAACTTGCATTCTAAATGAAAATTAAAAACTTGACAGTATCGGCAAATTTCTTTGCACAAGACTAAAATATTTCCTAGTATATCTTCCAAAAGCACAAATTATGGATGATACTACTTCCTGATGAAGAGAAAACTCAGTGCAGAAGAATAGCATTTGTCAAATCCAGTATTTTCAAAAAACAAGTGAATTTGCAACGAGCAGTTTAAGCAGAATCTGTTTTTCATTACAATGCAATGGGTTCTGTAGGTGGAGGAGTGTGGACTGCAGACACACTAATATATAAACATGTGGCTGCACCAGAACTCTTATGAGCTTGTCAGACATTTCAACACTATTTTTAGATTATTCTCTCATACCAACTGCACTGCTGCAGTGGTATTTAATTCCATTATGTTCATTGTCAAAAAGGTAATCCTCTGCTTCAACTACAGCAGTTCTTTGAAAAAACACATTTTTAGAGGCTGTATTTAGTTCTCAAATATCTTTTCCCAGTCATAGTCATGAGCCAGCTTAGTGTAATACAGAAAAGAGCACCCACATTTCACTTTCTAGATGCTATGTCACTTCATGCTCCTTTTGACCAACTCTGTAAAAATCCTTGGATTTGGGAATAGCACACCTGTTGTTATATCTGAGCCTGCTATATAAAGATTTTATTGTGCTTTCTCTCTGTTCTAATAAAGCCTGGGTTAATGAGGAGAACAGAAGAAAAAACTTGGCTCAATTGATCTACTCTGCCCTGGCAGTGATGCCAAACACACATCTATGGTATTTCTAGTTCTTAAAACTCAGGTGATTCTTTCATCTCAAATTTTTCTCTTCTTTCAGGGAAAAAAAAAAAATCATTACACATCAAACAAATTGCATTATGAGCAACAGACATAGGAAAGCCTGGTTTTCTACAGATTTGTTCTGTTTTGGTCTATATCTTTTTTCCCAGTGTAATTGCTCCAGCTCACTATGTATCCTGTATGATTTCACTCTCCCTGTCCCTTAGCAATAGATCCATTTCTCCACTCACACACATATTCCTCTAACCACAGTTCTCTCTCCCTTCCCTCCCACATCCTCTGGTGCCAAACAACATCTTGCTGGCTGGACAGTAATGTGCATATTGACCTCCCTCTTGCCAGGCAGAACAAGTTTACTGAACACTCCTGATCGTAACATCCTTCACCTCTGGGGACATTAGCACAGCTCAAGACCTTTGAAACAGAAACAGTGTGACATCCACTCCATAATCTGACTGGATATCTAATCTTCAAACCTGCTGATACATGAAGCTTGTCTTTGAAGTTCTAGGTATTAGCAGTTTGCCAAACTCCAAAACTTTACAGACTACATCAGAGGCAGAAATTTAGCGGAACTACAACACAAAGGAGTCAACTGTAAAAGAGTGAGGAGGAACGTGAGGATGGAAAGTAAAGATTCTGAACAACTCATTCTTGCTTTGTGGAATGAGGATATAGTCAATATACACTAAGAAGTTACACAGGATCACCAAAATTCAAGCTAATTAAAAGGACAAAAAAAAAAAAAAAAGGCACTCCAAACTGGGTAACATTCCCAAACAGACTCACCCACAAGCACGTTACACTACAACTAAACTGGGCCTGGAAGGGGCACTCTTGTTCTCTGTGCTAACAGTAACACTTGGTCTGCCCCCACAACCACAGCTAGACTGGCAAGAAGTGAAGCCTACATTAAAAAAAATGTCAAAAGAAAGCAAAAAAGGGTAATGGGCTCTCAGCCAGTTTAGATTCCTGCAGCATCAGAGCAGTGCCAGCCAGTGCTGCTGCAAAGGAAGAGGGAAGGACGCAGCAGGGTGGCGTGAACAAGGAGTAGAACTGGCCCTTCGAGTGTACCCGGCTGCTTAGGCTGCTTATCTGCAGCACAGAACTGCCCTCTCCATCTGGCTGTTAATTATTCATCCAGCAAACATCAATGGAAGTCTACCTGGCTGCACTGCTCCAGTCCTTAGGAAATTATATGATCAATCTTTCCACACTAAGCAAAATAAACTACCTGAACAGAAAAGGTTTAAGATAAGGCAGATACAAAAAAACATGTTACTTCACGCTTGACGGCAGTTTCGTTAAAGCAAACCTAACAAATGTGCACGAAGGCAGATGGGTGCCAGTGCAACATCTCAAAAAGCTGTAGGCGTCACAGGCACTCCTGAGTGCAGCAGCAAACTGAGAGCTGCCGTGCCTGCCTGCGTGTGGGTGTGATAATGCCTCCCAATCCCCCGCTGCTCTGCGGCACACGTCTGCCCAGCACACCGCCTGCCAGCGGCCAGCTGGGAGCTAAGGGAGAACAGAGTCCTCCCTGGCTCCATCCAGAAACCTGGGCAGCTCCTGACCTGAGCCAGGCACAAGTGACTGCGCTACCACCGTTGGTGCACACATCCGCCAGCAAATCCGTGTGATGGCAAATCTGCACAGCACTTTCATCCCCAGCCATGTATTCTGGCAGCAACTTCTCAACTGAAATATTTGCTGTGAGGAAGGAAAGAAACGCCCCATTTTGCCATCCTTGTAAACCTGCCATTCCCTTACACCATGGAGGAAAAAAGTAGCGGTGAAACACTATTCATCAGTTTCTTAATTTCATTTAAGGTTTGATAGATTACCATCACCATCTCTCTCTACCACTGCTTCTCTTTTCTTAACTTAAAGGGCCCAAGTCTATTGAGTAGTTCATCCTTCCAGTACTGCTGGAAGAAGGAAAAAATCAAACAGAACACAAAATATTACCTTGTCATTTTAATGGGACTGTTGAAATTGTATTACCAAAAGAACATAACCTGTATGACCATATATAATGAACTTGTACAGCTGTATAATCACATTTTTAAAATACTTAACTGTATAGAATGCTGCTTCAAAATTGGCCTAAATTCATTTAAGCCTGTACTGATTGTAAGAAGGGAAGTGCTGGCCCTCCTCTCCTCCTACTCCACATCAGGTACCACAGAGAACTGGAAATACTGAAAACCTAGGGGGTTTTTTGTGGTTAGTTTTCAGTTAAATTAGCAAACAAATCCAACCTTTTACTTGGCCACAAGTATAAAAGTGACAGTGGAAACACAAAAAAGAGAAGAAAGGAAAAAAAAAATTCAACACCATATGCAGATAGATTCAATCTAAAGTAGGAGCTTCAAAACAAAGATCTCACCAAGTGTTAATACCTCATTTGGAGCCTGTTACTGGTTTTGCCTCTGTCTGAATTAAATTACATTGCACTTACTGTACCTCATCCAGTATTTTATCATCCAGGCATTCAATACTGCTCAGGCCAGTTTACAGTACTTGTATCAGCTACAAATTTCACCACACCATCCAGTCCCCCCTCCACACTATTTCCAAACACACAGAATAAAACAGCCCTTATTGCTTGCTTCCAATGAGGCTGTTACCACCTCTCTGCCCCAGGGGCACCTCCCCAGCTCTTCCTGGGAGCCCAGAACGGAGCAGGGCCTTCCAGATGTGTGTCACCAGTGCTGAGCTGAAGGGCATCATCACCTCCCTGAGCCTGCCCACAACACTCCCCCTCGGACAGCCCAGGAGGCACCTCCCCGGGTGCAGGGCTTTGCACTTCCCTTTGTAGAGCTCCATGAGGTTCCCCTCTGCTCACTTCTCCAGACCATCCAGGTCCCTGTGAGGGGCTGCACAACCACCTGGCCCACCAAATACTCCTCCCAGTTCTGTATTGCCTACAAACTTCTGAGGGTGTGCTCTGTCCCATCATCCATGAGTGCTCATGTGGCTGCATGGTACCAGAAATCCAGCTTGACCCCTGGGTTACACACTATGATTGGTCCCCAGCTGGACTCTGCTGCTGATCACAACTCCTTGAAACTGGTAGCTCTTCCAATTTTCAGTCTATCACACTGTCCATTTGTCCAGTTGTTTGTTGGTGAGGATGTTACAAGTGACACTGCCACTACCCTAAGGAATTCAAGTTAAACAATATCCCCTGCTTCCCACTCATTCCCTGAGAGAGCCTCCTGCAGGCACCTACCACCATCACCCATGCTGCCCTTGGCAGGCCTGACCCACACCTCTGAACTGACTCCTCATTCACCCAAAAGGAAGAACTTCAGCAATCTCCATGGCAGTCTCACAACAGAAATCCCCACAACTGTGCATCCCTCACAATCTCAGCCTGTCCTTCCTGGACAGCCTGTAAGGAGTCCTTGAAGCACTCCAGCCATGCCAGCTGTCCCACCCCATCTCTGATCAAAACAAGATGTGATGCTGTGGCACACAGACCTCCAATTTCTCCTGTTTGTGCCCAGTCTTTTCCACAACATATGGAAAATAGTGAAATCCAAATAAAAGAATCAACTTGGGTTAAGTTTTAGAAACTTCACACTGGCTACACTCTGAATAGCCTGAAACCTCATTTCACACTATGACAAAGGTGCTGGAGAGAAAAATCAACAGTGACAGTGGAGCAATAATGCATGGATGGATAGATCTGGGAAGAGGTGCTTTGCAGTTATACACAGAGCAAGGAGATTGAGAGTTCTGTCACTCCTGTCCCAGGCTAGAAGAGAGCTCTGGGCTCCTCTCCAGGGCTCAAACCCAGCAAGCCTTCCTCACCATGCCCCTGCTCCTCTGCCCACACTCCCTGATCCCTGAACACAAAGCCCCACACCTGCTCTTTCAAATGATCAGGAGACCCTGGGATCTGTACTGACAGCACACCCACAGCTTCTCTTCTCAATCAAAGTAACCCAAAGGAGATTTATTTTATCTTCAGTTGGTCTAAGTACACACAGTAAAAAATATCTCCCAGTAAACAATTACTTCTTCCAAAATTAGAAAAAGTTTGAAATCAAGATTCAAAATTGCTGAAAATTCTGACATTTCTCTTACATAACCTCAAACTTTTAAATTTTGGTAAAAATTCTTTGAAGCAAGAGTCCCTTTGTACAAAGCAAAGAAACCTTCTTAGGGTCTTTTAGTAACTAAATCACCCTTCACACCAGCACTCAAACCAATGCTTTCTCAAAGACCAACTCTACCATATATAAATCTTAGTACTAACAGGTAACTCTGAAGAATACCAACATAGTCAAAAAGTATAAAGACAAAAAACAACACAAAAGAAAATGCAGAATTACGCATTTTTATAACCTGCTTAGTAGCTTAGAGAGACCTTTTCTAACAACAAATGTTTCATGTGCTATGGATCTGTACTGACATGGATTGAATGTGCCTTGCAGACTCAGCTGGCTCCTGGCTGTTGGGATGTAGGAAGAAGCTTCCACAGAGTGCTTTAATCCCACAGTTGTCTGCTAGACTGTCTTATGTGCTGCTCTGGAGCAATGCTGCTGGCCATTGATGGGAGCAAAACACTTGAAGCATTTGGAGCATTCTTTTCTCACTAGTGCACCCTCCTTTCATATAGTTTTTAGTTGCTTACTTTTCCTGTAACCAACTTCTCCTCTGAAATTAAGTCAGCAGAAATTAAAAGATATTTATAAAGAACAACCAAGCAAAATCACAGAATTTCATTGCAGCAAAAAACTACACACACTGCAGATGCTTTAGGACAAAGAAGGAAATTCTTACATCAGCTCTTCCCTCCATCTCTATTCTCCAGGCTCCTAAGACTATTACTGACAGTATTAGAGAGATGTAAATATTATACAGCAGCATTTGAAGCTTTGAGAAAAACTTGAGTAATGCCATTTCAGCAACGGAACCTCTGGCTAAGGAATGCACAGCTGCTGAGCAGATGTATAATTTCAGCATTTAGATTCCATTATTTCAAGGGGGATTTTTTTCTTTACTCCATGTTTTCAGATTTTCTATTTCCATCTGGTTTTTGACCTCCTTCAGCTTAGTCCACTCTTCTCTGTTTTAGTTCATTACACCAAAATAATTTTCTAAATTAGAAACATCTCTACATTTAAAAACTTGTGAATTTAAAGAGAGGTGGGGGAGTGAAACAGGGCCAGGGACAGAACAAAACCAGACAGTTCAAGAGAGGCTTGGGTTTGAATAAAAACTGTCCTGTCTGGATCAGGATTGATTTTGCAGTTCCTGGTCTAACCCAAATTGGCGAGCCTCTAGCTGCATTCCTTCCATGAAATTTTAAGAGCAGGAAACTGAAGAATATCAGCTATATGGGAATGTTTCTAGACTTTGCCAGACCCCTCTGCCATAAACTTCTGAGTATAACAACACTCCAGGTTTTGATTCTTTTCAGAGTTATGATTAATTATAGTTTTAAGTGTAAAAAAAGATTAATTCACCATGTACTAAAAGAGCTTCACAAATATAAAGATTAGTGCAAACCAGTAAGTAGTTGTCAAATCAGTTCAGTAAAGTATTTATTATTATAATATTTTACTATATATAATTATATAACTATTTTCATATTATTATGCAAGAGTAGTAAAATATTTTAGAAATATATACTGAGACAGCATTGTTTTGAAAAATTTCTATTCATCTAAGTCACATAGAGGACTAGGGCATAGAGTATTGTCTGTCTTAAACTTCAGTCCACGCTGCAAGTTTTAAAGGTGAATTATCCCTGGTAGAACCACTGATCCAAATGTGACAGATTGGCCATAAAACCTATCCAATTTCCCATTTAATTTTAGGCTTAGAATAATAATTTGCCTGGGTGGGGAAGGGCACAATATTCAATCCTAACAAATGGCATACACTTCAGAATATTCTACAGGAAACTTTCTACAGAATATTTTCACAAAAAAGAAAAGGAAAATTATAATAAAGTAGTAAATATGGAAGATAAAATTATAAAAATACATCTATACTTTAAAACAAAACCCCACATTTTTATTTGGTGGGATTTATTGTTTGCTTTGAGAGGAGACATTCAAACCAAGTTTAAAAAAAAATCTTTAAAGTGAAACTTCCCATATCTTCTATCATCAGGGTCATTTCTACTTAATACTTGGTACCACTACTGAATTTTTCATTACTGCTAAAATCCCTTCAACAACCTGAACAGAAGACAGATTCAGTGCCCAAAACAGGGAGTGAGAAGAATGGCTGCACCTCCCTCGTTAGCTGGCAGCTCATCCCTGTGCTGCAATTAACTCTCAGTTGTCCAAAGCTGACAAATGCAAGGCCTGCTGCTTGCACAACACCGAGAGGGAAACAGGAGGGTTTCCAAAATCTTCTCCAAGGCATTCTGTTAATGATAATTTTCTCTTCCACAAAGAAGGACATGCAGCCAGGAAGAGCACATTTTAGCCAGCTTTGTGGTCTCCTCACTCACATTTCCAGTCACTGAGGTTCTTCTGATAAATCCCTCTTTTTCTCGTGCTACCCCAAGCTGTTTCATTCCCAAATACAAAGGGACAAGTAGATGATACATTTTTCATATTCTCAGTATTTCATATATTCCATTAGTCCTGCCGACCCTTCTGTTTAAGCTTCCTTTTCAAGCTCTCTATACCCCTGCAAAAAACACATGGAACAGTTCCTCTGCCTGAGCACTGCATTGTGAATTTCCAACTGAACACAGGACAGGAAAAAGAATGATTAGTTTAGAAAATGTTATCTGAGCTTATTCACCACTTTCATATCCCTGATGTTCTGACTCTGAGCACACAATGTGCTCATTTGCACAAATCTCATGAGCAGAGTATCGATTCTCTGCATAAGTGAAATCTCTGATGACTTCAGTCCTCCAAAGTCATTTGAGCTCTGCCCACTGATTTCCAGTCAAATTTGGGATCAGGCTCTCACAGAGGAAGCACAAAGGCCTACAAATGGTTCTAGGTGGGATTTTTTTTTTTTTAATAACAAGAAAAGAAAGGCAAATTTAAATCATTTCAACGGCTGCAGCAGTGAAAAGGAAATCGCTTCCACAAACCAGATCTATTTCCTGGTATGTATCTTGTGAGACTTTGATATTTCTCTAACTTATCCCTGCTACATCTGCTTGTATTTATCTACCAAAGCATGGCAGTACTGACAGTTTTCTCCTTAAGATGGTGAACTCAGGGAATATAGACACAAAGAATTGCTAGTTGCTTCCACATTTTAATCTAATAAAGTTGACTGAAAGCACACTGCAAAAATTTATGTGATATCAAATTTTTGTAACCAGCATTGCTGGTGTTATAATATATGATGCAAATTAAGCTGCAATACTGCAGAGCTGAGTTAATAACACTGATATTTTCCCCTTTTAATGCAAACCAACTCATGACACTTGAATTACATTTAAATGCACTACATTTTCCTCTGTATTTTGGGAAATCCTATTTTGAGGGAAAAACAAGAATAAGAGTGTTGTAGCCATATTTCTCAAGTCCCATACTGTACCAAGCTGTTCTCTGCAGCACAGTCCTTCATGTCTTCTCAGGGGCTCCTCCTGGGCTCTCGACCCACCCCTATTTATTCCAGTTACCTTCACGAGCTGCAGCTGCTGCCCAACTAAGGACTTGGCAGCTGTGGCTCGTGTGGAGTAACTCGGACCCACACAGATCTTACAGGGACTCTCTCCATAAGGACCCACTTATCTAATACACAGATCTTACAACACACAGATCTTAACAGGGACACTCCCCATATAAGAGCATTTAGCTGCATGTTGCAGGTACACATTCTGTGAATTGTTACTACACAGATTTTTGTCTAATCAAAATATTTTAAAACATTCCAAGTTCACACCATCATGACACTCAGAGCACTTCCCCCTCCCCCACGAAGAGGCACTGGTGACGGCTCGGTGGTGGCAGGGAAGCTCTATCAGGGCAATCACCTTCACTGTTCCTACAGGTGTCACACTGGTGACACACCTGACCTTCAATAAGGCTTTCCTGTGGCTTTTCCTTTCCTCCTGCTTATACAGCCTATGAATATTATCACAATTGCGAACCAGAGTTTATTTTCCTAGCCTAACTCTTGTTTTGAATTTTGCTAACCAGACTGTCATTAAACAGTACTAAACCTAACCGTAGCACCCAGAATTCAAATGAAATGGGATGGCAGCTACAAGGCACCCTTTAGAGAAATGGCAAGAAAAAAACCTGTCTGGATTATAAATCTGAAACAGAGGGACTATATTTCTCACACTGTTTGTGTACAGCTGAAACAATGGGGTCATAACCAGAAACCCATGCAAGGGTTTTGCACTACCACAAGATGAATTAAGTTCTTGGTCTTCTCAATATATCAAAAATATGTCATCCTAAAATGCTTCAGTGTCCAACCTGCTACAGTGAATTTCAAAATATATATTGCAAACTAGTAGCATAATTGCTTTGTTTTACTTTGGAGGGAAATGAATGTGAAATACACCTAATATGCTCTGTAAATACACCCAGCAAAGTCCTGGGAAGCCAGTTCTCAACAAAGTCCATCCTGGCAAGTTGGCAGCTTGTCCCCTGATTTCCTGGTCAGTGATGGGTTAGCTGTGTGTTTTATCAAGCTAAAGCTCTTGGGATTTACACACTCCAAATACAATGTACTACACAGATGTTTCTGGAATAAATCCCTCATAGAACAGCTATTCCATAGATCTTCTCAATAAGAGCACTGAGATTGCTAAAATTATGTTCTCTGTACATAAGAAAAAGGAGGTGACTGTTTCAAACTTTTACCCGGTTCCAAGTATCACCTAGCATGGTCTCCGTGTTATTCTTAAAGGACACCATGTAGCAGGTCAAGTTTTACATTCATTGTCAGTTTTAAACATTTTAAAGAGTAACTACTTGCTGCCAGAGAGCAGTGAACCCTCAACACTTTCACAGGAACCTTTAACAGATTGCAAGAAATCACATTTCCCCTTAAAGCAGTGAGCATCCTGGAGGGCACAAAAGAGACCACTGCAACTGGGGACCACCAGCACGGCTGTGGTGGGACAGCTGCAGAGGGTTCTGCAGGTCTTGTCCCAGAAAGGAAAAACTGGAACCACTAAAGCAGCAGTGAAAGGAAAAATGTCTTGTGAGGCACGCTCTGTGCCTGCCTCCAAGTCCTGCATTTTGGGAATACTAGCAAAGGAAACAAGGCTTCAAGTAATCCATCTGTACCCACATATGACTCTGATGAGATATACTTTAAAATTGCTGAGTTCCTTCTGTCACTTATTTACAGATGACAGAAATCCCAGGCACTGAAAATATGCCCTCTCTTTTCTGAGGAACCAAGAAATACTTTCCCAGGTATCCAGACAGGACAAATCTCCAACTGATGCTTGAAATAAACAAGGACAAACAAACATTTGTAAGTTTCTCTGTCACACACTGATCGGTCTCTTTCATTCACCCGTGTTTTCCAGCAATTGACCAAAGAAGCTACTACAGCTCTCTATGTCAGACCTGGTATCCAGAAAAAGCTCACATATCATTTATACACTACACCAGATTCGGTGTTTTTGATATGCATAACAATTTTCACGATCTTGCAGAGCAGTGTCCAGAACATTAGGATTTGGGGTCCCACACACTGGCTTTAAGAAAGTCTATGCTCTAGCTACAAACTGTTTTAGTAAACATGTCTTTGAATCAGTGAACTCCAAGTAACATGCTATTTCAGGCTTGCAGTTTCTGCTCTAACTTGAACAAAGGCTCAAACAGATAACATCCAGAAGTCCCTTTCAAAACGAAATTACTTCACAATTAGGGGAAGAAAATAATTCAGATCCAGCCACATAAACTCTCTGTTGCTGGAAGAGATCAGCCAGCAGAACATACTAAGGACTGGCAGCTGAATCTTGCAGGTGCATGAGAAGACCCTTCATAACATTTCAAATCACATCTCAAAGCCTATCAGATTATACCTGTCTACATAAATACATATAAAATACACAGCCCCTTGCACACACCCCAAAGAAAATGTGGTGAATAACCTAAAAAAAGCTACAAAAGAACGAGACCAAAGGCAAATACACTGTCAGCAAGAGTTTTATCCAGGCTGCTACAAATGCCACAACATGGAGTATTTCTAGCTGTAGACTGGGTAAATTATCTGACTATGAATTGCTCTTATGTTTGTTAACTTTTTTATTCCAGGATTAGGTTCTACTAAAAATCAAACAAACCTTTCAATTTGGGAGAGTCTTCGTTATCTACAAAAGCAGCTTCTCTATCCCTGCAGGTAACAGGCCTGAACAATCCCTAGCATGCTAACTTGATAAAAGAACTCCAAGATAATTACTTCTAAGCAGAGAACAAAATATGTAAATTCGGAGGGCAATCAATTTACACTGGGAAAAATCGTCATACAACTTGACACACAGTAACAGGCAACTGCTGAAAGGAAAGACCACAGCTTACTACCATTCCCTGCTGCTGAATTCACTCTTAATTTTACCAAAACACATCGGAGTGTGGTTGATTGAAAGGTGGTTAAAAGCCACTTTTTTTGTGCTTTTGAACCCTGTTCAATAGATTTTGTAATCAGTTATGAAAACCGCGTACATAATCGGCCCTCAACAGCACCATCATTCGCTACTAAGGTACGAGCGATTATTTGGGGTTACTATTTCTTCAGACTTTTTATTGTCTGACGTCGCCGAACGGCAAAAACCGATTTGGAAAGCCGGCGTCCAGCTTTGTTCTAAGCTCGCACAAAAGGAAGGCGAAGCACCTTATTCCTCGTACCCTTCCCACGACGACGGGCGCTGCCGCTCGCTCGGGCTGGGGCCGCTCGGCACCGGGCCCGGCATTACAACACCGGGAAGGGAGGGCAGGAGGGAGGGAGGGAGCGCACGGCCGGCCCTGCCCACGCAGGGACCCGCGGGCCCCGCGCAGCCCCCGCGGCGCCCACCCGGCCCGGCCGGGCCCGGCGGGCAGCGCCCCCAGCGCCGCGGCGGGGCAGGGCTGCCGGCCCGGGGGCGCTCCCGGGACCCCGAGCAGCCAGGCCGGGCCGGGAGGGCCGCCGCCGGAGCCCACCTTCGACGGCGCTGCCCGGGGCCGCCGCGGACCCCGGCGGGCACCGCCCAGGCCGGACGCCCGACGGCGGGGAAGGGGCACGGCCGCGGCGGGAGCGCCCCGCGTCCCCCCGGCCGCAGAGGGAGCGGTGCGGGAGCGGCGCTGCCCGGGGCGCCCCGGCTCTCCCCGCCCGGCCGAGGCCTCCGCGGCGCGTCCCTCACTCACCGGCGGTGGGGGCTCCTCATCCTCGGCGCGGCGACGGCAGGCGAAGGGGGAGGGGGCCCGCTCCCCGCCGCGCTCCGCGGGCCGTTCCCGGGGCCCCGACGGCTCCGCTGAGACGGGGGCGAAGGCGGGTGCGTGTCGGGCGGGGGAGGGCGGGACGGCGCGGCGCGGGCTCGGCGCAGGCTCCGTGTCCCGGCAGGCGCTCCCGGCGCGTCCCTGCGGGGCGGGGCGGGAACGAGCCGGATTCCAATCACTGCAGCCGGGCGCGCGCGCGGCGGGGCCCGCGGGGAGGCGGGAGCGCGCCCGCCGCCCCCGCCCGTCCGTCAGCACGTGCCGTGGGCGGGAGGGCTGGCGGGGCTCCCCGGCGAGGAAAGTTGGCCGGGAGGAACCAGCCGGGCCTGCCTTTCCTCCCCGGGAGCCCCTCCGCGGGCCGCAGCCTGGGCCGGCTTGTCGCTGGGCGCCCGGGCCCCGGCGTTATCCTGCCCCGCCGGCCCAGCAGCGCTCGCCCCGGGAAGAAGCTCCTGTAGGAAAGGGCAGGAAGGTGCGATGGGAAAAGTTACCAAGCCGGTGTCATGGAAGCACCGCTGGCCTTGGAGAGGGTCGAGACACGAGAAAAGCAGCTGCAGGATTTGGCTGCGGGGCCGGGAGGCTCCGTGCCGATACTGGCGGGGTTGGTGCCGTGCAGAGCGGCCGAGCCGCCGGGATTCACGGGGGCCGTGGGTGTGCAGGATCACAGTGACACCCTGATGGGGGATGTGGGTGCAGGATCACAGTGACACCCCTGATGGGGGATGTGGGTGCAGGGTCACAGTGACACCCCTGATGGGGGATGTGGGTGTGCAGGGTCACGGTGACACCCCTGATGGGGGATGTGGGTGCAGGGTGACAGTGACACCCCTGATGGGGGATGTGGGTGCAGGGTCACAGTGACACCCTGATGGGGGATGTGGGTGCAGGGTCACAGTGACACCCCTGATGGGGGCCGTGGGTGCAGGGTGACAGTGACACCCCTGATGGGGGATGTGGGTACAGGGTCACAGTGACACCCCTGATGGGGGATGTGGGTGCAGGGTCACAGTGACACCCCTGATGGGGGCCGTGGGTGCAGGGTGACAGTGACACCCCTGATGGGGGATGTGGGTACAGGGTCACAGTGACACCCCTGATGGGGGATGTGGGTGCAGGGTCACAGTGACACCCTGACGGGGGATGTGGCTGCAGGGTGACAGTGACACCCCTGATGGGGGATGTGGGTGCAGGGTCACAGTGACACCCTGATGGGGGATGTGGGTGCAGGGTCACAGTGACACCCCAGATGGGGGCCGTGGGTGCAGGGTGACAGTGACACCCCTGATGGGGATGTGGGTACAGGGTGACAGTGACACCCCAGATGGGGGCCGTGGGTGCAGGGTGACAGTGACAGCCCTGATGGGGGGTGTGGGTGCAGGGTGACAGTGACACCCCTGCTGGGGGCTCAGCGGGGCTGCTGGGGCTGGGCACCACAGCGGGCAGCCAGCGGTGGGAGCAGGGGAAAATCAGGGACTCGTCTGGGCCTTTGGGCTCCGTGGAAGAATAGTTGTGAGAAGGCTGACGCTGCAGTGCTGCAGGAGGGATAGAGTTCCCTTGCAAAGGACAGCATTGTTTGCCTTTTCCATTTCCTGTATCTAAATAAATATGCCCAGTTACTTAGATTGGAATACATTATAAGTTCTGCAGTGAGCTGCTCTGCTTGCCGATAAGGATGCTGAAGGCCATGATTTGCATTGTATTTCAAAGCTCCTTATCATTAGGACAAATTGGAAAAGCAATAATTTGTCTGTCTGCCTTCAAGTGAGCTCTCCCAGCTGCAGTGACAGAGTTATGTGCAGGGGAGGCGGCACAGCTCCCGCCTGGGCTGCTGCTTTTAATCCTTTTCTCCACAGTGTGACAGCAGTTGTGCTGCTGATGTCCCCTTGTTCTCACCTGTCCTGTCACTTGGTTACTCTGCACCAAGAACTTTGCACTCAAAGCCAGCTACAGGGGAAATGAAGATCACATGGACCCTATAGACCTATTCAGCAGTTTCCCTTTGCTGCACACCAAAACACTCTTTAGGCCTTCAGGACACACCAGTAATTGCTGGTGTGGAGATGGCTGCCCAGATAAACTGGATGCAGAGAATAACCAGCTGGGAAGCAATCTGGCTTATTGGTGCCAAATAGCCACATGTGCATATATTGTGGGAAACATGGGCTTGCTTATTTTGTTGACCTCTCCACAGTGCAGCTCCATTTTTGCATGCTAATATCAGATAAGACTTGTAAATGTTGTGTACTCCAGAGCTGTCACCTCTGAATGTAAGATGAGAGCACTGGCTTTGCATTCTGGCTCACATGTGTTCTACCTACAGATTGTTAGATGGGTGCTTCACTTCTGTGTTATCCTACACAGCAAAGCAAAAGAGGAAGTATAACTTCAAACCTATCACCTTCACAGATTCCTTTAAAATGCAGGCAGGTAAAGGCACACCTAATAATTTTATGTGGCCAGATACCATGGTGATAGGCATTTAAAAGTGCAGATCTTGTGTTACTAGACTTTTAGAAAATTTTTTCCGATCAACATCATCCAGAAAAATCTATCAGTGTCCAAAACAAAGCCAGCCTGCAAGAAAGACAAAATCACAGCTTCCATGCCAAGCAATACAGAACTCCTATGCTTATGTTTATAATTTCAAAGGAAAATATGAGTCTGCTGTTCTTCCACTCTGTGTACTATGAAATTATAGCAGCAGAAGAGACACTCAATATGGAAGAAGAATGCAACATGCGTGTGTGTGCTCCCAAGCAGATCCAAAGCTGTTAGTGCTAGCATCCCTTCAGTAATCATGTGTGCTAATACAGCCTAGTGCTTGTCAGATGTTATATACTGATTCCAATCCAGGATGCATGAATTTAGCAACAGCCACTAGCCTTGAAATGGATTTAACCCTTCTTGTGAAATGGATCCACTCTTTTCATCCAGTTGCTGGTGTGTAAATTTGCACATTGCAGAAATTGCTGTCTCAGCCAGTGCTTTTCAAGGCACTTGGGCATTGAAGATACCCACAAGTCCCTGTCAGGTTAGGAACAGGGTTGCTGAGGATGAAGTTTGTATTGCTATGGCAATAGTGCCCATCTCTACATAACTGAGTGCTATTAGCTCCTTGTCTTAATCGCAAAATAAAGTTGGCAAAAATAACCTACATTATAATGATATTAGGACTGCAGGAGACCAGACTGCACCTTAATCTAAAATGATGAATCATGATGACCTTGGAAAGTATTTAGATTGTGATGGATGTCTGATTAAACATCACATAGAAAATATTGATGTCTTTCAAAACAGTGCATACTTAGGTTTCAAATATCTCTACCAGGATAGGTAGAGAGACCTTTTTAAACCAGAAAGTGATCACTTTAGTTGATGAGTTCTCAGAAGGACAAAGGGCTCCAGCAAGCTAGTTAGCAGCAGCAATCTTACCTGGTGAGGCTTTTAGGAATCTGCAAAAACTCAGACACACCAGGTTCAGTAACACAAAGTATTTATTTTGTTAATTGAGTCACACTCAAAAAACACTGAAGTCTGAAAATCTGGAAATAAACATAAGTTTATTTGACATTTGGCCAAGATGAGATATGGAAGTCTAACATGTGATATAAAAAAAGCAGTACAAAACTGACTGTCATGATGAAGACAGCTGTATTTAAAAAAAAAAAAAAATAAATAAAAGGATTGTCTTCCAGCTGCTTTCATTGTTATTTCCTCTCCAGGAATTTCTTATTAGTTCTTGGAATCACTAGGGAACTGGAAACTTGAATATCAAAAGAACAAAGAGGTATATATAGGGAGAAGGTCAGCCATGTGATAGGACTTGATCTTTGCAGATCCTTCTTCCCTTCAGTCTCTGGAATTCAGATGTCTTAAATCTGTGATCCAAATATATTTTTGAGAACTGTTTGCAATTAGATGAGTATTTCTCTGTTACTGCTACAAAAATAAATATTCATGTTGCATATTAAAAGAATATTGCCCTTCAGCCAGGGACACAATTATTTCACTTAATATGACATGAATTTGGCTTTGTCTCTTTTGCAGAACTATTTTACTTGAAAGCATATTCTTTTGATTATAAATTTATTCAGCTGTTTGTTACTTACAAAAGTAATGGATTTTATTCATTTTTTAAAATGTGAGCAAAATAATTCAATAAGGCAGAGTCAAATCTGTGAAGAAAGGTGTTTTTAAAAAATTTTTGCTAGTGGATCACTGGTAGTAAAGAGGCAAGCCATGCCCAACCAGTCTGGTGTGGAACTGAGTCTGGGGCAGCATTGGAGAGCACTGTGGCAATAATGCAAGGAGTAACAGCTCAGAGTGCAGAGCATGGGCACAAGGAACAGGAGTGCTCCCACAGCTCGAGCTGTTGGTGTGTTTGGGGTTACTTGGCCTCTACAGGGGATTGTTCCTCAGCCTTGAGCAGGAGGACACAAAGGCTGTGCCTGTCCCCAGCAGGGGAGGGTGGGAGCTGATTCCTCACTGAACTGGGCTGTGGGGAGCTGATGCCCTGCTGTGGCAGAGGGCTGCAGTAATGGGAGCACTCTGCTCTGGGAGACATCTTCCCAGCCAAGAACCAAACTTCCTGCTGCTTTTTCTGTTTCTTCTTCCTGTGCCTAGTTGAGCTGTACGATTTTGTTTTTTTATGGATTCACATTTACAAAGCCCTTGTTGCAGTCTTCTCACCAGGTTGTAATACACCCTGAGATAACTCTCCTTTTAAACACAAATTACTTTGTTTTCCTTAAAACCAGAGCATTAAACGTCGTATCACAGAAAAAGAAAATATTTGTAGGCTCAGCAGAGGCTTCACCAGGGTGCCTCACTCACATCAGTTTGTTTGGAGATTAGTAATATGTTTTCCCCTAGATGCATGCACATAAAATCCCAAAAGTCTTCAGCTGCTCAGAGAAGATTAAATATTTCAATTGTAGTGCTGGTTTTAAAATTTATGTTCTGAATTATCAGTCAGTAGTGCCAAATGATCTACAAAGAAGTTTGAATTATACTCAGAGAGAAGCTGAATGTTTGTGTTCCTCCACCTTTTGTTACAAGAGGTATTTGTTTCTTTTACAAGTTGGAATAATCCTTAGATCCAAACCCACACTCTATTAACAGTTCCTCTGTTAAGCCTGATGCTCAGGCTTTGTCCAGAAACTGGAGCACTGCTGAAAGCAGAAATGGTTTTAAAACCTGCTGTTACACAAGGCAAATTCTTATCAATACAGAACATTTCTGTCTTGCTGTGTATAACAGCTTTGTGCTCGGGAGGCAAGGATTCAAGTGGATGTGTCTCTGGCAGCTGTAGGAGTGGGTACTGTAGAGATTTACAAAGATGGATATTTATGAGACTGAAAATGCTCTGTTTCTCCAAGCTTGTTAAAATGAAACAGATCTGATCCTCTACAAAAGAAATGAATGAAATTATTTCGTCACTTCCTTATTTTTTCTCAGTCTAAACATATCTTTAAACATGAATAAATTGCTGTTAAATAAGAGCAAGTGCAGCAAAATAGTCTCTTTCACTTCTTTTTCCATATTATAGTAAAACCAATATGGGACTACAAAATAATAAAAGGATATCCTTGTATTTCAGCTAAAATGTCTGAAAATATATGATGAAGTTAAAGGCATAGCAATGAAGCTTTTCTCTCTTAGTCTGTAAAGCACTTGAATATTAACTGGAACTTGAACAAGTTAAACTCATACAGCTAAAAGCAAATCCCCAAAAATAGTCTATGACTCCCTTTGCTTCCAATGAGAAATTGGCCTGTGTCTGCAAATCGCCTCATTTGGCAGCCACACCTAATACAGTTTAAACTCTCACTGGCATCAGCAAAAAATTACCTGATTAGGGATGCAGGATTGGATCTGAGATAATAGCATATTAAAAATCCACCATGGATTCAAAAGCTACTAATGGGAATGAAAGCCCTGAGAATATCAAACATTGAAAGCAGTGGGACAGTTTCCACTGCACATACTGAAATGCTGAACAATAGCAGCTCTTGCATGTGTGACCATCAGGAAACACAGCTGTGCTTCTTTGTGCTACAATGAATTACTTCCGTTGTATATAAAATTGAAAGTATTGGTACTCGGGGGCGGAAAAAGGATATCCTGATACACTGCTCCTATTTCCTTACCAAGGCCTATTACTGCATGCTGCACCATTAATTCACTCTCAATGAATTACCCAGCACACAGCAGATTGGGTGCTTAATTGTTATTCTAAAAGCTGCTTCTTCTTTGGATTTTCACTCTCCGACATTTTTATCTCATTTTACTACTTTTGCATATGCCCTCTTTGATAGTAATTGTTCACTTTTAATTAGTTGCACTTAATAATGAAGGTCTAAAATAAACATTTATTTAACTATCTTTTGACTTAAAGATTGTTCTATTAATATTTTTTAAGTTACAAGATCAGAGAAAGCACAATCTTTCTCACTGTCCTTTAAAGAAATGAACAAAATCATCTCAACTGAAGTATTTGTGGCCAGGTTCTGTGAAGCTGGCACACAGAGATTAATTTATACCTTTCTGTGCCAGTGAATATTCCTAAGCTGGAGGGGAATGAGGATTGTTACCCAGAGTTAGGGAGGAGTAGCAACAACCCTCTGTTATGTTTTTGGTTTTGTTTTTTTTTTTGAGAATTGCATAGGAGCAAGAACTGTTTGAGGTTGTACTAAATAGGCAAATATGGACCCTAAGGAAATACACTACCCCAAACTTTAATATCTACTTTTTAATAACACTGACTCTTTCTTTTTAGAGAACTTCCAAACAGAGAGCAGCTTCTGTGACTCCTTAGGAAGTCAAAGAAGTCTCCAACAGCCACCAGCTGTGTAAGTCCATAGAAGGTGGATAATGTGTTCTGTATTTGTCTATGAGAATTTAATTTCTCAGGTTTGTCTCCTCTCCTAGAAGTCTGACAGTCCATCACCACCAGATTGTTTCCAATTCATTCTAGGGTGTCTGATACAAAGTTGAATTATTTACATGTGGAAAACATGGAGTCCTTCAATGGGAGAATAAGTAAATTTGCCAAATGAGCTGAAAACTTGCAAGCTTGAATTCAGACTGGTGATGCAGTAACAGGAGAATAACAGCTCAGAAAAACTCCCATTCCAGAAACTGCTTTACATTAAAAAATGGCAGAAAATTGCCATCCACAAAACAGCCCTGTTGTCCTTTTGCTGCAGCAGCTGGCACTGGGAATACAATCTCAAAGGCAAACTGTGCTCTGCCAATATTTTATACCCACACAGCTCAGATTCAGGTGTGCTCTGAGGCCACAGCTAGAACCAGAATCCTTGGCTAGAATTTTGGATTTCTTGCAAGGACTTTTTGGCCAGAAGTAGATGCCGTGTAGTGTACATGCAATAAAGCAGAAACTTTCAATTAGTGTCATCTGTGTTGTGCATCCACAGTAAATCTCAGGAAGTCTGGTGTTTGCAGGATGCAGTGGGCTGAATGCACTCATGTGAGCAGCAGAGCCCACTCTGTCACCTTTTACCCCACAGCTCACAGGCCTGGGAAAGGAACAGGAACTCTGCTCAGGCTTCTGCATGTGCATCAATCACAGGGACATTGACAATATCCTTGCCATCAGTAAGGGAAAAATTTGCAGGGAGAAAATCTGTCAAGGAATGTGCAGGGGACAGCTGAAGAATATTTTGTTGTGAGAATAATACCTGGTCTTTGTTTATAATGCACAAATAAAAATTTTATTCCTGAAATCCTATTTTTTATATGAAGTCAGATTTTTGGAAAGTGTGCCCTTTTTTGTGCTCCCACATCTCCTATGCTATCAAAATTGTGGAGTTGTTACTTCATAAAGCAAAAATACCTAGCAGGTAACAAAACCCAGGTCTCAAAGGTGCACTCAGATTTGTGCATCATTCTTAAGCTATACATAAATAAATAACAACAATTTATGCTCAAATAGTGCAGGCATGAAACACATCCACTTAAAGGAAATCGGAATCTCAGTTCTGAGTGTTTTAATTCACATATATGTCCTATACATGCATATAGGAATGCTTGCATTAGTCAACATGAAGATTTCTTTAAATGAAACTAAACCTCGATCCCAGCATTATTTTCCTGTCTACATATGATTAAATCTTAAAATAATTTAAACACTGTAAATCATTCTTTTGTTTTGAAATGAGATCTTTAATTAAGGCTCTAGATATTTATTAAACCTCCTAAAAATCCAAAACATTCTCTTTAATGCACCATGAGAATAAAACAATCTAGAACAGCAAGTTTTCTGGCTTTGGTGTAGCAAGCAGCATTCATTCCACAAGCACTGGAAGAATCACCTTCACTCAGTTCAAGGTTGTATCTTTATCTATGTCTTCTAATTAAAAGAAAAATAAATCTCAACTCTTTCAGTAACACTATGCACAGTAAAACTAAGTAGAAGCAGAAGAATTTCCATAACATCTTTGTCATAAATGAAAATAATCCAATTTCTTAAGTAGTAAGATTAGAAAATACTTTTGTAGTAGAGACAGATTTATTAATGATACCTTATGCATACTAATTTATTATTCCCTAACAGTTATAATCTGGAAACTTTTAAAGGAAAAACGTTTTGTTCAAAAGTTTAGCTTTGTTTAAAAAATCCTTCTTGTCTTTATTACAGAGAAAATTCTTGTGACTCAGCCTGACAGTCCTTATTAGTTCAACACACGTTTGTTACTGTTTTCTTTTGATGTAATCTTCTTAAGAGGAGGAACAAATGTATTTTAACAGCTATCCAAGGACATATTTCATAGGCTCACAGCACAGAATTTATGCCTGAATATAGTCTGAATCTCATCCATAACTCTGATTTGCCTGGGAGAACAAAGCGTTTCATTGTGTATTCAATAATGGTTTCAACAACCTTATTCACACATTCCTTCCTTTCTTAATCAGCACAAACTGTTTGAATTCAAGATGCATGAATGGGGTGGGAGGGGAAACAATGCCAAAGCCTATACTTTTGAAATCTCCATTTTCTTCAGAGCAATATTCTCTCTTAAAGAATGTCTGTTAAGAATCCCTTAATGCAACATTTGTCACACATTTTGCACCTTGTCCTTTGCTAATGAACTTTGCTCTATTCCCCTTTTCCACCCTGTCAGCTGGCATGGTGCTCTGCTTCTGCCTCTATTGCTTCCAGTTCCAACAACTGCACTCTCCAGGGATCACAGTGCACAGTTTAGGAAGCACTGTCTTGTGCAAAGGTTAAAGGTCAGAACAGACAATCTGAAAAACAGCAATTTTCATCTGACAAAATACTGCATACATTCTGGGCATTCTTTTCAATTGCATTTCTTCTGCACATTGTAAACAGAAATTGGGGCTGGGAAATAAAATAAAAAATGCAGGAAGTCGTGATTCCTAATGCTGTACTTGGTAATGGCATCTAAATCTAAGTCTGTTCATTTATCATCTAACTTCATAATTATGTTTAATATACTTAGTTGTATCTCTAAAATGCCTGCATTTCTGAGGGGTGTGCAACAGGAATGCACAAAATGGCTGTTTTTATAAAAGACATTGTTATATGAAGTCATCCTTTCATTTGTACATATTTCTTGGCACTAGAGCTCAATGAGGGTGTTCAAAACACCTTGTTTATTTTAAGTAACTTTTGCTGAGAAACAGTAGAACACCTACCTGAATTTATGCAGCCAAACTTTGTTTGCAGATGCATAAATGTAACTGAAGAGAGAATTTACCCACCCCTTACAAAGCTACTATAAACAGTATTTGTTGACACAATAAGGTCTGGAACTATAAAGGTCTTGCTGAGTTACAACATGTACTGTTAGCAGGCTGCATCTTTTAAGCATACTAGTATTTGTTTGAAACAGCATTATTTTGTCAGTAAAATATTCAAGACTGATATACAATAAAGTTGAAACCAATAGTTTTAATTTTTATTTTCAGGTCTGAAGTAGAGAGTACAAGCTTAGGTATGCTTTCTTAATGATAGTACATGGCTGAAAGCTGTCAGCTGCTCACATGGCATATTAATAAATATACCCAAATCATAAAGCTTTAACTGATTTTGCACATTGCTTTTATTACTAGACTGTTTTATTCATGTTGGCACAGATAATCCATGCAAGGTAGTTACTCACATCTCATAAACCACCAGACATTCTGTTCTGAAATAACTAGGAACTCAGGAAAAAATATCTATCTAAAAGCAAGGGCACTTGTGGCATCAAGTCAACATGTCAAAATCTTATAAAACCTAGACTTCTAATATATGATCACTGCAGGCAATAAATCACTCAGTTTCAAATTCTGATGTTTATAAATATTAAACAAATTAATATCCACTACCAGGAGATGAGTATTGCAAAAAAACCATTAGTGTGCCCAGCATTAGACACTAATGAACGTGTTCAGTGCTGTGGACATTCACATTATTAAACATAAATACAAGTAATCTTCAGCCAAACATTTCACCCAAAGTACTGACCGCTGAAGGAGCAATGGAAAAATATTTTTCCTTGTTTTTAATTGGTTTTAGTATTGAGAATTGTATAATGTGTGAATCCAATATAGTGAAAACTAATGAAAAAAAGTTCTAAGACTGTTTTTTTTTTTTTTTTTTTTTTTTTTTTGTGCAGATAATGAAAGTAGCTTCATTTGGAAACATTTACTTTGCCCTGTTCTGCAAAAAGAACATCAAAAGAGAGAAATGCATTAAAAAAAACTTTTGAATCTTTTGACTGCAAAGTTATTGAACACTTTTTAGTTAGACAAAAGACTGATATTTTTAATTGATCATTCAGAGGTACAGTATCTTTGTTTTATTGAGTAAAACCTCACATTAATTAGAATGAAAAGAAATATTCAGAAGAACTTAGGACTTATCTCAGGCATCTCTTACAAGACATAAAAACATAATCAAGTACACATTATTCATCTTGCATATTTTTGTACAACATTATTTTCCATGATCATTAAAAGGCTGTATTTTGAATTTTAGAGATATATATTATTATATATATATGCATTTTTTCCTCTTCATATCACAAAGTGATGTAGCAGAAGAGTATCAGCAGTTATGTGGTATTCTACCCCTGTGAAAGTTAAAATGCTACATTATTATTCACAAATTCCTTGTTCAGATATGTGCAAAAATTATATCTTAATATAGATATCAAGGGCAGGTACGTGGATTCCCTATTTTTGGACCACATTATGAAGCAGCACAAGTCATAACAGGAAAGTTTTATAACATGATAATCCTCAGGGTATCTCTGTTCTTCCCTCAGAGATATCGCTGTACCTCATATGTAAACTAGCTTTAATCTCACTTGCTCAGACACCAGCTGGAGTCAGGGCATGTGCTACAGTGCAGGTTCTCTGCCCAAGGAATTCTTCAGCACTCTCTCAAGCCAGTACAGCTCCCACTGAAGTCTGTGCTGCTGCACTTTCACTGCTGCCACCCTGCAAGCCAGCTCAGCTCTGCTCACATCCACTGCATTCCCTCTACTGCAGTCCAGACTTCAGATGTACCAGATTGGATCCTTGCTCACCCCTCTGTACACATCCAAACCATCTCTCTGGGCTATGGGAGCCCCTTGTACCCTAATTTCATACTTGAAGCCCTCTCCCTGACTGCAGTGATCCTGCTGCCCCTACCCAGCCTCCCTGCCCACCCAACTCTGACACGCAGTGTGGAAGCTCACAGGGACATGGAGGGGAAGGTGGAGGGGAGAATGAGACACACACAAATAAACACATGCAGATCAGAGGGGAAGGACCTCATGAAATTCTCCTGAAGTGTCCATCACAAGCCCTTCCCATGGAGCCTGACTCCCTATTCTGATGTTGCAGTCAGAGATTAGTCCCAGTCAGTGGCCAACACTGACACAAATCTGCCTAAAGAATCATTTCAATGCAGTCTCAGTATAGAGTATGCTGATGTGAATTCTCTCAAATAAGAGATAACAATAAAAAGCATTTTGTTGAATGGCACTGAAAAATGAAAAGGAAATGTAGAATTTTCTCACTGTTGTGAATATGTATTTAATGAAGTCAAATAGAAGTGGAAAAAAATATTTAACTTCCATAATTATGATTTATTCCTCTGGAGAATATTATGGGCCATATCTTTGGATTTTGTAATCTATGGGACCATATTCACACCAGCCCAGCACCAACTGAAAACAGAAAATTTGCTTGCTGACAGAAAAACCCCAAAACAAACAAACAAACAAACAAACAAGAAAAAGGCTTTGCATATAACGTACTAATGTTCTAGAATAATTCATGCATACAAAAATCTGACCCTGTAGCAACTCAGATCAGATCACTGCTAAGATCAGTGAAAACTAAGATACCTACTGAATAAATACAGGTCATACATGTCAAAACTGCCACAGGCAGTTCAGGTTGTTATTTTTGTCCAAGATGCAGACTGCCTGCAGCTAACTTAACACTTATTTTAGAGCTCCAAATTTCATTTATTCCTCCCCAAGCTTTAGATAGTTTTTCATCCCTTAAAAGACACACAAATGAAATGGTCATAACCCATGGGAGGGACAAGACAGACAATATTATGTAATTTTTTGCTACTCAGAACACAAGGTAAAATAGGTGCAGATGGCACCAGCATGTGGCCCACAGAAAGCATCCTCAGCCTCAGAAGTACTAATTCAAAACTGTCAGTACTGCAAGCTGTCAACACACACATCATAATTCTCACTTAAATGAGTTAATAAAGCTTGAATGGTGATCAGACTTTCCATCTTAACTCCATCAGACAGAACTGCTGTCTCCCATATAAAAGTCACTGATATTCAAAAATTCAAAAGTATTATCAGTACTATAAGTATTGCTTATTTGAAAAAAGAGTTTTATAAATAACTGTCTGAACAACTTGAAAGTTGTTCTCAAGCTATTAGGATAGATGACTGTATGGTAATCCTAATTGTTGGAACATAGCTACTGTTTTCCAATGGCAAATATTGCTACAATTCATGATGTGCTGCATTTAAGGTAAGGAAAGGAATAAGGAGAATGTGCCTGCTGCCTTATGGATTTTTGATACACATTCAATTACTATAGGAAAAAAAAAGCCTTTTTCCTATTTATGTGGGATAGAGGAGGGAATTTTTGCAAGCTATCTCCCACAACCTAGCTGTGCTAGATGGATGTGTTTCTTTTGTGTTTACTATTGTGAAGGTCCAGATGTAGGTTCCTACCTCCCTCTGGTATCAGTGGGAATTAGAAACCAAAGCAAGATTGAATCTCTTTTTTTTTTCCACAGGAGGAAAGGAAAACTGGTTTTGAATTAAAAGCTGGCCTTTCCAGTCAGCAGTATTCCATTTAATGTAAGAGCAATTTGGAGAAAGCCAGTTGTCCTTTTCCATTACCATTTGAAAGTGAATTATCTACTGTGCACCTAGAAGCCAAGTGCACTAGCAAGGCTGACCCAACCATTTTATTTTCGAACTGTTATGGATTGTCACCTAGGCTTCCCAGCTACATATGGATTCAAGGCAGACTTGTTATTTGGAAAGAATCTAAAATATCTGATGCTATGAGGCAGCACCACAAGATAGTGGAACAGCACTCACTTTTCCTAGAGGAAGCCCTAATCTATTTATTTCCCTTTGAAAGCTACGGCCTTTGGTTCTACAGATGACTGTACATATGGCACTTACTCATTCTTGCTGTGAAAGAAAATGACTTAATACAGAAGTATTTTTCCAGTTGTTTTTAAACACCAGTGTGTGGTCTAAGCAGTAAAACTGCTGTGGGTAGTTAACTTGAAACTATATTTGCACATTACTTTTTATAATAATGTTTTTAGTTAATTTCAATATTTCCCCCAACTGTTGCTATAATAATGGACTAGTTCATGGTTTTGACTGCTCATAGTTTTTGGTATGAACTTCACAAAAAGCACGTTCTGCATTTATGAAAGAGGATAAAGTTAAACTTGAGAAGTACCAATGTCTAGCTTTTACCAAGAGAAGTGCTAGCCATGGTTATCAACTTGATGATTGCCCAGTTAGTCATCTGTTTTACCCCAGCATTACTGACTATAACTCTTCTTCTAAACATTGATGGCATGGGCATGCTTCTTGCACAGGGGCTTGTCCTTCTTGGAGTAGAATGGCTGACCTTCCAAATTCACATGGCACACCTAGAATTAATAATAAATGCAATCAGGAATAATTAAGGAAAAAGAAAAGGGAGAAAGATGTGACTATCAGTTGTAAATGTATTGCTCTTCTGCCCATGCATTTTTTTGGTAGTTTTTAGGAGTCATGTATTGATTTACTATTGATTTAACCCACTGAAAGAAATCAAGTTAGGTCCTTAAAAAGACCCCCACTGTGAGAATTGCATATTAACAACACATAATAAAACTATAATTTCTACAGAAAATGGGGTAGCTAGGGCAAATGAACAAGCAAAAAAAAATAACATGAAATATTCAGAGAAAGTGTCTTTGTAGTAATCAATATTTATAAGTGATTAAGAGCTGTTAGCTTGTGAAGGAAACTTGTTTAGTATTCCTTTCTATGTTAAAATTTCCAAAATACTTCAGTTTTCACAAAACACTTTTTTATAAAGCTAGTTTAGCTTAAGATATTTATAAACATTTCTATACTTTCAACTAGTCTACCTAAATTTTAGACTTAAACAAACATTAGAAATTGTCGCTGTCAGTTTGGTGTGGCCCACATACTATTTTTAGCTAATTAGAGATTCTAGATATTATTACTTTAGGAATAATATGCTGCAGAGCTGCTCAGTGGTATTAGAACCAGATGAAAGTACTGTTTATCATATGGATTTTTCTGCTTTGTGTGCAGAGTGTGGGAATATGGCCACTCTCCAGAGCTATGTGCACACCACAGATTGATGAGTTTGACCAACTTCTATGCTAATTACTATTCATGCTCTCTAAACAGACTTCTTTTTGCAAGTTTCAACAAGCATTCAGCATGGAAATACAAACTTCACTGCTTTGTAAGTAAGATTATGGTTATACTGTTCAGTATGGTGTTAATTTATTTTCAGTCTTGCTCTATCTCTATTTGGCAAACACTGGAAAGAATAACAGCAATAGTGGTTTGTACTGCTGTATGTACTATCTAAAACTGGATGTTTTATTAGAAAACACTCACTTATGATGGTCAAATTCCATAATTCTAGTAAAAGTTATAGAGGAGAAGGAAAATTCCTTCCATTCTTCTCCAAATGGAAGTAAAGAATGAAATTTCATCCCTCTGCATCCTTAAGCATATGTTAGTTATTACTGCTTTCAGGTTTTCTGATGTTATTACACAATTTAGGAGTATAAAGGAATGAGATAGTATTTGATGTAGAACCTACAGCACAAATGAAGCAGGTGTCATGCCAAGTGTGTCCAAGAGCTTCAATGAATTTATCTCCAGCTTCAACAGGATAATCACAGCCATGACATTTTGTGCTGAACAAAGCAATATAATCTAAAATAAAACAAGAAGCAAACTTAGAACAAACTCTTAACATAATCATATTAAGTCCAAAAGAAATAGAACTTTTCCAGACAATGAATGTTTTGATTGTTTTTGCTAAGTTTCCTACTACATTTACTGAAATACTCCCACTGAAACATGCTTATTTTCTTTCATTATTTAAATACAAACTCAGTCCAGAACCCCCATTAGTATGACATTAATCATCAAAAATGCAGAAGAAGACAAAAAAATCCATGGAATTTGAAGTTGTGTTGCTCACAATACTTTCAAATTAGCTTTAGTATATGTGGAATGTGTTCATAGGACAAATATGGTTGTACAAGAGTCTAATGACAAGAGAATGTTACAAGTTTCCATGCCTGTATAATGTCCTTTTTGCATAAAGAGAGAACATTATGGAAACCCCATACTGACTGATGAATACATCTTTATCAAGTGTGATTTGCAAAGGTTTCACATTGAAAAATATTAGTGGAAATTCCAAAGGTATATGGAATCCATGAGAGTTATTTGATGTTCTGACAAAACCTCCAGTTTTAAAGGGTAGGTACCCAGTCAGTCATGCTGCATGTTTTTTTTTTTCTTCACTAAGAGCTACTCTGACTTGTAAAATTTGAATTGCATAACCATAAGAAAAGAATCTCCAGAAAGAAGTAGGCCAGGACCTCTCTGAATGCACAAGGGGAATACAGAGAGAATATACCACTTAAACCTTAACCTCCTTCCTGACTATGTCAGGCAACTCATTTGCATGGCAAGTATAATTTTGGGAAAACATGGCCTTTCCCTTTCTTAGCTGGCAAGAAGCAGTTTGTTTGTTGCAGCAGCCAGGAAGCAAAATCTGCACCACCGTGTGCTGCACATCTGTGCAGATCTATCTCTTCCTAAGTGTTGGTTGAACGATTCTAGAGTGAGGCAACAATATCAGAGGTCACAGCTCCAGCAACTCAGGATTGCGGGCTGCCCTAGAAGACTAATTTTCCATTTCTGGTGAGCAGAATCTACCAAGGAGGGGAGTGGAACAGGGGAAAATGTGTAGGGAAGGAAGTGCAAAGTATGGTAATGCATAAGGGAGAGAAGTGAGGGAAGGCATTGTGGACATTGAGGCAAAGATCAGTGCTCTGCCATTCTCTCATATAAACTGCAGAAAAATACAGACCCAAACACTTGTATATGTGGAGAGTGGAAACAAAATCCATGCTGGATGGGGAACTGATATAATTTTGTTCCCCAGCTGCTATATTCTTACATGCTTCCATGAACATGAAGCACACAATTTCTGTGCAGAACTGTCCAGACTGCCATACCTTTCTCACAGTAGGGCTCCCCATCCTCCATGTGGAACAGGCTATTCCCAAATGGCTTCTTACAAGCAGCACAGACAAAGCAACTTGTGTGCCAAGTCTGTCTTAGGGCATGCATCACTTCCTGTAAAACAAACAAACAAACAAACAAACAAACAAAAATCTCCAGCAGAATAGCCAGCCCTGCAACTTCCTCCTGGAGAACTAACACAGGGCAGAGATGCTCTAAATTCTTCCTTTCTATATCAGCCATTTCCCCTCCTCAAAAGAAAGAATTATGACAGAAATTGGGCTCCTTCTGGAAAGAAAGAGGAAATAGGACTGCAAGCTTTCTAGAACGATGTACTTGCCAAAGTGAAACAACATGGTTCAGCCAGCAGTTTGTATCAACATGCCCAGTCCCTGTTGCAGGAGGGATTCTGCACAAAGATTCTGCTTATTTTTTCCATGACCAGTATGAACTCTTCCATGCAAGAGTATGAATTGTTAAATAAATTTCAAAGAGTAATTTTCTAAGACCAGGAATAAGTGGTGTAAGTCTGTTGTTTCAAAATAATCCAGATTCTGTAGTAATTTCTTCATGCTTCTTACAAGAGCAATTCACTAACTAATGTAAAAATCTAAAAGAAAAAAATAAAATAGGAAAGATTCTTTTAACTTATATGATTAGTAAAAAAGAGTCTGCATGTCTGTTTCTAACCCACATGTTTACCACAAAAAAACCCCAATTCTGTGCAACTGATGTTCTCCTCAGCTGTACATCTAGGTTTTATCATCTTCTTACTTCTGTGCAGTATGGAGAAATCTCTATTACTGCTTCTTTCTTTTGTCATACAGAAGTCTTCCAAGTCCTGGAAGCTGCTGTACTGGGCTCTGGTGCACAGTTACCTGCTAATTTGTCAATCTTATGTGTAGCCAGGATGATGTTGGTCAGTGTATCTCTGTCCAACAGCCCAGATTTCAAAGGGCCAGCTGCATAACTGCTGTGAATTAACTTTGTTAACTTCAGTGAAACAGCATTGATTTATACCAGCTGAGAATCTAGATCCTATTTTATGTTGCTTCCAATTATACACATAGACTCTGATTGTCTTTTAAAGATTGTTTTTAATGTCCACTGATTATGAGAAAATGGATTGAAGTCCTCTTCCATGCTTTCAATCCAGTGAATAGACAAAACAGTCTAATTTAGATTTGCCATATATCTCATTAGAGAATCACCATTTGAGATTCATTAACTTCTGTTACTGTTTGCAAAACAACTATTGCTGATAAATAGGTTTGGATCCATTTAGGAACCTCAGTGAGGTAAGACACAAAAATAGCTTGAGAAATCTTATTAATATGAATAGAGGCAGCTGGCATCTTTGCTATTTTCCTGATGAAAATCCATAATGGGAAACTGATTTGTGCCAGCATTCATTAGGTAGGTTAAGTCAGCACTCTGCTATAAATTGCTCCTTCTGCTGCAGTAGCAAACAAGACTTGGTTGGAGCCAGAGCTTCACCATCAATGTCTGATGCTGCCACCCCTAACTGACAGTTGCAGAGAAGAGCATCTGTAATGCCAACATTTAGACAGATGTCAAAAGGTGACAGCTAAGCAGTGAAAAACCAGTGGGGGACTCCTTGCTTCTTCATTTGAGTCATACATTCACTACAACTGCATGCATAAACACACTGATAAAATTATTGATGGTACTCCACCCACACCACCATCTGAGGTATGTGGAGAGCAAATTAAATTGTACATTTACTTGTACATTAGTCCTTTAAGACAAAAGTGGCATGTATTTTTGGCTTTGTGGAGTCCAGATCTTTGTAATTATTCTGTATTCTCTTAACTATAAGAAACCAGCAGAATTCGTCAACAGCTGTGCTGCCAACTAACAGTGAGGTGCAACAAGAGCAATGGACCTCTTGCCATCATCACTGATTTCTCTACTGAAATTTTGACTAAATCCTGTGTAAGAAACAAAAACTCAGTTCAAGTGTCTTACTATAAAGAAGAGAGAGATAAAACTAACATAGTGTGTATCAGAAAGCAAAAACCTATCCAAAAAGTATTACTAATTTTACACTCAGAGAGATGGTACCTGGATTACATATTCCATCTATGAGCTCAATAAGGTACAGAAATATCCAAGACTTCTGATGGAAAAAAAATTATTATAAAATAATATGTTTCTCATAAGGAAATAACCAACAAGCTGGGGAATAAGTCTTAAAAGGATGAAATAATAAAACATCTGCATTCACTGCTTACAGTCTAAACTGTTTCACTATTTCAGGGATCCAGGCAGTTGCAGAAAGGGTTACTGTTGTTCTCTTACCCCCATAATCTTAGTGTGGCATCGGGCACAGGTTGGTGCAAAGAACTGTTCATAGCAGCGCTCACAGTACACACTGTTCTGCTCCTCCACAAAGCACATGTCAGCCAAGGATGTCTTGCAGTAAGCACAATTGAATTCTTCTGGGTGCCAAGAGCGACCCATGGCTACCAGGAAAGGGCCTCTGGAAACAATCATAACTTATTTGTAATCTCGTTTAATCTTGTATTGTGAAAAAAAAGTTGAATGGCTGACCCTGATTGCAAACCCACTTTCTCAGACACCATGAACACACGTAAAAAGCTACTTGAACCATGAAGTGCATATTAAAATAATCTGAATAGAAGTGGTCTTTTTCAAGACCATTACTCAAAACACATTGGTTAAAACATTTCATTATTGTTTGATCTCATAGACTGCATTTCCAAACAACTGTTGGAAAAATCAATTGTTTTCATATCTGCATAGCTGTAAGTGGTCTTTGTAAGCAGAAGCAAAGACAAAAGGAAAAGGCCAAAGGCAACAGAAGACAATGCTACCATTTGAAAGCATGAAATAACAGGCAAATTTCCATCCTTACACACCCACACCTCACAACAACTCCTAAAGTCTCCTACCTTCTTTCTGTCTGACAGCACTGCACGCAGCATGTTCTAGAAATGTCAGACTATCAGGTGACAACTTGCTGTTTTGTTATGTGGAAGACACGTTAAATTCATTTTGGTGATTGACTCTGGTGATTGTAGTTAGATATAATGATTATTACTGGAATATTTCCATTCCAGAATATATGAAGGGCAATAATCAACAGTTCCACATCACCAAACTAGCTCCTTTTAGCGGGGAAGACTGTCATTAAACATGGATTACTTAGAGTTGGAGAGCAGTGCACAGGCTAACAGTAGGCACTGGTCCAGCAGAATGAATTGGGAGAGCAGGGATAGGCATGCTATGAATCACTGGTAATAGAGTGTAGGCATTATCCTTCTCCAGACACAAAAGCAACATTACATTTGGCTGCTGTTCCAAAATGATGCCTTGTTCCATTTCTCTCCACAATCCCCCCTCTGCTCCCAGCCCCCTGACTCTCCCAATAAAGTTGCACGAACCTCCTTCAAAGGGTTACCTTAGCACCAGAAACCTGTTTAAAATCAAGCAGGGATTTGTTGCAGCATCCAAGAGCCAAACAATTAGCATGTATAACGCTGCAGTGATAAAAAGTGAACCACACAACAACAAAATGAGCTCTGGAAATGTTAAATTAATGAGGCAGACAACAGACATCCCTGCTGGATAATTTAACAGAGTCTTAGGCTCTGGAACTGTATATTAATGTACAATAACCAGTCTCTCCGATACTTTTTTTTCTGCTTCATCCCTCTCCAAAGGCCCATGCCCTTACCGAATGATGCTGTTGCAGTGCCCGCACAGAGGGGTTCGGCTGCTGGCTGGGAAACGCTCCGCCCTCTGCACTGTTCCCCGGGCTAAGGCAGGGGGCTGGGAAGGAGGTGAAACTGGAGAAGGGTAAGCAGGAATTGTGGTAGGAGACAGCACCGGAGCACCCCTTGGAAGGATGTGCTTTGTGACGGTGGTGGTGGATTTTCCAGGTGCAAATTTCTGGGAAAAGGAGTCGTCTGTTACCCAGGGGGGGCGACTCGCAGGCTCCGTGTTGGCAGGGGTGTAGGAATGAACTGGTGCTGGCGCTGTTTGAAGTATTCCAAAAGAAACCAAGAAAGATTTTAAAGGCTTTTTCTTCTACTGTTAATACAGCAACACTTAGCAAAGGGCACTCCATGACACAGATACAATAAAAGCTTTAGGTGATAGTAATTATGGCCTATCTCATTGTTTCTCATTTATTCTGGGTTGAAGTCAAGGATATCAGCACAATCACTGACTTCTCATACACATGCATTACAGAAATCATTGCCTACTGGCTTTTACAGATTTTATGGAGACCACTGTCAAGATCATCTCTTCATTTTCTTGAAGGAATGGATATGACAATTGTGTGATAATGTCAAAGACTGCCATACAATCTGTTTAAGACAGGTTAAAAATATAAAAGCCAGATAATATAGTAAAGTTTTAGATAGAATTCCCCAGAATTTCAGTAAGTTATGCTTAACTTTTGATCTCATTATATTAATTAAAATACAGTATGTTCTACAGAAGTCACTGTTATGTATCATTTGGAGGTTTATTCCTAGGTTTTTGAAGAAAAACAAGCTCCCACAGGGAAAACAGAGAGCACTGGAAGCAATAGTGAGGGAGCCAGTTCAGCTCACATGACCAGCAAGATAAAGCCAACAGCACTTAGAGGAAGGCCAGACTTGTGGTTATGACTGATCTCAGTTCAGTTCTTGGCTCTGCCACAAACTTCCTGTAAAACTCTGAGCAAAGCAGAGAGTGTCTGCGCCTCAGTTCCTGTGTGTAAACCAGAATATTATCCTTTCTCTCTTCCACCCTTTGACTAGCACATAAAACCCTCAGTGCAGTCTGTCTCTGTTTGTGTGCACCAGGCTCTAATCTTGGGTGGAGTTTTATCACATTAAAATAAGCAGGAGCCAGGGCCTGCACATACTGACAAGTTTTCCCATTATCCCGCTCCTTTCAAAATGCCAGATCTTGCATTATGTAGAACTGAAGTTACTGCCCAAGAAACAGCCTCACTTTGCCAAGTATAGGAGCACTAAAAGCAGTTTCCCTTTGCAAGGAAAACAAAGCAAATGATTGAAAAGAAGCTTGGAGAGCTGAAGTGTTTTGCCCAAATGAGAGAGCACAGGCTTGGGAACAGAAGCCAGTTCTCCAGAAGTCTGGGCAAACATTCCACACAGTATCCCAGCACCAAGAAAATCACAGCCAAATACAACTTGTACAGGTTTAAGGGGCTTGCAGGCAGAAAGGTATTTCAGCCAAGAGGGTTCTGAAAGTAACATGGATCTTTCTGAAGAATTAAGTGGTGAGAACTTTGTGTTCGACTTAACACCGCTTCCTCAGCCCACACCCTGCCACATAATAATTTCCACTGATTATTGGCAATTTGCAAGTGCTTAAATTGCATATATATCAATGCACTGTGATCACCCTGGGATCTTTTTATTGAGGTCAGAGTTGAATCTAGTGCATTTTCTGGATAAAAACTTCTTATGGTACAATATCAGCAATGTTTCTGCTTCATAAAACTGTATCCCACCTTAGCTTGAGGCTTCTTCTTCTTCTTTTTTTTTTTTTTTTTAACTTGGAAATGGTAAACAGTATTTAAAGATTTCAGAACAGAGTTTATATGCAATCTCTTTAGATCCTGAGGCTCTTGCTATTTATGATTATGGTATTAAGATAAGCAAAATTAGAAGTTAATATTTAATCTCTAATTGATGAGTTCATAAGGCTTCCACCTATGAGGCTAATTAAACAAAGTGACTTCAGCTCACATAAGTACATTCTCTCTACCTTCTACTTCTTTTCACTCTTTCTTTTCTATTTGCTGCAGTAAAATAAAGAAACAGAAAAAAGAGAACCAAAATAAAACAACAAAATAGGATTTTTTTTCCAGCTACTAAAATAAAGTACCAGAGCAATTACTGCTAAATGACAATTTAGATGTTTGCATCTGCTCCGAGTTCTCTTTTCAGCTGTTAAAATTTAATTTTACAAGCCTGATTTATTACAATACATTTTCATCCTGTGAACAAGCTGCAATTACTATTGCTTCAAAATAGTATCACTGCAACATATTAGAAAGATTTCACTAACTCTGAGATTTTAGCAATTGTCATTAAAAGGGAATTATCTTATTTTCTTAGAAGTACATCCCTCCCTAAGCTTATATGAACAATTCTTTTGTCTTAGTAGCTACTGTCATACATATTCACTTTGAATGTTTATGTGTTTCAAAAAGTCTTCCAACACTAGAGAAGAAAGAGAAAAAAGGGGTTGTTTGCTGCTAAAAAAAGTATTAAGATTCAGTATATATTCTCAAAATACTAGTATTCTATGAGTTGAACATTAACTGTTAAAAAATGAATACTTCAAATAATTCAGCAACTTAGCCTCTATCACCTTGTTTCTCTCAGCCCTCATGTTCTCTTAGAATAGGAAAGAATGAATGGCCTTATTGTTGTCCTGAGAGAATGGCAGAAGAGATCTCTCTAACAGGAATGGGAACAAGCCAATTCCTTGCTTCTGGGAAAGCTGGAATTCTCCCTCTCAGCTCTTCATTTATGGCCTGTGGCTATTTTCTCTCCAGACAAAGGCACATTACCAAGACTGATGTAGTAAAGCAAAGATTTATAGAGTCTCAAATGCTTTGGTCACACAGACTTGCACTGTGAGAACATTTTTTCTTTTTTTTTTCCCTTTGTTAGTAGATGACATAAGTGTTACTCTTTATTATTATCAGTAACAAAATAAATTAATAACCACAACTGATATGGTTTGTTCTACACTTAGCGGCCACATCCTTGAAAGTCAAAGTTTTCCCATATACTGTTACAGTACAGAGTAGATGGCAGAGCAGATGATGTTTTATAGGGAGACACTACTGTTATTTATGGGAACTTAAAATGAAATAATGGTGTGGAAGCTGCTGTTTTAGTATTGAAGGTGCTTAGGATTCGATATAAAGTTCATTCAGAACTGTGGGAATCTCTCTAGCAATTCCTCAAAGAGCAGATCAGGCCTTTACACTTGACCGATTTTGCATGCACAAGTAGGCCAGTTGGACGGAGAGATTTAAAAGGAAAGATCTGCTCTCTTACATTTAGGCATCGTGTTACTTCGTGGTACAGAAGTGGAGCTGGAGCTGCTTGGGATACTGAAAGGCTGTGCTGGTCTGGGAATGCCTGCGGGAAAGGAATACCCAGGCATGTTCTGCCATCTAGTGGGCCTTGCTCAGAAGAGAAGCCTTTAAAACACGGGTTAGCAAATTTAGGGAGAAGATTTCAGAGTTCCCAGCTTTCTCTACTGGAAAAAAACCAAAAGATCTTGAGCAGCAGAAAATTTCCTGAATTAGGTTAGGAAAAGTGCAGACTGCCTGATAAATCCCATCTGAGCCTGATACTCAACAAAGCAGTTTCATTTTGAGACTTGTTTCAGTTTGTTTGGGTTTTATTTTCAACCGGACATTAAAAGAGCCTTGTAAACCCTCTCAGTGACTGATTCAGGAGTCTCTATATTGAATATATGAGCCTGTTGGTTGGTGCTTTAATCTGGAAGTTGCTGCCCCATATTTCCAAGGGAAGCCAGTCATTGACAAAGTTGGATGAGGAAGTTTTCTAACTGTCCTGGTGGTTTGTTTCTTAGTACTATTGATTTTCCCATCTGTGACAGGAAATGCTATTTCCTCCATTTCTTCCCAAGTGGCAATTTCCCATTTGCTCTGCAACTGTCTCTGAGGTCAGTTCATGCTCCAAAACCACTCTGAAGTGCTACATCAAATACATAACACTTACATAGTACCAACACAAGAACCAAACATCTTCCCTGAAATCTCTGCCTGGAACCTCTCTTGTACCAGTCACTTCAGGATTCAATGATTATATTTCAAACTCCTAAACAGTAGAGGAGGAATTTTCTTTCTCTGCCAACTATTTAAGCTTTTATTGAGAGGCAATGAGGCTCAAAAGCAGCAACATAAGGAATTGCAAAGGAACACCAGCAATGTAAGGAAGTGAAAAGAAGATGCCCAAACCAGGAGAAAACAAAAGCCTTTCCTCAATTCCAAGTAGAATTCAATAGCCAGCTTTGACTTTACCAGATCCAGCCAATAATTGGAAATAGCTGCAGATATATTTCTGTGGTAGGTTTGTATATTGAACTGGAGCTTATATTTCCCCAAATGAGCACAGGGCTTAACATCAGTCAGTGTATTTAGGAGATATTTTGACTTGCCAGAGTTTGCTCTCTTCTGCATTATAGAAATAAATCTGCTGTCATCATCTTTTTAAGTCAAAACCAATAGCATTTGCCTTGAGTGAGAACATGGTATACACTGGTGCACTTAACCAAAAGCAAGTGAGGAGGAGCTGAAGGTTTATTTGCTTTGAGACCCTTAAATAGCTCATGAGAGCTCTGACTTGACTTTTTCTACCTTTATGTCTCAAATATAAGGATCAATTGATTTGTCTGTCTGCTTTATGTCTAACTAAAATTCCTACATTTGTTTAATTTCAGTAGATCCAGAAATAGAACATTACAGAAGACAGAGCTTAAGACTGTTAGAATTGTTGGCCATTTCATGTTTACTTGACTGCAAAGATATAAATCAACTTTTAATTCTCTTACTAAGATCAGAAAAACCTTAATTTGAAACAGAACTGCCTTTAGACTTATATTGCTGTCTCATTTAATTCATTCAGTTTGAAGGTTCACATTTTGGTCATCAATGGTTTTAGAAGCTCAGTCCATTTGTAACACATTAATACCAAGGGAATTTAGATAATATCAAGGAGCATATTTTCCACATGAATGAATAACCAAATATATTCCTTAAGTTACTGTCTCTGGGAAATGGAATAGCATCATGAGGTGCTTAAATACCTCATTCTTTATTTCAAATATAAGCCTAAGTTTGAGAAATTAAATATATGGTCTTACCTATTTTGCAAATATAACCTACTCAAGCAAATTCCACTTATTTTACCACCTTCCTGAACTGTGCATTCTTTTTTTAGCCATTTTCTCAATTCTGTAGTGTCACTTGGCTCCTAATTGGATGCACTGTGTTATTTTTCAAATTTATTTCTTCTGAAAAATCAGGCTACATATTTTTTATTAGACTTTTCCCTTGCTTTTATTTTACCCTCTGTTTGTTTCACATTTTAACTCTGAAGTAGAATACAAATATAACATAATCCTCAATCTTCAGATAATCTGAGGCAAAACTAGCAACATTTTGACCCACATGAATAAATACCTTCTGGTACATCTGTGTACAAAATATGTGCTTTCTACATTTTCTTTTTCCAAAAGAAATGTGTGAGCATTTTTTTTTTTCTGAATCTTTTCAGTACTTTGAGGGCTCCTTACCTGGCTGGTAGACAGAGGGCTTTATGCTGGCAGTAGTAACAACTCTCGTTTTTGAAGCAGCAGAAGGAGCAGGACTTTCACTGTAGCCTCCAGAAATTGGCATTGCTGTATACGACTGGGTAGTGTTTCTAAAAGCAAAATGGAGTTGTGAACAACTTTATACACAGAAAAAGTTACTGATCAGGAAGTAACAGAACTGGCAGCATCCAGAGCACTCCAAGAGGGAATGCTGGGAGATTCATCAGTCTTTGTCACTGCTAAGGAAGGCTTGGACAATTATTTGGAAAGAAAAATTAGTCAAATAAGGATTTTAAGTAATGGCAAGTTTGCTGCTGTTGTCATCACAGAAAATAGCTTGCTGAGGGAATATGATAAATTTGAAACTCTCAGTAACAAGGGATCAGACTTCACAAAACTGCATAAAAAGTTTGTGTTTTCTGCTCCTCTGCAAACAAAAAGGCCTGGTCTTGTCTAAGATAAATCAATGAGTTACATGTGAACTTAAAAATATACTTGTTCAGCATAATTACTGCTATTACAAATGTTAATTAGTATTTATATACTAAGTCTTTTCAAAAATATTGAAGTAATATTTAAAAATTTTTCAGAAACTAAGCCTTTTCCCTATTTAGACTGAAAAATTTACATTAATTTTCCTATTGTTCAGATTCATCCTTCAGAAGAAAACCATACAATATGCAATAGTATGATGCACTTTCTTGCAGTCCTAAATAAAAACATTTGCTCAGGATTCCAAACGTCAGTAAGAAAGAGTTTTTCCTCTATCTTATGGCTTAGATGGTGATTTTCAGTTTGATTGCAGTAACAGATTAAAGAATATGCCTCTTCGATCTGCCAGTTACTTGGGATGATTCTGTTTGTAGTTCCTGTGCTTCACAGACTGCTAAAAGAGCATCAGAGTCAAAGCAAGCAAGAGAGAATAAAGAAGTAAAAGGAAGGGAAGCAACAGATAATGAGATGTAGGAAAAACCTACTCAACTACAGAACATCCTTCTCACTCACCCTGGAAACTGTTTTGCTTGTTTTTTCCCTTCAGTGTCACTTCCCCTATGAAGTAGATCCCTATCTATTTGTGCTGACAGCTAATGAGTTATTTCCAAAGTGGGTTTGTCTGTAGGAAAACATTTCTCAGCATATGAAAAGAAGCATCCATCTTTCCCAGACTATTGGTCCATCTTGACTTTACTTTCTTTAACAGTGGAAACAGATGCCATTTGGAGAAAACACGTCATAATCTCACATGGCAAACCCAGCACATTTCATCCACTACAGGTAAGAAACATTCTGAGGAATGGAAACTTTCAATTTTTAACTTTGCACAAAATAAACCTGTCCTCAATGTAGCTTTCTGATGCTCTGACAGTGTTTCTATTATAGATTTAGTTTGCATAGCATTTCTGCCTCAGGCTAATTTATTTTGTCTATGTAGCAAGACCTAGAAACTTAGCTATTGCTACAGTGGCTGTAGCTAATTATTTCTGTACCTAGTTAGGGCTTAGGCCTGCATTTGGGTCCATTGTACCATGAGTGAACACAACTCTCCAAGATAAACTATTATACCGGGTTTGTATTCACTGTAAATTCTGTTGTGAACTTTGCTGTGCTTTGTAACTGCCAAAGCTGTCCTAAGCACTCTCAAACCTTCTGGGTTCCATTCCTACCATCTATTTCCTGATGAGATCTCCTGTGAGGTGCCTCAGAAGACATTGTGCTCAGGATCACTGGACAGAGGCCATTGCTGCTGCCATAGCACAGGGACACTGTAGGCATTCTGGCTTCACCCACAGCTTTCAAAATGCCATCAGCTAAACACCAGCTAAAGAATTGTCCTTGTTTTAAAATCTGATATTCAGGCGAAACTACACAGCTCAGTGCCCAGTATTTACAATGTGGGTTAAAAGATTTTAAAATTATGCGTTGCACTGCCTGAATCTGAAAATGTCATCCAGTTAGGAAAGTCTACTCCCAGGTCCACAGATGCAATGGTTAGAAAGACTTATTCGAATCTCTCTTAGTGCAGAAAATAAACAAAGAAGTTCTGAACCGGATTAGTAATACTTAAACTGTCATGAAGAAAAATGGTAATTCAAAATTCAAGTGTTTCCCAAATATAATAGCATAGTAAAACCATACCACAGATTTCCTTGTGTTCAGGGAAATGAAGCTGAAAAAAACCCCAAAACAACACCCTCCTTCCCCCCACATTTATAGTACCACCAAAATCAAAGCAAAATTAAAAGAAGCACTGAATCCTTTTAACCCTTTTACATGATTATGATGCATATTAAATACAGTAAGAAAGATAAGAAAGCTTATCAAAGAGAAATAAAGTGTTATACTACATCATTAAGGGTTTAGTGAAAGAAAAGATTTATCAAAATTTCTGCTGAAGAAAAGGAAATGGCATGTGATTAAAAGAATCAAAAGAAAAAAAGAAACAAGAAAGAAGGAAATTAAGAAAGAATAAAAAGATGTTGTAAGCACCAAAGATGCTTTAATGGAGCAAGAAGCACTGGCATCTCAAAAAGCAGTGAATGCAACTTCATTGAATTTATCTGTAGCAGTCAATGGCATGTGACAGGCAGCAAATTAAATACTGGCTCTGAAAACTATTAGTTGTCAGAAAAAGAAAGAGTAAATATTTCTAAGCAGATCATTTTTATGTTAACGCTTCACTAGATGCCTACTAGTAGCAATAAACTGGTTTGTTAAGTGCTTTTAAGGTAGAATAGCTGCACAAAACAGTTTGATACCTCTGCTTTGACTGGTAGGTGATGGAGGTGGAAGAATGCCGGTTGAAACTAAAATGAGACAAAAATGGTATTTGAAAAAATATACACAAAAGATTGGGATATCTTGCCCTACCATGAATTTCCTATGAGTAAGAAGAGCTCTTAAATGCTGAAGTAAACAACATGTGCATATTTATAATTACATGAGTATTACATTTTGTTTTCTTATTTAAGCTGGGAATCACAGTGACACCTGACGAGTGATAACATAAGTCAATGAGCTGAGAGCTCCATAAGTCACTCTTATCTGATCTTGCTATTTGATTGTGGAACTCCAATTATTTTTATGAGCAGAAAAAAATACAAGGGATTTTTCTCAGTGCCATGTTTACATTGCATCAAATCTGAAAAGCAAATCTTGAATGAACCAAAGGCCAAAGATCAGGGAAGTGCCCCAGCCTGTGAGCAGCTTGGACAACCCCATGGAAAGGACAGGCTGGCATAGCTGAAACAGAAATATCCACCCACCGTGTTCAACTTTTGTCTTGAAGAACCTTTCCATTGCTACAGTCTTAGGCAATTTTTTTTTCCCCTTGGGGAAACAGTGTAATTTCAGAACATAAATGAGTCATTTATGCAAATACAGGAAGTACTTGAAAGCCTGCACAATGTATGATCTGAGAAACGAGAGGATTCAGAATGAACAGAGGTCCTGCAGGGCAGTGCAGGGCTACAGAGCATCAATCCCACCCCACAGGGGCACAGCCCACATTTCCCAGAACCACCAGGGATCTGCCTTATGCCAGTTATTTTCCTAACTTCTGGAGAAGATTTTTTCTTCCCTTTACCATGGACACAGTGCTTGGATTAAAATCTCTGGATCAGAAGCTACACTTGGCTTTTAGAACCATGAACCATAATTGTAACTCCTTCCATTGTTTCTCCTGGTTTTGTATTCCCAGAGTGCTGTTGCATGGAGCACCCTGCTTTAATCCTCTAGATGGAATAACCCATCCCTGAAGAGCTTCAAGCTTATTCAAAACTCTCCTGCTGTGCTTGCTTCTTTTGAGTGAGATTGTAAGTGGAACAGATAACAGTAAGTCAGATTTCACTGCAGATGTAAAAGAGTAACACAATCTGTTAAAGGTTAGTGATTTACTTCAAACACTCCTCTTCAGGAACATGATAAAGATTTCACTCCTCTTCTGTGTTATGCATATGCTCACAAAAGCTAAGTCACTATAGAACAGGATCTACTAAAGTGTAAAATCAGATTTAAATAGTTAAGGATATTGATCAAGAAAGCCTCTCGCCTTTTCTTGGTGGATATTTTTAAAGAATCTAAAAGGGAAAAAAAACCATCAAACACTGGAATAATGGTGATAAAATCTCAGCCTCATCTACCTGAGGACATCCCCATCCTGTAAAACAATGGTGTAATTTTTTTTTTTTTAATAAAATTATATTAAATGCTCAATATTCTTCTGGTATATGTCAAGCTAAAACTGGATTTTTAAGTCTGAATTTTGGCATCCTAAAGCATTACTTGATTTCTAAATGAAAACTACCAGATGCCCAAAAATTTGAATTATAGATCAATTTAGAAGCCATTTTCATTCCCTTACATTTGAATACACCAGCTATAATACACAACACTTTTTAAAACATACATGGAAGAAGCGCACCAAGATAAAGAAGCTATTCCAGCTGCAAGATAGCCATCCAAAACCAACCAACCAACCAGAGTTCACTTCTTGTACTTGATTATCAAGGAACCAAATTTCTACAGGTCCTACAAGTCTTTGATTTGCCCTTATGTGCCAAGACTTGCTGAAGCCAAGACAGTAACATTTGCCTGTTGGTAACAGGCAAGCAGATGACAGAACACACTTGTGTCATCCACTGACAAAGCAGCAGTGTATAAAGTTGATATGATGTAGATCTTTTAAATGTGGCCAGGTGCCAGCAAGAGGTTTTAGGAGTCTGATTAGAGCATTTCTTTTGGAAATGGACAGATGTTTTTATAGATTCACAGACCCTTTGATGTTGGAAGAGGCCTCAGGAAGAATCTGATCTAACCTGCTGAAAGCAAGGCCAGCTCAGAGGTCAGACCAGGTTTCTCCATGTTTTAGCCAGTGATGTCTTGAAAACTTTCAAGAGTGGAGACACAGCCTCCCCAGACAAGTCACTTCCTTTCAAAGGGCCAGGAAAAGTAGCAATGGTCCATGGCAATCTAATTCACTCATTTACTTTCAACTCAAATGCCTCAATATCTCAATGTCATCTTTCTTTTTATATTCTTTGAAATTTTGTTTCACACTGATTAGTCCATGTTGGTACATAACTATAAATGAATTCATATGGTTTCAAGGCCTCACACTACTTCCCTTCTCCCATTAAATGCATATAAAATTTAAGGGAAATGGAAGAAAGCTCAATCAAAAAACAGTATTACATTAGCTCTAAGAAAGACATGCAAGTAGTGTCAGCAAGTACGGGTTATCTTTATACTAATTTATTAGCAGTTTATATGTAAATTATGCATAATTGTTGCTTAACTTGTCCCTGCTCATGAAACTAGATAATCTTTAAGATCCCTCCCAGCCCAATCCGTTCTGTGATTCCATGATTTCCAAGGCAGGAATGAAAACAAGCTCTTAGGAAGGATTTTGATGGGTTCTAAGACGCAGATGGTGAAACATGAATAGATGCACTCTGTCTGGACAGAGTAGTCACCAAAGCTTCCATTTAGTTTCATCTTCTGACTGATTTCAATCTTCAGCTGAAAGAAGCCCTAAAATCAAGTATTTTCTGTAGCTCAGGAAAAATAATAGGTTTTGCATGCCAGTGTTTAATCAAACTCAAATATGCACAGTTATTATTGCTTGGAAAGCAAGGAACCTTACCTGAGTACAAGGGGCTTCTTGAAACTAAAGTTACAATTGGTGTACTTCCACTCATCAGCAGTCAGTTTTATTTCTTATATTTTATCAGTTCCATACTGGGATTACTTCTCCTATGGAAGTCCCATGGCTGGAAACAGACATGTTCACATCCTAAAACTGAAAACTCTTCTGATGTTTTGTTCTGTAGCTATTTCAGTTTTGCATTGGTTTCAGTGATGTGAAGCCAACCAAACTGCACTTAAATACTTCCTGTGCCAAGCATTTAACTGTTCTGTGATTCTCTTGAGAAAGACCATTGTATTTCTTGCCTTTATTATACTCAAGCCTTCAAACTTGTGCCCTTTGTCAATTTTAAACATCACCTTTGGATAATTCCTAACTATTTTTTAATATAAAGATAAGACACACATGGATAATTACAATCTCAAATGTATTGCCGATTTAGTTTATTATTTCTTAAGACTGTTCAAATTGTGTTCAAATGAGTCCTAAACCACCTGCTTTTCTCTGTTAGTTGTCAAAGTGTTATGAAAGTAGTGAAAAGGCTTGGAAGTGAGGCAGTACAGCAGCATTCCCACTTTCTAGTGATAAAAGATTCCTGTGATCCTGTGTTTCCACCAAGAAAAAAATGGTCCATCATTCTCACCCAGTGTTTCTAGGCAAGTATTTTCATTTCAGGATGGTAAAATCAGCACATACCAACCAAGTGAAACACCTCTGTTCCAAGAGGACCCTGTGGTCACATATCCTACATCTAAAATGTTGCTGTTTCCTAGCTGGGTTGTCATGCAGAAGATAAGGAAGGGGCTGTTCTTTTAAACACATTGTGCTTTTTCTCTTCCAGTTCAATCCCTTCAGAAACTGAAAACCTCATGTCAGAGAGCATAATACAAAATCAAAACAAATTAGGTTAAAAGAAGAGAGCTTTAGAGATATACCTAGACTGAGAAGAGATAGCAGATGAAATAGTGGAAGCTGCTAATGACATGTTCTTGGGCCCATGGAAAGGCTTAGGCTGGGAAAGAGAGCTGGGGGCTGCAAGAACTCTGCAGAAGACACATAAAAGCATGAAAGCATGAACAAAATGATTTAACAGGGACACAAATCATGGCATCAGAACCAAGCTCTGGCAGCATTCAGATACAGGAAAACTGCTGCATGGTTACCAGGGACATGTTTTCTGTAGCACACATCTGCAGACTTACAGAATAGCACAACCAAGCACATCCTTACAAAACACAAGGCTAAATGCACACATTGTGGAAACATTTTAAAACCAGACTATCAATAATTAAGAAAGGCAGTTTTACAGGACAGGACTTTTGTCAATGATACATGCTTTTATCTGAAAGATCTGAAGATGTTTGAGTCTAAATACAAGAGAAACATTTTACTGTGCCCAGTCCCAGACAGAAGATTGTCCTATCAAAACCAGAAGTAATTTGAATGATTAGTTTAGTAGAGGCTTTTTTTTTTTGTCTGAAGCAGATACTAGGTACATTTTCTTCATGCTATGGTTTCAACTGAGGGATAAAAATTATTTAAACCTTATCATGATTTTATGTGGAAGTGCCTCTCAGGCCAGTTCTGAATTTGAGCATAAGACCTTTTTCAAACCTCCTTTGCTGTCTGGAATAAAACCACTGCATTGTGGTAGGTCATGGCTAGGTAAAAACTGACTAAAGTGAAAAAAACCAATTAGTTGGTATATACACATAATGCAAGTCAACTAGGAAAAATTAATTAAGAAGTAGGGTCAAGAGAACATTTCCAATTCCATTTATACATACCTAAAATATGATACTTCTGAGGTCTCAATTATAAGTGTTTTATATTACTGGACATGTGTTTTTCCTTGGATTTTAAAAGCATGCTAAAATAGACATCTTTTCAGAATATTCATGTAGCAAACCCCAAAGGTAAAAGAATATTATGTACCAAAAAACTCACTCTTACTATCTCCAAAATGACTGCAAAGTAAGTGACAGCTGTAGAAATCCCACACATTTCCTCACAAGCTGTCTGACAGTTTTTCATATACAACTGTAACTCCCACTGTGCTACAAGTGTTAGGAATGCATCTCCTTGAAACTTACTTCAGCTCAAAGGCTAATTCTCATTAGGAAAAAAAGATCAGATAAATCTAATAGAAATGAATTGATTTAACTTACAGAGCAAGTCAATCATCAAGTGTCCACCATGTTTTACTGATATCTGCTGAGACACAGTAAGCTCAATCATGTGAGTAAATGACATCTTCTAATTTTCCATTTCTTGTCCTACTGCAGAAACACTATTAAAAGAATCTTCATTCACTGCAACTAAGATGAGGAGTTGTTTTGGTTTTATTATAAATAGTGTAAAAACATTTCTTATTTTAAGCCCAGACTTGCTTTCTGAAAATGAAGTTATTTTTAGGGCGGTTTTATTTTGCAAATTCTATGCAAACATGAACAACATATCACAAAACTGAAAAAAACCCCACATGAAAAAAAAAACCTCTAAAAAACCCATCCCCCAAAATATATAAAAGCATATAAACCAGGTTACAGCTTTTTATACTACATTCTTAAGCTGAGAATGTGTATGCAGCATTTCCAAAGCCAGAGGGGTACAAAGCAATGGAGCATTACCTTTGGAAGGAGGATGAGAAAGCCTCTTGCACTACTGAGGTGGTGGCTGGTGCTGCCATCAGGCTGGCTGTGCTTGGAGCAGCAGGAGCAGGCTGAGGTGCTGAAGCATGTGGTGCAGGAGCAGCAGAACTGGGAGCCACCGGGGCATGCTCAACAGGGGTACTAATTAGAGTTCAATTAAATAAAACAAGAAGCATCTTAAGAAGGCGTGCATTTACATGGAGAGCATAAAACCTACTATGTTTGAACCTGCAGCTGCAAACATAGTAGCTGGCTGGGTTACTGAGGGAAAAGCACAATTATGCAAAGGAAAAAAAAGACATTTGTTCAGCCTTTTCCATTGTGCAGTTCAGACTGCAATGCAGCATTGGTCCTGCTTGAATGAAATTTACCCCAGGTGTTAAAGAGCACTTCAGTCCTGCTCCCACTGATGCCAGTGGTAGGAAATGTGGCACTCAGGACTGAAATGGCTATGAAGAGCTGTCACAGTCTTGTAAGCTCATATAAATTCCATCAAATATATTGAAATGAATGATGATAATCTAGTCTTGTATCCTGTGACCATTTAAGTAACCTGTTGAACTATTAATGTCTTCTATCACCACCCTCACATTTGAGACTTACTCATCTCTTAAAGACAGACAAATGGAGCAAAATTAGCAGTTTTTTTTTAAAAATCAGGGCATCACTGTACATAGCTGTCTTGTCCATGAGCAGTAGCCTAGAAACATAATGGATACATGTCTACTTGTTCAGACCTATGTCATAAGCATATTGTCACATCTCTGTGGTCTTACAAATTACTCCTATCAGAGTGATGGAATTCAGTGATTCTCTTGCTCAAGTTACAAAGGTCTGAAATGCTCCTTCCTGAGCACACCAAGTATCAAATAACAAAAGAAATCTTACAGCTCCACAGCTGTTTCTTCAGCCAACCTTTGCCCTCTAACTCTCTATCAGCTTTCTCTTCTAAGCAGAATTACCATCCATTATGCAAATTATCTCATATTTTCTTTTGCTTCTCTCAGAAGCACTGATTTGCCAAGTTATATTCCTCAGGACATAGAACAATTGTTTGGTATTTCTGAATTTGGGATACCCCTTGTTCTCCAAGGGACTGTCCCCTCTCCCCTGTCCTTCACCTCCTCTTCTAGAGTTCAGCAGTCTACAGGATGGTGTCTTAATTCAGCTGAATATCTTGTTTGATTAGCTGAAACAGATTCTGGTTGTTATACTCACAAACCTCAAAGTTGAATGCAGCCCTCAAAATAGCAGGAAATTGGTATTTTCTCCCTTATGGAGATTCAGCTACAATTATGCACATAATAAGTAAGATCCTGAAAATAATCATCCAGTTTGCAGTTCTGACTTTTAAATCCTTACACCAGTTTTGCAAAAGTTCTTCCATAGTAACATGCATTTGAGAGTCAGATGATTTCTTCCATCCTGAAGCATTTAATGATGTAAATTCTTCCATTTAACTAGCAGACAATCAATTTCACAGCCTGTGTAACAGCATAGCTGTGTATTATCCATCGCAGCTAATCTGGTACTGAATTTCAACACTGTGAAATTTTCCCTGTCCACAGTGGGTACCAGAATTACCCCATTAGAAGCTGTGAAGTCGCAGTTTTCATCTTACATACTTACATATCTTTGATTTGGCAAAGAGGAAAGGATTGAAACTATGCTGCACATAAAAATGGAACTTAATGTATGTGTTGAAAACAAACACAAACTAGGATTTCACCCATTTTGTCTATTTGCACTGATGTGAAAGGGAATTAACTACAGATTTCAGAGGATTCAAGACTTCATACTTTGAAGAGAACAGTGAACTTAATTAATTGCAGTTTAACTGTAACAATCTACAAAATAATCAAAATTCATATTCAGTGATAAATACTGAAAAGAAAGTTAAAAAAACTTAATCCACATGTGTGGACATGGACCTGTGTGGAAACAGATTTGAGCAGAATGAACCCATATAAATAAGATAAAACCAAATATACTGGAGTACCTTTTAAGTTTAAAAGAAATACAAACAAATTTTATCTTGCATAGTATTTGTAATATTTCTTTTTTTGTGATTAAAATGTTAGAGACTTGCTTACCTTCCTTCATGGTAGAATATGTGAATTATATTACATAATACATATTACATATGTTGCAAGGAATTGGTATAAATATAAATGAAGTGGATATAAACATAAAAATCAGAGTGGTTTGATCACATAAATTATATGCAGTTGATAATACTCTCAAAATAGGATTATAGAAAGCTCAAGACTGACGTGACTGGTCGTTATTCAGCAACTATAAATTTTACATAATTTTATCTATATTGTCAAATACAATAGCCAAACTGTTTTTTTCCCTCCTCCTTTCCAGTTTTTCAGTCTGATTTTTTAATTTTAGTTATTCAAGAACAGAAGAATTTCAATACTTGATAAATGTGAGTGCTGCTTTATAAAAAAGATCATCTAATGCAACAGCTTCATTATGATATATTATAGAGTGTTTTTTGGTTGGTTGGTCGGTTTTTAAATACAATAATTTCGTAGACATTAAATCTTTACAGTACTTTGTATTTTAAAGGACATTGAAAAAATCAAACATCTTCATATTTGCCGTAACAAACATAAAAGTAAGTTAGGTGGATGAAAACAAACACGCATCTCTTCTCAGCTGATTTTCACTCATGAAAAGGAACACAGATCAGTAGAGGTTAAGAAGATAATGGTTAACAACCATAATGAGAACACAGCAAGAAATGCACTCTAACATTTAAAATAAAAGTATAATCTATACTTTTTTCTCTTGGTGAAGTCCTAAGTTCTGAGATTTTCTATCCCAATAACAAGGAGTGGATGATTAAAACAGCACTTAGTCTCCTTTATGTAATGCATGAAGGTTTTTGTGTTTTTAATCGTCCAACAGATCACTTGCAAAGAATCAAAAATATAGAAAACCAAAACTAAAACGGATATGAAAAAATATCTGTTATTGCATCATTTGTAGGAAAAAAGTGCCAGAGAAAATATTTAGAGAAAGCTGTAATGCATAAGGATTTAATATTAGAATATGGGAATGTTTGTGGAAACCACTGAAAATACAGAAATATCAGCTGCTGCTTCTCTGCTGAAGATGCTTAATGACTTGTCTCTGTTTTGTAGGTGTGATCCTATGAGAGCCACTGAAAATGTAACATCCACATGGAACCAGAAGCTGCTGGAATTGGAAGAACTGGAACCTTGGCTTTGGGGCAATGGGCATTTCCATCTGAAGGAGTTAGAGGTTGTTATTCCAAACCATTGCAAAGCTCCAAACCGGGTCAGTGATGCAGTTACACGGCACAGTGTACCTTTGGTTACCGGATGAAGCAAGAGGGGCTTTCTGGCCAACACCGGCCTCCCCCTGGCTTGTACCTGCTCCAAGCCTCACAGAGCCCTTGGAGGCCACTGGCTGAGCATTGGCAGGGTTGGCATCCCTGGTGGATGACTTAGGAGGGTGCCAAATACTCGAGGTCACATACTGGGGCGCATGCACGGTACCTGTAGGCCTGGGTGACAGAGATCACAAGGGTGTTTGTAAACGAGGCATTTCCTAGGTAATAGCAGGGGTTTGAGGAACACACAGAATTCCAGCCACAGATGGAGCTGGAGATCATAATGACAATGCAGATCAAGTAATCTTGGTAATTCATTGGTTAATTACTGCTTAAGACCAGGAAAGGCTTGACAAATTAAAAAAGGTACCTTGTGTTAAATCTGGAAATCATATTGCTATGAATATCAAAATAAGCAGAGCTGTGATGGTAATGGAGGTGGAGAAAGGCTGTGGTATGACAGATCACACAAGATTAAGGCAACATAGGAGGACAATAACACCAGTCATATATCAGAAATTGTTCCTGGCAAAATAAAATCATAATTAAAACAAAAGGAGATTTCAGTGAAGCAGCTGCATAGTCCTATGAATAGTTTTACACAAATGAAACTGCTGGTGAAATAGTAACATGTGTTGCTTGTTCTTTACAATTTAATTTATATTCAGGATTCAAGGGGTTTATTTCCTTCTTTTTACAATTATTAATTTAAAAATAAAAATCAAATTTCCCAACTGTTCAAGTGCCAGTTGTCATTACTTGTGTCATTATTAAAAAATAATCTTGCACTCAGATATTAACTATGCAACCTTCATTCAAATATAAGTCTTAAAAGCCCCCAAAATAAAAAGTGGTTGCATATCACTGAGGCAGGAATCAAAAACAAAGAGAAAAGCAGTAGCAAAAAATTCTTTTCATGACTAACTACTAAGAAGTCTTTCTTTGCTCCATTTAACAACTGGTCCGATTCACTCAAGAAATACCGTGTATCAGTACTTGGGGGTTTAAAAAATTAGCTAATTGAAAACAACACATTTCTATACTCAACTGCAAAATGTTCTGAGATCCTTTGTAAGAAAACAACTTGACATGAAAGAACTTACAGAGGGACTGTTTTGAACCTCATAACCCCTTGAGTATCAATCAAGATCTGACATATAAATGTTCTTTAAAAGACAATCTTATTTATATTTTAAAAATGCCTTGAATAGTCTAGACAAAGTTTAAATTGGAAATTGTTCTTAAAACTATATCATAAACTGACAGTACTCCGTTTTCAAGAATATTTGATTTAAAACTTCTTATTTTTCAGGTTTATAAGTTTTGAGAAACACAACCCCCACTGTTCTGTTCCACATCACAGTGCATGAGAAAGAAATGCCCAATGAACACACTTAACTGAAGCCTCTACTTTCATCATCTGCTCAAACAGTGTATAAATTTCATGTTTTTGAAGTAAGAACAATATGAAGGAAGTGAAGATACATTCTTAACAGGAAGTAAATCAAACACAGCAAACATTACCTGTTTTCTGATGCTGCTGCAAGGTTTTCCTTGTCTCTGTGAAAGGAGGGGATACAGTATGAAATAAATGCAATTGCCAGCGATGGCAAAAAAGCCCCACCCAAAACAACCAGGGAAGAAGAACATTTGGGTTCGGGAGAAATGTTTGGTTGCAAAAAGCATCCTAGAGTGGTTGCTCATAAATACAGCTGTGAGAAGCCTCTTCAGCTTTCCAGGTAAAACCACCAGATATACAATTTTGCTGTATCTCTCTTATCACTTGCAAACAACTTTGTTGCAATAATAAAATAAAAGGAAAATTATAGGTTACAAATGAGACATTGTATGTGTGTATACAATTTCAGGAAGAGTTTTGTCTTTAATAAGTTTCCTTTTAAAAAAGAATTCATTAATATTTCAGCAGAACAAACTTGGATGCCAAATCCAGGCAGTAAAAACAATCAGAGCTGGGCAGTTAAATGGTTACCAAAGACTTACACAAAAAGGATTTCATCTGCCTGGCATCATTTAAAAATTCTCTTCCCTACCCAAATACTACTTTTCTCAATCTAAATTGGATTAGAAACAATTCCTTCAACTGGAAATCATTCCTTCGTTGAGGCGAGGATTAAGTCAGCCTCAGTTTCACTGATGGAGAACTGGGCTGTTATTCTGTAAACACACATACACACTTAAAAAATAACTGATCTGTTCAAATGCAAGCAATTGTTTATCTGTAAGAAGTTAAGACACAAGTAATTTCATAAAGAATAGAATCCATTAGCCTTAAACACCTAAGTTTGAAATCCAGTTAATTAAGTAATTGAGATAGTCTCACTATTTAGCAATTTAATGGGTGATTGCATCCCTTCCTATTTAAGGAATTGTGCTGAAATTTCAACAGGTTTAAAGCTGAAATATGCCAAATGAGAACACTTTTCTTAAGTGGCATATAAAATTACAAACCACAAAGTGAATGTCCTCATTTACCCAACTGAACCTCCTTCATGAAGCACCCTTTGAAAACAAAAAAGGAATACATGCACTTCTTTATATGGATTTGCTGGGCTCCAATCATTAACTTACATTGGAAGGCTAATGTTTGGAAGGCTATTCTTAATATTTTCCACATTATTATCAGAATTGTGTTTATGTACTTATACATTCACACATATATGTACAGTCACATATTCTTTCTTTAGTTCAGTTCCAGGAAAGTTATGAAAACCAATCCAGTTAAGATCAGCAAAGGCTTCGGCACAGGCGTTCTCTACGAATTTTTAAAACCTCTAACTAAAATGTAGCCCTAAAATATATGAATTGCGGATTTTGAAACCCAGAAGTTGGGAAATGCCCCTCAGATGTGTCTGTCTGAATAAGATGTGGTCAGAAGAGCCTGCCTTGAACAGAAATCCCCAACGAGGTCAATGGCTCACCACTCCGAAGCAATGAGAAACCAAACACTGTCCTTATGGTAACCAAGCTGTGAGTTCACTGCAATGCCAGCTATGGAACAAGGTGCAGGAGGATGGATTAGAGACTGTGCAGGTGTGGGCAACTGTTAATTTACCAAGAGCCATAATCATGCAACAATGTTAAAGAACACAGTCAGGGCCTGCAAACAAAATACAGGGCTATTTATCTCCAGTGTTGCCAAACACTCTATGAGAAATTACAGCCAAGACCAAAAGGCAGGCAGCTGGGGTCAGGCTGCAGCAGTGCTAAGCCTCTGTTGCAATTAATCTGATCCTAACATTTCTGCTCCAATAGCTGGGGCTACAATGAACAAAGCAAAAAAAAAGTCACTTGACTCAAGGTCACTTTGAGGTTGGTATTTCACAAAATCTTTTTCCCCAAGTGTACAATATTGGATAATGTTGAGTGACGATGGCAGGGGAGTTGTGAAGGTTAAAACAGAGAGAGAAGTATAGTAAAAATACTTCCACAGAATAAAACAAAGGAAAAGGCACAGAGTAAAGGGAAAAATGAGTTCAAAGGCATATAACACTTCTTCATGGTTTTGCTTCCAGGACTTATTTCTCTTCCCAGTCAATAGGAGTAATTCCCATTTGGCTACCAAGAAGAAAGGCTCAAGATCAGATGTGCAATACTGGCAATACTTGCATTCTAAGGAACCAGTGACTGGATTTCTGGCCTTTACAATCAAAACATTTTTTGCTAACTAAATGCAGAAATAACTTTACTTTTGAGCCAAATACATCCCTCAGGCAGGCTCAGTAAAGTCAATACCTTCACAACATGAAAGAATTTGGCTCAGAAAACTATGAGCTGTTTGTATCGCTGCCTACACAGGCTGCTGCACTAACTGACAGTAGTGGATAATAGTTTTGAGCTATCTGGGAGAGATTTAAAATTACTGTGGGAGATTTTTTTTTGTCTGCAGTTGTTTTTAGTCCCCACTGAAATGGCTTTTGATAGAAGGGCCTCAGTCAATGACTGTTCTGAGACAACAGTGCAACTCCCACAGATTTTATTAAATGTTGGACCTGTATTTCAAACAAGATCTATTTAAGCAATATACTCTCTTCCCAATTCCACAGGACATTATACAGTAGAAATTATGAAATATTTTCTTCTCATAAAATATGCTACATGATATGGTGCTAAAGGCAGAGTGAAATGATAGAAATGGAGTCTTTTCCTCACACACATCAACAAGAATTAGAATAGTTTGAGTAACAGAAATCAAAATTCATTTGCAAGCCAAACTTGTGTGTGCTATTGGACCCTAAAAATAGCGTGGAGAATCTTCAGAATTTTCAGTAAATGAGTAGGTTAAATCTGAACTGTATGTATGGGACACTGGAATGCGTTCCCATTCTACTTTATTTTTGGGAACCAAATGCAAAAGATCCCCAAACATGTACATGTAGCAGGCAAGCTGAAATGTGGAGTCGGTGCACCTTCCATCTCCCTTCTTCTTAAATAGTACAGATCTAGACTCTCTCTCTGGAAAAGCTCTGCTCTATTCCCCTAAAATGCGGAGAGAGAGTCCTATGATGTGCAATGAAGACCTGGTGACATAAAAACATGAAGTGTCCTGAGGGTCCACATGGTCCTTCAACTACTCTTTCAGTACTGAAGCAAAAAGCAAATATTCTAATTGAGTTTTTTCTCTATACTCTCGTGGAGTAAGACTTTTTCTAATTTTACAAATGAGAGACTAAAACTTAATAGATTTGTTCATGGTCTAAAAGAAAGTCCACAGCAGTGTAAAGAACTCAAATAAGCTCTCCCAAACCCCAGCTGATTATTTAAATTATCAGTTCACCCTCTTTAATCAGTTCACCCCCCTTTATTTTTAAAATAAATATGTCTGTTCATTTCATCAGTATTTTACTGTATTGAGAACCTAATACAGTCTTCTACCAAGTCTGACAGATATACAATCTTTTTTCAAAGGGGATATAAACATACAGATTATTAGGGTCTATATTTATTGAAATCAAATATTCTGTTTTTCTAGTAGTATAGTGTGGTAATTAGACTTATAACTTTCATCCTAGCATGGACTTATATTTATATAAGCATATTTGCCTACAAATAAAATTTCCTTTTAAGAAGTAAAACTACCAAAGTAATTTTAAAGAAATTCTTATAGGGTGTCTGAGAGTAAAGTTGTGTGAAAGCTATTTTATAATTGCCTTCCAAACATTTTTTGTCTTGAAGGCATGAGACACTGACACTGTTGGAAACTGAACACTGAGCTAGGTTAACTGCTGCTCTGATCCACTGAGGCTATTTCTACCTTTCTGTATTTGCAGCTGAGAATTTTTCCATGGTCAGATGACTATTGAGGCTGCTTGCCTTTTCCCCCCCATGCTATATTTCTGTTATTTTAACAAAGACACCAGAAGACAAACAAAGAAATGACAGGCAGTTAGCTGGAGAGGACAGAAGATGACTATCATGCTGGTTTAGTTAACACTTCAGCTTGGGATCACAAAAAGGGGCAGAAGAGCGACTCTCTCTTTTTCAGCCACTGTAGTTAAGAATGTGAGCAGCCCACGCCAAAACAATTGCAATATATATCCTACTATGTTTGCTTTCCAAAACAGGGAAATACTTTTCTCACAGGGGTTTCTGGGTTTGTGCAGAGAGTGCCACAGAAGAGAAGAAGCATTACCTTAGATTCAGTGGAAAACAACCAGCAGCTCGTTCTCAACACATAGTATGGAAGTCAATCAAAGCAGCTCACTAAAATCCAAGCCAATTCCTCCTATAAATACATTTTAGTGGCATCTACAGGTTTGCTGTTAAGTCTAATAGTTACAGAATAAATGCAGCTGGACATACAGCCGCCTTAGTGTTGGGGAAAGGTAAGGTAACTCTTGCCCAAGGTTTTTGGCATGTGAACTCCAATTTTAAATTTTATCTTATTGGTAAATACATCACTTTAGTAAGAACAAAGACTGCAAAATTCTGAGCATGTGTAGCAATTGGAGCTGGGATTTAATTCAGATAATTATTCCCTATCTTGGCCTTAAGTGCGCAATTCGATTTAATCGAATGTTTTCCTGTAGCTTTCTACAACCCCACAGTATAAAGTGCAGGGATCTGCCACCAGGCACCTGAGCACAGGATCCAAACTCTCAGTCTGTGTTCCTGACCACTACAGACAAAACCAATGCACAACAAGTTTGGGTTTTGAATGCCAGGAAATTATTCCTCTCTCACTGAAAGTTCTTTCTCATCATGACTTCACTTTCCTCCAGAGAAGCTGAGGAAAGAACAAGAACTCAGAGGTTTCACTTTCAGGGGCTTGTTTTTTAGACCTACTTTTTAATTTGTGCACATTGATGATAAGAAAATTCATATTTCCTCTACATGGCATTAAACTAAGTTTGAAGCTGCCCCAGAAACCCAGCAATGTGTCTGGGCTGTTCAGTTCCTGAATCAAATATCTAATTGATATTAATTAGAATGGCTGTCATTTTTTCAGAATGTGGATTAAATTTTATTTCATAAACTCTCTCAAGGATTTTCTTACCTTCCCTCTCTCTCATTTGTAATCATATAAAATTCTGGGTCAGCTACAACAAAAACGCTTACACGGAAATGAGCTATTAGGAAGTTATTAGTATTTAGGGTAATTTTGCTGACATTAATGCAATTTAGAAGCAGAATAAAAGGAAGCAGTGCCAGTGCTGTGCTCCAGCTCACCCTAAGCAAAGCTGTGAGCCAGGCTGATGATCCACAGACCCCAGCTGAGGGTCTCTGAGTTACAATTCTTGTTGGAAAATCTGCTGCATGTTAGAACTGCTTTTCCCTTTTTGGACTGAGCAGTCAGAGAGAAAGGCAGCACTGGTGTCTTGGTTAGCCACCTGCATCAGCTGAAGGATGCACGTGAAAATTTTAAAGGTTCCACAGTAGAAATGAAAGTTAATGTTCATTTCTGATCATGCAGAAGTTACATGGTGGACAGGAACGTGCAGGAGACTGAGGTGGTAAAGATAAGATGCTACATATAGGTCAGTACATCCACACCCAAAGTTTAATTTCAGTTTTAACACGCTCTGTTAGCTTATGCATTACTTTCTTCATGAACTGTTTTGAGAAAAGTTTAATGGTATTTTCTAATTGCAGTTGGAGGCTTCACTCATTCATTTTTAAGTGGGTACATTGAAGTGGATACACTGTACCTTACACTGTCTTTGACCAATTTATTCTACAGGGAACTGACTTGGAAGCAAGGGATTTACGACGTGCTAATAAATTTTTTCCCTGTAGAACTTCCAGGAATATTTAGAGGAAGAAAGACTTTATATTTGATCAATTTTCTCTCCTGATTTCACTCAAGATTCCATGAAGAAAACAGAGTTATTTCACTGTTCCTACACTTTTGTCACTCTTCAGGTGTTAAAAGGTAAGTGGGGATTAGAAGATATTAAATTGATGTGCTTATTATTTTTTTATTATGTTCCTTAAGTGGGAAATGTACCTAGAGAAGTCTGCTTAATTTCACAAGCTGTTGTGGAAAGATGGGCCATGTCTTTCAAAAGTAGCAATTCTGGTAATTTGAGCAGCAGATAGGAGGTTTTTGGCAATTATCAGCAATGCTAATTATTGGAAATTTTGGCCAACCAAGGAAGGAAGTCAAGATGCCTTAGCATGTCTTAATGGTGTCAGATGGCTTTGATTAGCAGCCATAGAACAAGGATGCTACTGTGCTTGAGAGCAAGTCTTAGTCAAATAATTTTCATGTATCCTGCAGAAAGCTGTCAACTAAAGGCAAACTGGTTAAAGAAAGTAATTATCTGGTAATACCATGCACCATACCAAAATTCTGACTTTTTAACTTTGCAAACTCAAATTTGTGTAAGGATACATTTAAAAGTTTCTGATACATGTATTGGTAATCCCAGTCACTGAAGCTCATGGTAGACACAGTTAAAGAACCTACAACATCAACTCATCTCCTGTGTGGAACCAGAGTGCACAAGTGAAAAATTGGTGTCACTTCTGCTCTGAGGAAGGCTTCAGAAAGCTCTGTGATGTGCAAGAGTTGGACCTCTCGAAAGTGATAAAGTACTCCCAGAAATACTTGTTCCTTGCTCTGGAAGAGATACTCCACCCAGTTGTGCAAAATGAGAGAGAAACTGCATTGAAGTGACCTCTGTATTACCTAGCAAAAACACACTGTCCTTCCTGTGCAGGCAGGCATGAGGAGAGGGAGGCAAGGGAAGGAGCCACAGAACCTTCCTCCTTTTGTCCTTTTGTCATGCATGAGAGGATCAGAGGTCAAGCTGTCACACCCAGTGTCCTAAAGCCACACTGCAGCCATGTCCCATCAGCACACACTGCATGCAGTCAGTGCCTCTGCTGCAAACTGGGCACTGCAGGAGGTCAGGGGGCTGCTGGAGCAGGAGGCAGGCAGCAGGATTCAGGAGACAGGTTAGTTTAGACCAAACAGCCTTGGACCACAGCAGAAAAGGAGCATGTCCCTGTGCCATAACCAGACAAGCAGATTTACCTGGAAGGCCTTTTGGATTTGATTTCCTACTGGCATCAGCTTTGCTGAGTCTTCATTAAATGCTTATAACACTATGCTTTACTGGCAATATTGGGAAGGGCAGGGGACTATCCACATCCTGTGTTTTACTTTATTTTTGGCATGGAGGTTATTTAGAAGACAGTATTGTCACAACCATTGTCCTCTGCTCAGCAGAGCCGTCACAGGTCAAAATATATTCACCATGGGACAGATACACCTGCCTATCATCAGTGCTGGTTTAAAGAATTACATGACTCATTGAGTCTTTAATAGGAACCTATTTTAAGCCTCACTGCCATTAATTGTGACTGATTTTCCTGTGTGGGACAGCAGACTTCTGCAAGTGCTCAGGAAACACTGCAAGATTGGTTGGTCACTCAGAAGCCACACAGAATGAGATAAGCCTGAACATACTAAAATATAATAGGCTAGGCTTGCCCTTTCACTAGAACAAAGCTACTGGGTTTTTTTTCAAAGCTTTAATGCTTTTTTATCGGGCCCAGGTTTGTTCCTGTCACTAGCAATGATATACAGTAAGTAGAGTGAGAAATGCAGGCCAATTTCTCTGCCTTACAGACAAAGCCTGCCTCCTCCTCAGGAAGCAAAAACAAGGCCTCTTCAGAGCTATACAAAAAAAGACCCATAACATGAATTTTCTGGACTTGAAGATCACCATGACAACATAAAAGAAGATTTTTGAGGAGTAAGAGTTGAGGGATTACTAGTCTAAATATAAAAAAGAAATGACATAGAAATACTTGATTGACGTTTTAACACAAAAAGTCCATCACTTGTGAGATTTTTTAAAAGGGATTGGACTAAGCAGTTGAAATGTGGTGTAGTAAAAATCTTGCTGTAAGGATTAATGAAGGCACCTTCACAAAAGATCTTTAACATTGCAGCAGTTCTAAAAGCTGCCAGATATTCAAAATTTTTTCCTTTTGCTTTTTTCCCCCATGCAACTGCATAAAGAATTGACATTCTACAAGCTTGGAGAATGTCAGATTCCAATTCCATGATTACATGGTTTATATGCACTGAATTTATATCATTATTACCTTTCAAAATAACATTAAGTGTAAACATTGAGATATAATCTAGACATATTCATTCTAAAACATGCACTACAACTCTGGGAAATGACTAGTATTTGTATTATATTCATAAAACTTTAAGGATGCACAATTGTTATTAGACTATTACTAATTCATAAAAACATTTAATTTGGCTGAAAATTAGAACTGGAAGATTATTTTGCTTAGGTACATTTTAGGTTTATGAAAGAAATCTAAATTGCCTATTGATATTTTAAATTCTATCAAAATCTCCCATATATAAGTGAAGTTCACACCAAAGGTTGCTCCTGGCAACAATCAGGAAAAGCTAAAATGTTGCTCTTATTTCATGCAGTAATGCTGATTTACCATAGGTACTAATAAGATAGTGTGATCAGAATCTGTTTATGTACCCATAAGGAAAATATAAATGCAGGTTGTGAATTTAGTAGCATGTCCTGAAGTGCTCTGGTATTCAGCTAGGAAAAGTGAAATGCATTTTAAAAGGAATTAGTGCTTATGTACTCTTAAGTAATACTGAAGAATAAGGGTTTTTTATATATGTATGATAATCCTTTAAACACTTCAGTATTTGGCTGATTCATGCAAAATTCTCCATGAACAGTAGCGTTTCCTTATTTCTATAACACAGAAAAAAATGGGAGTTTGAATGAACTTGGTTCTTGTACAAACTGCTGAGAGAAATTTGGAAGCAGCAAAAAGTGTAATAGTTTCAATCTGATCTCATACACTAATCCCTTTGATTGGAATTACTGCTACCAGATAAAGGTACCTAACTCCACTGCTTTGTCAGGTTTATTCCAATTCAGACAATTCACAAGTCAATAATAATTACAGCTAATAATGGAAAGCTTTTGGACCAAATTTTATATTTGGGAAAGAAAAGTTCTCCTTCTTTCAATAATCACTTTAAGCAGTTAAGTTTTGAAACAGAATAAAGTACTGTGTAAAATAGGCACAGAATTATTTTAGTTTTAAAACCTTTTATTTCAGATAAAGCATGCTGCTATATACAGAAAAAAATGTGAGTCAAAGCAAGGGCAATACAGAATGGGCAACATATTCCTTAAAACTTACAAGATGCTTTTAAAAGCTTCAGTGCACCAGCAGTATGATATATTCTTCTCACTCCTAAATCACCTCTAGCAAAATGTCATTTCCTTGCAGATCCTGAGCAACCTCAGCTACCTCTCTTCCATATAATGATAAATTAAAGTTTCCAACACAAAACTTACAGCAATGGTTTCAGTAAATGACTTTTGCTAGTATAATATATTGAAATATAACTTCACATTGTTAATATCTTATTTCAAACAGCATCATTCAGCTATGCAAACTAAGTGTGTTATACATTTAGCAAAGTCTAGGACAATCAGTTTTCCTTTTCAACTTTCTTTCTCTTACTTCATTATCTTTACATCAGTAAAACTGAGAAAATCTCATTCTTTTTCCTTCTAAAGAAATACTGTCCATAATTTCCCTCTCATTTTCTTCTAGAATTAAAGTCAAGAGACTACAATAGTGACATTTTGCTGTATACTGAAGTTTGAGATAATAAAGGAAAAAAAGCGAAGCTACTTTATCATGAAGAACATGTCCTGGGTTGTGCCATGATTTCACCCTTGGTGAGAGCGAATGGCTAACAGGCTAACAGCAGAAACCAAGTGCCTAGCAGCACATCTTTGCACGAGTGGCAGGCTCAGGCTCTAAGTCAGGCCAGCAGTTAATGTGTTACTGGGACTCTGTGTTTGCCCTCGGCCGGGGCAGTTTAGCTTTTAACATTAAGGAGCTGCGCGGACAGGCCGTGATGCCAGTTGCGCAATTTGGCAAAGCGTGGGCTGTTACGTTCCGTTTCAAACCTCTCCCTGTGGCATGAGGAAAGAGAGAGACAGAGACAGAGAGAGACACACATACACAGAAGAAAGAAAGGAGGGAGAAAGAAAGGGGTTAGGGACCATGGCTACCACTCCCCTGCCTTACAACTAGGGCAGTGGCAATTTATTTGGATTTTTTCCTCAGTTTTCAAATCAGCAGAGTGAAGGCTGGGTGATGCTTTTTGGACCATGTGTGAAAAGTTTTGCAGTGATTTATTTCTGAGAAGTAACATGATATAACTTATTCTTTGACTTGTGCTTGGTATTACAGGGCTGCTTTTGCTACAAATGCAGTGTAATCCCATTGTTTTCCTCCCAGCAGTTTCTCTTGGCTTCTCCCTCCCTCTCACACAACTGAGGAGTCAGTGAAAGTTAACTCATACAAGTGCAAAATAAATGCAAATTATTTTCTATTCTCTAACATTTAGGTCAGCCCATATATAACCTGCTGTCCTTCCTGCAAGGACCACCAACCCCAGGTTTCAGCAGTACTTTTGTATAGCTTCCTCAGAATTAGTGAGTATTAGCGTAGACATTTTGCATAGATATTTCTAGTCATTTGTGTCACAAAGCAGAACAACAGGGGATTTTCAAAGCAGAGTCCTGTGAAGTATTGGCCACCTCCTGCAACCCCTGACTGCAGACTGGAGTGCTCGAGCCATGCTCAGCACCTCTCAGGATTTAATCTTTTCTAGATGCCTGGTAGCTTAAATTCAGCTTTTGTACATAAAAAGGGGAAGAAGGAAGATGTGAGATGATAGCACAGTCAAGGAGAAGTATATCAAACAGAAAGAAAATGTTCTTGTTATTTGCAAAACTTTTTGCAGTTATTGCAAACAAGGTCATTTTTTTCCTCATTATTTACACTCAAAACACAAGACAATTAATTGTGTTAATGCAGTGGAACTTGAGAGTGAAACCAGCCAAACAGAAAGGAGCAGACTGGGCTGGTTTTACTCCTCAGGCTGAGGAAAGCACAAAACAATAAACAGAGTAAATGCCAACAAATTCACTGATATTTCTAAATCTTTTGAGCTTAGTAACACAGTGTCATGCAAGTAACAGTCCTAAAGGAGTCTTGATGTATGACTTCTCAATCTATTTTTTATTCTTTTAGGTAATTAAGAGATACAAAGTATTTCTAGCTGAAACTTTCTGATGGCATTTTTTTTCAGCTAAACCAGAATATACCAGCTCCAGTGGGTCTGACATATAATTTAAGAACTCCCTTACTGCTTTGGATATATTACCCCTCCATTCAAGGAAAAGGTATTCAGAAACATCTGTTTGGCTTGAAATGGATCCCATCTCTGTGGAAAATATTCCACAACAATCATCACACCAGCAATGAAAAGTTTTCATAGCAAGTTATACTTTTATGTGTGCCTTCAAAATAGCAGCAGCATGAGCAAAGGACAGTCATACAACACACTCATTAATATTAACTGACAGGCATATTCTGCCACCCAAATTCCCAAGTTTATGGGTTTTTTTGAATATATGTCATGAAGTTGGAAGCAGCAATCTAAAAGTGACTACTTTAATGTAAAACAGTTCTGCCAAAAATAAGCTACATCTCTCTTCCCTCCACTCCTAAGTGTCTGAAAGAAACCTGATCGCCATTCCATGCAATTCCTGCTGGCTACACTGAGGAGCTGACACAAAGAGACAAGAGAAAGCATTAGAGAGAGATTGCTCTCAGCCTGCCTGAGGCCACAGTGATGGATTCCTCAACAGCCAGGGCCCTGCTGCCAAATCCCCAGTGGAGTTTGTCCAATGTTTGAGGTGGGTATCAAGCACCCAGAGGGTGCCAGCGCTGTCAGTGGGGTAGGAAGGAGACCCCAGCTCATTCCTTGCACCAGAGCTTACACCAGTTGCACTGTCCCTGTGTAACTACCCACACATGCTCCCTTTATGCCTCTACTACCAATGCACACCTCAAACCTGTTCAGCTGTGCCTAAACATTACCAGAAACATCCTTGGGCAAGAAAAGAATAACACAGTGATACCTAAAGACTGCAGAAAATGTGCAAAGCATAGTGGATGTACTCATGTACCTGGAATTACACTGGACAGAATGTGCAATTTACATGTGTTGAAGTGCTATCAGATAATTATTGCAACATATCTCATACCATGTAAAGTTTCCACTATTTCGTATTTTCCAAAGCCACAGATTGGACCTAGAGAGATTATTTCTTTAAAACCACATATTACTCTCAGATATGAATGGGGCAATGTTAAGTTCAGCACAATGCTTTAAATCCCATCATAATAAGGATTTGGACGTGTGCTATTACATCAAAACAGATAATGCACAATACATGTAATGAGAATTAGGCTTGCATATTTGAGGGAAGAAATAAATCCCTGAGGGCTATAATGTCAAGCCTGATGTTCAGGCACCCAGCCATGAACTTGGATGAACTGCAGTGAAGGGCTTACAGCAAACACCAACTGAAAGCACTCTTGTATTCTCACAGGGAAGACAGCAGATTCTTTTTCACTGATTCAACATTTATAACCTGCACTGTGATCAAAAGCTCAGAACCTTTAAAGAACCCACAGGGCAGTAAAATATAAAAAAGAAAAAGAAGTGCACTGAGTACCAAACACATCACAAACCCAGCCGGTGGCTTACAGCACCTAAAGTGAAACAGGGATTTGAAGTATGCAAAAAGAAAGTAAGGATTGCATGCAGAATGCTTCTGATTCAACTGCAGTTTTTAAGCTCAACATAATAATATTTAATACATCTATTTCCTGGCTATGCAGGATAGTAATAAATCTTGCATTCCATATTATATATCTGAACATATCCTCTTTTTCAGTGTTTTTGATACATCATATGAAACAAATACATTTATCCATTAGCAAAAGCAGTCCTGTGCTTCCATACTCTACAAATTTAGGTCATATTTATTCCAAACAAAACATAAACCAATGATTATGGGTATGAATGGAAACAACTCCTTTACTGTATCATTTAAGGAGAATCAAATGTCAATCAGAGGGTCATCCAAATAAATTGCTCACAGATTTCAGTGCTATCACATCATTGCATATTTTTATCCACTTACACATTCAAGTAGTTACACAGGCCTTAGAAGTCATCACATTCACACACCCAGTAAAGTACAGGAAAGTTGCATGAGCAGAGAGCTTTCAGATTTGAACATATACTTCAAAAATTTTACACTGTTTTTTCCTAAAAACATGCTGATTTGTTATCCTTCTCATTCAAATGCCTCTCAATAATAGCATTGTAATTTTAGTGATTTTTAAGTAAATGTGTTAGAATATTTTAGGACAAAAATATAATAAAGGAAGTTCATATTAATGTCATTTTAAAACATTATTGGGTTATCAGGAAGGAGAAAGCTGTACTTTTCACAGGGACTTGCCTACCTTGACCTCCTCAGAGCTTCTTCGTCTGGATCTTGCACTGCAGGAAAAAATGTTTCAGTTAAAAAATAGAAAGAAAGGAATTGGCTTTATAGTATTTAAAATTCTTTAGAAAGTTATCAAAAGACTATCTAAAGGTGCATTCACACTGACTTTGCAGCAGTGGAATTTGTAAGAACAGCATGAAGATAGCAGTTCCCTAGGGACAGGAAGGAGGATGTTAGGAGGAAGGTAGCTATTACAACTACTTTCCCATTCATTATTAGCAATGTTTCACAGCTGTAGGCAATGATTCTACAGAGGGGTCCTGCTGTTTTGTACAGAGCAGGAGAGACAGCAGCAGCACATTAATGGGGAAAGGGAATGCTAAATATTTCCTTCTGATGTGGGAAAAGGCCCTGACCTTCCTTCTCTCTACAACAGGAGCCACCTGTGAGCTCAGTACCAGGTAGCCACAAAAACATTTTCATAGGCAACAAGGTTAAAGCTCTGTGATACTCATATCAGATCTAGTTTAGATAACAGGGCTGATAGAGACATAGATTCCATACAAATGGTGATTCATTTTTTTTTTTGACCTCCAGAAGTTACTTCTATAAAAGACTGTTACAGAAGACATGACATGTTTATCATTTTTGTCTAAGAATGGACAGCTCTGTATGTCTAGGCTGCACACAATCTAGGAAACACAAAGATTGCACTGCAGAGACTTGATTTCTAAGTAGGAATAACTGTGGGGTCCCAAATGCTCATTTACTGTATAATCTTTTATACTTTTATGCTGAGACCCCTGGCAAAAGAATTTTCTTCATAAAGCATAAGGTGAGATTGTTCACTATGATTTCTGAGTTCCCTCAAGTTACATGCAGGATCTTCACCCTCACTGACAACTACATGAGCCTGGACATGAGTATTCCCTGAGTATCAGTGGCCAATACCAGGGCAGTGAGGAAAGACATGAATCTAAAATCAGAATGAGGAGATGTTTTGTTATTCAACTTACTGTACTCAGTTCCAGTCATCTGGGCAAGGATGCGGAAGGACTTGGACTGCAGGTTGGCAGAGCGACGGCTCCAGTCCTCACTGTCATCCTCAGGCTTGTTCTGGGTTTTAAGCACAGCCTGATACACTGGAGAGGCACTGTCTACGTGAGGATCCTTTATAGGGAGGGCACTGCAATTCAGAAAGGGAAATGTTGGAAGCAGCTCTCTGGTCACAGTATCTCACCCAGCCATCCCCTACATGGCTTTGAAACTATCACTTCTTAAAAAAATACATAGATAAATTTTATGTTATGGCTCATTCTGTCTCTGAAAGGGCCTGTTATCATTCAAATCCATTTGGAAATACCTGTTCAGAATTCCTCAGCCAATGCTGAGGAATTATGAACAGGTACACAAGTGTGCAGTGGTTAGAATAATATGTGGAGAGTAGGCCAGGCAAAAACCATTTATTTCTCTGACCATTTTTGTTACATATTATTTCTTATATAAACAACTTCATGTTGGTACTGTTTTATGCTTTCTTTAAATTACAGTGCTGGGCCAGTGTACCTTAAGGTTGCAATTAGAAATAAACCCATATTTCAGTATAAAAATAATGAGGTAGACTTTTATAGCTTTTTCTAGAGATGATTCTTTTTCAAACTGAATTAAATTTCCATCTGCCATAGTGCGGATTCATTGTCTACTAAACATGTGAAGCACAGAAGTCCAGACTTGCACTCAAGACTTGCATATATAAGTAGTATCTGAAATCTTTAATGACAGAATGTATCTTAGGATCTTACAACATGCTTAATCATCTTGCAAAGTGATATATCCAGTTGTGCACACCTAAAATCAAAGCTACACAGGTCTGTAGCACAAGTGAGGTAACCTTGCTTTGATTTATGATGCAGGCTAGAAACAGGCTTAGTAACTTAATAGGTTTTGGTGGTATTTTTCCCCAGTGAAAATAACTTCTGCATAGCAGAATTAAAATTAACTATTAACAGAGCTGCAGAAATATACACTGAGGGAATGATGTGTGCTTGGAGCAACTTGGCTCCATGACTGCTCTAAATACAAGGTCTATTTTTGAAGCAAGTGATTTATTGTAACAGCTTTATGCTATTCCATAAAGAGCTTTGCAAGCAGCAAGCTCAACTTCATGAAAACTGAGAAACAGTTCTGTTTAAAGTTAAGGGCCATTTGGTCCAACAGTTGCTTCCTTGGTTCAGGCTCAAAGTTAGCACTAAGATATCACTTTGCAGAGAAAATCTACAGAAAATCTGGGTCTGTGATTTGAAAGCCTGAGAGGACTCATGAAAAGCCAGGATGTCTGACATCCTACATAGAGTGGGATGCAAATGTTACCAGGTAGTGCTTTAAATATCAATACTTCCCAGCTGACACACTCCTCTTCAGCACTGGGTAATATACACTGGTTTGATGGATTTACACATAATACCATGCATTTATAACCCCCATATATGCAAACTTCTCACTTTCCTGAGGAGCCATCAAAGTACAAATCCCAGTCAAGTTTTTTTATGTGTGTTTTCACACACCAGCAGGGTGGAATGCAGCTTAGGTTTAGAATTTAGAGAAAAACCTGAGTCTTCAGTTTAAGCTTTGCTACAAACCATACAAGTTATGTAAAAAAGTTCCTCAGTGTGAAAGATGGCCTGTAGGAGGAAGAAACATTTTTGAGCTCCTTTTTTAGCTCATGTTTCCTAGACCACAATCTTTACAATATCCAAACACTAGCAGGTACAGAAGGCAGAATACAGACTTGTTTATTCTGGGAAGGCTCTGCCATCAGTGACTTCCATCAGTGCTGCTGCTGTGTGCAGCAATAGACAAAGTGGTGCCATAGCCTTCTTTAGGTGGAAGAGGGGAGAGAGAACAGTAGTTCTCTTGTGGCCCATCACACATAGCTAAAGGGCTTGCTGAGGCAGGCAGGAAAGCACAGCAGTGAGTTCTGCGTTCTCCTGCCTTCTGCAGGAATAGTCTTTGCATGGCAAAGAGATTCTCTGTAATACCAACAGTAAGTCACAGCAACACCCTTGGGACTGTTCTGCTGCTTCTGACACTTGGCTATGCTGCAAGTTCTGTCACAGCAATGCTCCCCAAAAGGTGACCCTGTTTTCAAGTCCCCAGAGCACTTCAGGGTGCTTCACACCCAGAACCTGGCCTGTAAGAATACCAGAAGTGACTGCCTGATGTGGGCCAACAGTTAACTTTATACCCCCACACTGACTTCTTAATCTTGTGGAAGCTTAAAAACCTGCTGTATGGGACAGCAAATTTCCCAGCTGAACATCATTCTAGAGTGGATAATAAACCACTGGATAGACAGTGCTGCTGATTTGAACCATGGACCACTGTGGCAGCAGTGGTGTGCCAGCCACAGTTCAAATTCCTCTGTTTATATACTCTGGCTCAAATACTTTCTTCTTATATTATGACCTGTGTACAAAAAAGCAGTTCAAAGGTTTATGTACAGATATGCCATTAACTCAAGCATTGTTAAAAACTAGAGCTGGAGGCTGGACCACAAATTTCACAGTAGCAATGTGTGGCATTAATATGACATATTAATATCCTTATGGTAGATGATTAAGGCAGGAAATGGAGCTTGGTGAATTAACCTCCCCAGCAGAGTGAAACATGCTCATATAAATTGAACTAAATTAATGCAATACATTGGAGTATTTCCAACTCTGTCTTTAATTCAGCAGGCCTTTTTCTTTTGTTAAAAACATAATTATATTGTGGATGAATAACTAGGACATATAAGCCTCTCAGCATGGAAGTGTAAAATAGAGCGCATCGCTGATTATGAGCATTTCATAAACCTAAATGTGACAGTTTATTCTTACAGACAGCCTAAAGATGCACATAACCATGTTAATACCTCTGTTATACATCTTTGTAATTTAATTTCTTTCCATCTGGGTGTGGATGTGCAGAAATATCATGCATCTTTAAGCATATTACTTTAAATTGAGGCTACTGAAAAAAAAAAACCTCTTCTCAAATGGGTTAGAGCTGTTGGAGGTTTTTAATCTAGAGCCTAAGGTATTCTAGTAGGAGTCAATAAAAATTATTTTCCTTTTCCTTATCATCATTTAAGTCACACATTTTTACCATTAAAAAAAACTTTAAAGACAGTTCAAGCTTCTCTGAAAAAGTAGCAATGGAGGAATTTTATTTTTTGGAGTTCATTATAAACTATGGTTTACTATGTGAATCACTCCCTGGAGTCATTATGCAGATTTAATTTCAGTAGATATTAAGTAAAAACTTAGGAACACTGCAATGTTCTACCCCTGATGTAGACATACAACAAAATATTGTGACATCAGGTATTACACTGATTCTCGCTATTTTTAAAAAAGCCCTAAGAGGTAAAAACCCCATAACCCAACAAACAAAAGTTCACATAGACTGGTAAATAGCCAGCCAAGTTGACTTATTGCAGAGGACACACAAGATCTTAGTTTGTACAGTCACATTATTGATTCTTCTACTTCAACTTTCAGATCTTATTCCCAATAAAGGTGCTGGATATATGTCTTTATACAACTTGTGAATTTGGCTAAAACTGCATAATGGAATTTAGAAGTGGTTTGACAGAAATGTACTCAAAACACACTGTCCACAAGGTTTTACTGCAGCCACCTAGCTCCTGGTTCTTGGTTTAGCAAGATCAATTAAAACAGAAAAACAAAGCAAAGAAAAATATATAAAGTCAGGGCTTTTGAAATTTTCTACCTTTAGGTTTCAGCATGGTGTCTGAGTATCAATAGCTCTGTCCTTCCCTTTATGTTTTCCATGGTGATCCAGTAAGTGTGGCCTATTTCTGAGTGACAAGAGCCTGACTCTGATCTCATGAAGCTACAACATCACTGATTTCAAACTGTCAAACTAGAAAATGAGTTCCTATCTTAAGCCTGTCTGTCCTTCATCACTGATAAAATAAGTCAACTGTTTCCAGCTGCTGTCTGCTCTTCAGATGTGCAGTCTGAGTTTGCTTACCACCCTACAGACACTTGTGGACAAATGAAAAGGACTAAGGCTACTAATTAAGAACCAAGACCAAATTATAGGCTGATAACTGAGACAAAATGAATCAGCACACATTTTGGTCTGCTTTTATATTAAAAACTCCTCATACAAATACTTCCTCATTAAGCATAATCTTAACTCAGACTTGATTGACTAAGCAAGCTAAAGAACATTATGGTTTCTACTACAAATTAAAGTTCAGAATATCACAGAGGAAACTAAAAGAAACTTATAAAATGAAAAGGATCCACATATTCAGCATTAACTTTATAATCATCTGATCATTTAAATAGGTAATTTTTTTAAACATTACTTTTTGCATCATATAATGCTACAGCATGTAATAGAAAGTGCCAATGTATCATAAAATGTCTCCTATAATCCATGTCTATGAAGGATATGAACTCTTATAGAGAACACAAACAAACTTCTTTGTACTTCACTAATTGGAAACATGAGTTCACTCAACACCTGTGGAGATTCACTGAGTCATGGCCAAAGCCAGCTAAAGGCATTGCTCGTGATCCATCATGAGGGAGAGCCGTGATGAACAACAATATTGGTGCAAAAAGTTAACAGAAAAGAAAAATAATTATAAAAAAGAGAGAAAAATGGCCAGCAAAAGGGAGCACAGGCAAATACATAAACCATCCTCATTTTGAATAAGCCTGCAGCTAACATATGGAAAAGAAACTACATTAAAGTGTGTTGCTATACCTGTATTTTGGTGTCATATCAAAGGAAGGCAATTTCTATTTTGGGCAGAAGTGCACTCGGTAAGAGAGAAACCTGGCTACATTCATGGCATATGTAATTTCAGTAAAGTTATTACAACTCTGGATAAGTTAATCAGGTAAGATTACCAGAAACATGCACTGGAAAAGCAAAGTTATTAAAGATCAGGGGATTTTGCCATAGTCCAAAGGATCTGTGTAAAACACATGTACTATATGTAAACTGGGGATAGGGAAAATACAGCAAAACATTCCATTCTGAAGAATAAAACAGTAGCCAGTGCTAAATAAATATTTTGCATTCTTCACATCTCAATAAAAATTCCACCCCCCTTTTTTTGTCCTTTCTGTGCTATGCATACAATAGTGACTATTATAAATAATGGCTGTCAGGAATGAAGAACCATCCAATATCATATACAGAGCAATAGATGTATTTTTGTGGGTTTACCAGTTCTAGGAGGAATACCAAAACACTAGGTTAAATTAACGTACCCCTGACCATGGTAGGGGCTTGGAACTTTAAGGTCTCTTCCAACAACAAACCATGCTATGATTTTCTAGTGATCCATCCTTTTAAATTCAAAATATGGAAGTGCTTTTGGACACTGTCTAGGATTGATACACATCTTCCACGTGTAATATACCCCAGAAAAAAAGAAAGAGTCCAGGAAGAGCAAATGTGTCATGCAGGTAGGGATGTTACAAGTACCATGCAGAGAAAGAGCATTCCACAGAAGGAAATAACCTTACCCAGCAAATTCTCCACCCTGGGCTTGTGCCTGGCCTGCAATTGCATCCATGATAGCATCCTGGGAATACATGCTGATCGGGGTGTTATACTGCGCGTGAATTATGGTAGCCTTGCCGCCAAGGCCCTTCACCTCAATGGGTTTGTGGGTAGACAGGGCAGAGTCCTTCAGGACATTGGGGTTGAAACGCTCCGTGAAGTCCGTGCTGGGTTATGCAAGAGTGAGGTTCCACAGGGAAGGAAGGGAGGGGAAGAAAGGAGAGAGGCGTGAAGTTAAGTGAGGGAAGCACCATCAAGAGAGGAGTGTGCACGTCTGTTCATGGCATCTCACCACAAAGCTTCTCATCAGGGAAGCACAGACAATGTGAGTACCAAGCCATAGCAAAAAGATGGCTGTGCTAATGGATGTCATTTTTGGGTTGGCTTACGAGGTATAAAAAGGAAAAAAAAAAGTGAAAGAGCTGTCACTGTATTAAAATATCACAAAAAATCTGTAAGCATTTGTGTGATACTTACACATACTAAAATTCTGTTGTTATATGCATATATACATTTAAGTGTATACAAACATGCACATGTATATATGCATGTCCATGGGATGTACATGCACAGTGCAGAGAATTCCCACTTTTTTGTCATCCATTTGTGTTTTCAGAAGGCTCTTATAAAGGTCTGGAAAGTACAGGGAAGTGAAGGGATATCAGGTTTTCTATTATTTAGAAGGTTTCAGTACTTTCTGTCTGTGTTATTAATGACAGTGAAATTTAGTACTTGTGCCTTTTAATCTTCAAGGCTTTCCTTACAGAGACTAAATCTTCCCAAAATCTCTGTACACCAGCCTGAAGTGCTGCTATAGCATGGTAAATGCTCAGTCCCAGAACAAAATATGCAACATTGCAACCAAAGGATCAAGCGCAGTTGGAAGAGTTGCTGCCTTAGTTTCCAGAGACTCCATTTACAAGGAAAGATTTTATATTTGGCAGACTGAGCCCCTAAAGTAAGTTAACTGAAGCTTGCATGACACCAGAATGAGTCAGTTTGAGGTCAGATTGCAGCCAAAGAGCAGCTGGTTTTCTTGGGTTGAGCTGTGCATAGTTCTAGTCCTGGAGCTAGAACTGAGCACTGCCCAGAGCTCCAATGACAAACATCATCCACTATGGTGGCTGCTCTTCAACCCTGTCCTGCCAGCAGCAGGAGGATACCAGCAGGAGAGATTTCATACACTCACCAAACTGGACAAAACTGGGAACTCCATCCTTTGTGAAATAACAGATATTTCATAAATGTTTCATTCAGAACTGAATCCAAAAGCTGGAAATAGATATTTTTCTCCCTGCAGAAGAACTGCTGAAGAATTCTGTTTGATTAGAACAATTTTCCTTTTCAGTTTAAGACATTAGACTGTAAGTTTATTTGCTAATATTGTTTTTCTCTTTACACACACAACAGTGTGTCTGTTTACCATGGGTAGCTCCAGAGGGTGAGAGTTAAAACTGAACCCTCAACCAACCCAGCATGATGAAAAAGGTAAACTCAAGTAAGGCTGGAACCAATCTGACTTAATTAACTATCACAGGTGCTGTGCCACCTCTGAAGCCAGCCAGGGGATTCCACTCTGTTTTCAGCCTTTTGTTTGGTGGGATGCCCTGGCTGAGGATGGACAGAGAGAGATACAGTCACATATCATTGCAAATCCTTTATAGAACATCGACAGCCACATGCACAAGGACCAGAGACGCACAGGAGCACATGTTGCATTACAGCCACAGCCTTCACTTGCACATGCCAACATCTTAAGGTAGGGAACTGGGAAGTGCCATTATGCATTCAAAAAAAGCGAAAATTATCTTTTTACCAAGACATTCTCACATTTAAAACACATCTCCCTTAACTATTAATCAACTCTGACAATTCTTTAATTACAGTGACATCATCTCTGGAGGGGTGGTGGGCTGAGACATGCAGGTTGCTGTACTGAGCGTGCACATGCCTGACTTGAACAGCATCTCTTTTCTGCAATACCCTAAACAATCACATGATCATTACAAACACACAGGTCCTCAAGATCTTGAATTTAGTGTTCTCTTTCTTTCACATTGTTGGAAGTACTAAAGAGATTCTAAACCCAAGATCTGAGAAGACTCTGCGAAGGAAAGGACAGAGGTTAAATGTGGCACCTTTAAAGAATAAAGTTCTAAGCAATTTGTTTCCACAGTCAGTTACAGAAATCAAAGTGACTAATGTCAGAACAGCCGAAACTTCCCTCATGGTAGCAGCAGGAGTCATTTGGGCTTTCACTTGGGGTCTTTAAACAATTTTAGTGATGTCTTTCAAGAGGTTTTAGTCACACTACATACACCAAGGCAAAACTTCCACTGAAGTTAACAGGATTCCAATAAAAATAACAGAAAAAAGTACAGATTGCCAGCTGCTGAGTTCTTTTTCTAATTCTGGAAGCAAACAGAAGATATTCATGCTTGTAAGGAGTGCTGGGCTCTGGGACAAAGTGGCAGAGGCAAGGCTGCAGAGACAGCACCTCTGCAAAATGAAAGGGATCTTTCTCCTAAGCTACAAAAGGATCAGAAAAAGTAAATCCCAAAGCAAGTAAGATTACAAATACTCCTATAAAGCGACTTCTGCTTTCTAAGACAATCCTGTCAGAATAATTATTAATGTAAACTGGCTAGGATTTTTCACTCAAAAGGACTTACATCATCACACTCACACTTCACTGAAATCAACAGAGAATGCAAGATCAATGTTAATTATATGCACTAAATATTATTTCAACTTTATGTATTCTACTACTCCTAACTTTATACTGTCAGTTTAAATTTGACATTTAACTATTAGAATTATTTATTTTATACTCAGTTTGACCTAGTCCCCAGCAATTTATGGACAACAGTCAGGTCAGAGGCAAAAAGCAAGAGTTTAGAGACAGTCCTCTGCCCCTAGAAAACTAAAGGTCAAAACTGAGCACTCTCTGAAGTCTCCTAAATAAAGCAGACCAATCACATTTTCAAGTCAATAGTTATTTCTTTTTTGGACAATAGATTTATCAAGGTAAATAATTTCATAGATTTTTTTCCCATATCAGTATCTTACTCCAACCTAAATTTGAATTTCAGCAGACTTTAGAAATTAATTTAACACTGAAGCTAAAAGTACTTTACTTTAATAACACACCAAAAAAGGCTCAGATAATGCTCTCCAAACTCTGAGGGCATGAAGATCACTTAAAGATTCAAGAGAAGTTAAACCTGCCTGTAGAAGCACAACCACCTGAAAGCTTTTAGAAGAACTGGGCAGGCTCAGGTGGCAGCTCCATCACAGCATTAGAGCATCACCAAGAAATGCCAAGCGGGAGCGCTGCTGGACAGCAGGGGCAGCGCAGGGCGCCTGCCACACCAAGCAGATGTTTACAAAAGTACTTGCACTTGCAAGCAGACACAGCAGGAACACAGGGGATCATGCTACCCCAGAAAACACATCTTCACACACACAGCATCACACAAATATCTGGCACTACACAGAGGTGATACTAACTTGGCAGCGGTGTTGGTTATGACCTAGAAGAAGAGAAAGAGAACAAACAACATCAAAACCAGCCACGCAGAAAACAGTCAATAGTTTGCAGAGTGTAAAGGGGGAAAGATATTTACAAAGGATTACTACAGCTCTTCTCAGACCATCTACAGATAAGAATAAAAAGAATAAAAAGTAAATGTATGCCTAAAAACCCCAACATGATTAAGAAAGGAAAAAATGCAGGGATTATAGTTGATCCACCAGGACTTAGTAGGGTACCGTGGCATTTTGGCTGACTGGTGAACATGATCTTATTGCTGTGCATCCTTAAAAGTACTACTACCAAAGTGAAGGGAGGAGGGAGCAGAGGGAAAAATGGAGGATTTTCAGAGTATATTCTCATCTGAAAATAGCAAATGAGTGGTAGAGACTATATTTTAATCTTAGATACTGAATATTCAGGGATAAAGTCTGTTCTCAGGCCACCCTCAGAGCTGGTTTTGGAAGACTGATTTTTAAGTCTTTTACATTTTGGAGAAGATCCAAAGAATATATTGGTAAATGCTTTAAAGCTAAAACTAAGGAAAATGCCTTTGTATATAACAAAGCATTTGCCTAGATATGACTGCACCTACATTATGCCAAGAGGCGTGTGGGCCATTTAACTTTGGAATAGTCATTCCTAATTTATTCCACATGAAACAAAGCAAGCCATGCTTGCTGTATGTTTTTTGGGATATCCATATCAGTATATTTTATTCCAACTGGTTCCATACAAGTGGAAAAAGGCATGAAAAAAGGCATGTTCACAGCCAATTCCTGCATCTCTGCATAAACCAGTGGTGGTGCTTGCACAGTAATTCCAAAGCACCGTAACACAGGATAAAGCTGGGAGTGCAGAACAGAGTGTGCTCAGTCTGAACTACAGTGCTCTTCCCAATAACTCTCTGTGGTGGTTGCACAAATAGCAGTAATGGGCTGTGATATTTATTTTAACTGTTTTCCCCAAAGCTTAGAATACCCACATTCTGCTTCTTGGTTGAAGACTAGTTAATCCTATTTTGTGCAAAATAAAGAGGAAGAGATCCATGGTCAGTTAATAAACTTTTCTTTTTACTTGGCTGTACAGAATGCTGTTGACAGAACTGGGCACTGAGGATTCCAACTTGCTGCTGTGACATTTCTGTGTCTGGGACTGATAGAAAATACTGGACAGCAAAGCTATACCATTAAAGAGTGACATTCCAAGCAGATTTGGCCCCTCCTGCTTTTTCCTTGCAGAACCTTTGATATCCTACCTACAATCCTTTTGCCTTGGCACATCAAACAGCACTTTTCATGATCAAAAGCACTCTAGTGAGCCAAAGCTGCAGTCAAGGCTTTGCACTTCTGCATTTCCACGGTAAAGCAACCACAGATCACCCTCTGCAGCTACTGGTCAGATTCTCAGATTTGAAAATATTCTTCTAGCTTTATAAACCCTACATTAAGCCAAATGTTCTTACAGGAACTGTTAGAGATATATTAGGAACAAGCTGCAGCCTGTAAGCACATCAGTGATCCTATATCCATTTTAGGTGTATGTGAGACAGCTGGGCACTCATTTACAATGAAACCAAGTGTAATGGTATCATTTTCTGACTCATCCACGCATCTACCATACATATAAAATAGCATTTTCAAGGCAGAACTACCAAACCCCTAAAATACACCTTAATTAAAGGAACATAAAACTATGTCCAAAGAAAAGAAACATTATGTGCAAACACGAAGAACAGCTCAATAGTCACATCTCAGCAAAGATTTTTGAGATGTGAAGAGGCTGCTATAGCTTCCTTCAAAAACAGTAAAGCTTTGCTTCTCCTTATGATTAGGATGTGATGAGAAAATTCCTCCCAGTTCAGAGTCACACACAATTTTAGTTGGGCTCTATATAGGGACATGTCTGGAACACCCAGCTTGCTGCTCACAGAGGTCACACAGTGAGAGGCCAGTAACCCAAGCCACCTGGCACGTACTTGTGGGACAGGTATTTACTGCCCTTGACCTACAGTGTGAAAAATAACTTACACTGGAATGAAAAAGATGCACGTTACAAACTATGACTCACTGTTCATATTTATTCATACACTCCAGAGCTTTCAGCACATCACGTTCCACACTCCTAACAGGCTATCTTATTTTTCACCTTGGGTCAGAGTGATAAAGCTTTAATGTAAAGTGTATCAGAGAAACAGTTGCTTTGTTATTCTTCACAGATCAAGGAAGTAATCTCAAAATTAATTTCAGCTTCTTGATAGGATTTTCCAAAGGGTTTAGCTAAACCTGTAACAGCAATTCACACAATTAAGTTTAAATCATCAGGTGAAAAGGGCACAGAACTGAAACATACCTTAAGATCACTCCTCATGCTTGAGCTTTCTCGCAGCTTTTACCATACAGCTAAGTGCATGTTTGTGAAAGCACAATGAATTTCATTTTGGAGCACCACGATATCACAGCATTGCGATACTATGATGCTCCAAAACTGTTCCCAGTAAAGAGCAGAGCTGATTATTTAGTGCTCACAGTGCTTCCTTATTCCCATATATGCACTGTGAGATTGAAATTATCATGGATGCCACCAAGTCCCAAGATAGTTACAGGTTCCATGTTTTTCTCCACAGAGCAGGAGGCAAGATACTTCTTACTTCATGGATAACAGTCAAGTGGGAGTGGGAATGATAGCACTATTGAGCTCTGAATTTTCCCTGCATGTCAACAGAGATGTAGAGTTCTCTAAATCTCAGAGAAGTTAGCAGACAAGACACATTTATTTAGTGCTTCTGGACTCTTTGATCTTTTCAGAATGTTCCTACACAGCAGGATAAGGGTTTTTTATTTTTTTATTTGTTCATCAGTGCTCCAGCTGGTAAAGGCAGATAGCAGTTCCCTAAAATTTCATTCAAACTGAATAGAAAGGCTCTCATTGATTTTAGTGAGTGATGGATACAGCTGTATTGCAATTCTGATAACAAAACAGTCACAATGCTGAGCCATCCAAAATTCACCCTCACCTCTGCAGGTATTAAGGAGGATTATGAACAAAGTGGAGAAAAAGACAGCAAGATCCATACCCAGGAAATTCTGTATATTGAAATAAGACAATAATTGGTATTCTTCAGGAAACTGTAAATTAAGAGACAAGTATTCTGAGGTTTATTTTCCTGATCTTGCTTACTAACTGAAATTTTTTTTTAAAGGTAATTGCTTTACTTAATTATCAAGTATGAGAAGGGAGGATAGAATTTTCTCAGATAAAGTAATTAGAATTGTTAATGTTGAGTGCTCAAGAGAGTGCCAGTGAATCATCTAGAATTGCTTGAATCATTTAGAACAGAAGTATATGCTCTTTTAATAGGATGAAATATCCCTACTTTTCTACAACTTAAAACCTCTTGGTTTTATTTTCACAAAGAGCTGCTGCAAATGGATATAAAGTACTTGAAGATATGCAGTTGCTATCAGTGGATTGTCAGAATTTTCTGGTTTTCCTTATATAGCCAAGTCCCTAATGTCAAAAAACCACTTTTCCCCATATTCCTAGCAAGAAATTTATCTTAATTAAAAAAAACAAACAACCCCAAAACCACAAATAAACTAAAAAATTAGATTTGTTTGATGATTTATACATGAAGGCAAAAAAATTAGGAAAACCTGTTTCTCCCTGCTTTTTCTCATGTACTGCAGTCCAAGCTTGTCACTTCACAAACCTACTAATAAAATAGATGACCTGCAATATAGCAACATGGAAAACCTTGACAGCATGGGATCAAACTATCTGGGCAGTACCTGGAGATCATTCCTTGTCATAGCAAAGTTAACACTAAAGCTAACAGATGCAAGACATTCTTCAAACCAGAGGATTCAAAATATTGCAGTTCTGACTCATTTTGCATAGGAAAGCCAACACATTAAGACAGGAATTACAGCAGGACACTCCAGTAGCTGGGTATGTCAGATTTGCTGGTCAAAACCATTTCTCTCTAGCAAAGTACCAAAGATCAGGTGTGGTTTAGAGCAGCTGCTCTGATGTCTGACAGCAATACTTGGTTCTCTGAGACTCCATGCATTAGTTAGAACTGCTGAGTGCCACAACCCTGAGATGATTACAGTCACTCCAGTCCTACTGTTCCCCCTCATGCTCTGCTGACAATTGCCAATCCATGCTGCACATCACATACCAACAGCCATTATTCTGTAATGGCCATGCGGGTATGTTTTGGAGCTACTGGAAAATTTAATTATTGATCCAGGCTTTAATAATGACTGCTAGACAAATGCACAATAGGGTAAGCACCATTACATTCACTGCTCAGCAAGTTCATTATGTATTGAAATAATTAAAGATGTTACCATGTTACCTACCCTCTAGGAAGTCCACCTTCCGAAGCCCTTCGGTTGAGACTCAATTTATGCATCTCAGCCATTTCCCTCAGGGTCTCTGCCGAGTAAAGGCCAATGGGGTTGTTATACTGCCTTGCAGGGCTCAGCTGGTGAGCAGGGCTACTGCCACCAGCCAAAGCAGGGCTTGCTTTGGAACCTAACGAGCTCTTGGCAGGTGAAATGTCAGGAGTCACAGACTGAGAGGACATGGAAGATCTAACTGTGGTAGTCTTTTGGTAGGAAGAGCTATTTGAAAGGCTGATCTCTTGCTGGTTGAGGTAGCCTGAAAAGGTTCCATTGGTTGCTAAAACACTACCCACAGGCCCAGTCGCCGTGTTAGTTAGAGGGCTGAAGGTTGTTCTGTTGCCATTGATTTCCCAAGCAGGTTCCTGTAGTAGCAAACATGCAGGCCAAGAAAAGAAAAAAAAAGAAAAGAGCAATCATAGAACACATGCAAAAATAACATATTTGCAATTAATGTTGTAAACATAGTAATAAACTAGCAATAAATAGATTGGGGGCAAAGCATTCAAACTTTCAGGGAAGATTTTCAACAAAGAAATGCATTGTTTCAAAATAAGGGAAGCAAAACCAACTCAGGCAGTTTTTTACTAGGTTTTAGTTGAAATCAACAAATAAAGCTTAACATTAAGAGAGCATTTGCTACTAGTCAACCTCACAGCAATAATTTTATATTAAGGCAACACTGTCCATTAATTTCTAGGATAATTAAGAAATTTAAAAAAAAAAATCTTCAGGTAAGAATAATTTTAGATCATGTACAACCATAGAAGTCAATGCTATTATTATAAAGACACAATGATTCTAAACCACACCATTCTGTTGTCTGTGAGTGCACTTGAGGTTATGGAAATGATGCACTGGTATCCTGGGCTCTGGTTCATGCTGATCAGGCCATGCAGCAGGGTTAGCAGAGACACCAACAGGACTGGAGAACTGCTCCACAGAGAGGCTGCTCCTGTGCTGGCCATTCCTGCTTCATTTCCACTTGAGGGAATGTGTGCTTGAGAATGTAGATGTGTGTGTGATCCTACAATCCTGTCCCAGATAATATTCCTAACAGGGACAGCAGCAGGTATTGCCTTACCCAAAGGAATCTCCCCTACAATACCTATACCCATAGAAGTCTGTGCTGCTGCTCAGATTCAAAACAATCTACCAAAAACTCATCCTGGAAAAACACAGTCCAACACATGAGTTTCATAAATGATTCCCTATAAATGCACCGTAGTGAAACCAAAATAAGAGGTGATATCAAAAAAAGAAAAATGCTCACAGTTAAGAGGCCCAGTAATGCTGCTACTTGCTGCAGTCCAGCTCAGGGGACAGGGACAGGCAGGGGACAGCACCCCGAAGCAGGAATGGAGCCCACAGTCTGGCCTCAGTGATAGCCAATTCAAGAGCAGGTGGTGGCCTGCAGCGATGTTTTGCCTCATTCATTGGCAATGCAACCATCTTCTTTAACACCTTGCATGAAATACCGGTCTGAGAATAATTTGACCTCTGATTCTATGCTTTTGCTAGTATTGGTTATCATTAATGAAATGTAATGTATCATCACTACATTAATGTAGTGTAATTTTGATACTACGGTTCACAAGAAAAATATTTTCATTGCCCTTTCAGATTTTTCTATATTGCATGTACAAATTTAGGGAGCACGTATTTGAAAATAAAAATCAAGATAATATGCCTTGATTAATTAAAATTTATTGGGAAAAAACCCTAAAGGTCTAAGGATATAAGTCATCATAACATTAAACACATTTAAGACATGTTGAATCAAAAATGTAAGGCAGATAAAATTAACTAAGATAATTTTTCTTAGTGATAAACAGGAAGAGATTTTAGCCGGCATTAATAGCTGCCTGAGGCTGTAGAAACAGATAATCCTAAAAGCATTTTCAGACCATGTCTTTTTAAATAAATACATTTGCAATACATACTTTGGTTATTATACCCTGACACCAAAAACAGCAAACAATCCCTTCCAGTGGTCTATTGAAAGCTTCTGGATATCATTAAATAAACAGGAAAAAGGGCTTCTCTCTAAAAATGTGTTCAAGAAGAGGCACAAATATGTTCGAAAATTAAGTATTCACTTGTGCAAACTATTTTCACATGCCAGCACAGAGGGACAAAACAATTATTAAATAAAAAATAAACACAGATGTAATAGAGAAGAAAAAGGATATGCTGGAGTTATATTAATTTTTTACCCTGAAAACTCTGTGGCTTTTAGTTAACTGTGGGTTTCTTCCTACACCCCAAAATAAAAGGACATTTAAGGAGAGCTGATTGTAAGAGCAGTTTGCACTGCTAATGAGAGAAATGCCACATATTTCCTTAGCTCTAATGCATTTTCATAGCCTTGGTGTTACTGGACAGTAACAATAGGCAAAGGGGAAATTATAGGGCAGCCGTTAAAAATTATGGCCGATGATTTTGCTCCGTTTTGGCACAAATGGAGTTCTGGTTTTACTCCTTCAACTATCTCTAGCTGGAATATCAGCATACTGGCAAATCAGTATTAGAATTCTTTAGAGCCCAGCAGTGCCAGGTTAGCAATCTCCATCTTGAGTCCATATTTTGGACAGTTTTAGGGCAGTTGTTTTTCCTGTGTTGTGGGGGGAAAAATGGATGAAACCAGAAGTGTCTAAGGGTGAGGCTGTACTTCTAGATAATTACTGCCCCATCTTCAGGATATTTAGCTCTTCCCTTTTGTGACTAAACAAAAAAATCTCTGATTCAGTTTATTCCTGGGAGAATATTGTAGAATTATTTTTTGTCTCCAGTTCAGTGTCAAAATCCGTTCACTGCCGAATTTCAGACTGAAGGGCAAATGTCTAATACTGAGCAGCAGCACTGAGCTTTCAGCATTGCATCACATGAAATGCAGCCAACAATAACAAACGCTCCCCTGTTCCCCATCTCTCATCCCATTCTGTTTCAGCGGCTGGAAAAGCAAGCTGACATTTGCAGCTCCGGGAGCCTGATGCTACCCTCGAGCCGACCAGGAGAGGAGGCTCTGACACTGAGCAATGGGCTTCCCTTCAGGAAGATGCGGGATCGTGCATCATCCCTTACTGCGGGAGGAAAACTGCGTAACGTCAGGGAACGAGCTGCAAAGTGAGAAATGTAGAGGAGTCTCAAACCTTTTGAAACAGAAGGAAGCTAGGAATCTGCTCAATTTCCATTCTGAAATATTATTATTTGTTTATAAAAATCCAATTTCTATGAAAGGCAAATGTTCCTTTTTATGTATCAGGGAAGTGAGAAATAAATTTAGATTGGGAGATACAATACCAGGTTTTGCAGGTCCTCTTCCTTTGACAAATCATTCTCTATTTATCTATTGCTGTGACCCTACAGTCATTACTCACCTCTTGCACTTTGGGGAGAACAATTTTAACAGTATACCAGTGATTTTGATCACCCAACATGCTCAAGAAGCAATTGTTGCTTTAAATTTTTTAGAGGATAAAGGGAATGGAGGTACTATGGCACTGAATGACTCTCAATGACATGATCAAACTGCTTTTGGCTAAGTCAGCTTCTCCATCCTATACTCTACTTAAAAAGTCAGTCATCTCCATCTATTTTCTCTTAGACACATAGTCTCCCAAATTTGGCAGGAAACAAATAATAAGTATGACAAGATGCTCACTGGGACTCCAAAATAAGTGTTGTCAGTAGTGTTTTACAGAAAGCACAACACACAGCCATATCATTAGAATCAACAAGGCTATCAATACCTTCATGCAAATGAACAAATGTTAAAGCCATGCTTAGCCCTAAAACACCAGTTTGAATGTTTTCAACTGCACTGATCTGAATTTTCACTTGTGTTATGTCCCCTCTGAAGAGCTGCAGTCAATGAATTCATTGACTGGTTGATGGCTTAGTTTAAATCCTTAGCCTCAAGCTTACTCTTACTGTTATCTGAATGCTTTCAACATTAACTACACCCTTTCTTCCAGCTATGCCCCACCTGGGCAAAAGACTTCACTAAATCAAATATATTAGACTAAAGTAAATGAAAATTGTTTCTAGTTTGAGATTTATGTCAGATATAGTGAAACTGGAAAGCAATCAAATTGTATTTCCAATAACAGCCCTACATACTGATGCTTGCAGAACCTGTATCATCTATAACATTGATCAGGTTTGTGAAAGAATGACTGATCTTTGTGAAAAAAGTATGCTTGTTTCCCTAAAACAAAAATAAAACAAACAAATAAAAAAAAAAGTGAACAGTGAAAGAAGTGCATGCTTGAAAATTAGTGGAAGCTGCAATCAGATCAGCGATAATGTACAAGAGGATTTATGGTTTTAACTAGACACTGAAGTTGCACATGCAGATTGTTTAGCTAATGTTGCCACACCTTAACCTTAACCAGAGAAGGGTGAGGAAAGCTTCTCATGATGTATGAGGATGACACTGTCATGACTGTCTTGTAATGCAGTCTTTTGCTGATTTTTAAAAATACCATCAAAATAATTTAATGTAAACCATCAGTCTAAACACTTTCAAGCAGAGGTGTGGAGGTGACTTCTGCCTGTGTGTCAGAGAATTCTTCATTTCTACAGTGATACTTGTTACTAGAAATAATAAAGGGACAAGCAAAGAAACCTTGGTTTTAAAGTGTATTTAGTGTAACACAGCTTACTGCCAAATCAGCATTACATTGCCTCTATCAGTAAAGTATCTTTATTCTGGATTTTGAGACTTCTCTGAGAGCTCAATGCCTTTTTCCTTCCAAACAACTCCCAGAGAAGAATTCTTCTTCACTTAAAACTTGCTATTAGTGTACACAAGTGACATGAGTGTCACTCCTCTTGACCTGCAAAGGGTCCAGCAGTCTGATGTTACCTCTTCCCCTGGACCCTACGCCTAAAATCTTCCTGAATACTGCAAGATAACCTGTTTCCCCCATACCTTCCCCTGGATGTCACCCTTTTCTCTAGAAAGGTTCCACTAATTCTCTTTTCCAGCCACTGGTACTGCCTGCAGCTGGCTCAGAAAAGGCTGCCTCCAGCAGTTCCTACAAACCTTTCCTGAGCACCTTGCACAGAATTCTCAAACATAAGGCAGCAAGCTTCTGAAAATGGGCTGAGTCTTTTGATCCTCATCTCTCTCTGTGGGGCTAGAATAGGAAATGTAAAGTGTCTTTATGGCTTTCATGCCAAGGGGTCTTCTAGGACCTTCAAAAAATCCCTGCTGTGTGTAAAGTTAACTTTTCCATACAGTAGATAGCTAAGGGAGAAAAGTATTTTCTGTGGTGAACCGCTTTGAAAACTTGTGTCAGCAATTTTAAAATTGACAATTGGCAAGGAAGAAATGCACCTAAAATGCATCTAAAAGAGTAATGAAAGTCCAATATATAAGAGCTTTATGTGCCTATGGAGGAAGGAGATAAAATTTTCATACCTGTGCAGGTCTATAGAGCCCCAAAAGGCAGGTGTCCATCTCATGTTGGTGAATAACTCTGATGAGACACATCTACTCACTGCCTTGAACACTGACAGCATTCTGGGTGCACCTTCTGGGAAAATGAGAACTCCTTTCCCTTCCTGTCCCTGTTACTTTGCTGGTGCAGTCAAACACCAGTTTAACCAAAAGAATGATTCATGGCTTTTGTTCTAGGAATTTCACAGTACTGTTCGGTGACTATTCCAATAAGTTCCTCCAAAATAACTTTTTATAACATCATGATATAAACAGAAACAACTCTGAGTAAGATTAATTCTTAATTTCATCTTCCCTTGCCAAAAAAGTTTACAAGATCCAATCTAAAAAAAACCCAATTTCTGCCTCAACTAATAAATAGCCAGTCAGGTTAATTTAAAATTTCACAAAACAAAATTGAAGCAAATTATTCCCCCCAGGTGCATTCTCTTCTGCTGTTCTGAACCTATTTGCAGCAGCTTCAGGGATGATGTTACCATCTGTGCTCTGAATTTGGAAAGCACAGAGTTTATAAAAATTACTTAAAATTGATCTATGGATGTTGGAACTGTCAAAACCAGTAGAAAATCATCTAATTCCCCATGTATTTTGATCTTCAGTGTTTTTTATTTATATGCATGCTAGGGATGAAACTGGCACAGACAGCAGGGATAAGTTGCAGCAATGGAAACTTTAGCTCCTGTCCATTTATCTAATGAAATGCATCAGCAATACAAATGTCCTGCCCAGAGCCTGAGCCTAGGGATATATGCACCACCTTTCAGGTACCCCTGCTCCTCGGTGTCTCCAAAGATACAGAAGATGAGTTGCCAGGTACAGTCAGTGTTTATTCTAAAATGAACATTTATTTTATGAAAGATGATGTGCTTTGACAATGGAAACCAAGCCATTAATTTCCCCTGCCATGTGCTGTTATTCATTAAATTGACTTATCCTCTTTACTTTTTATTCTCAGTTTTTCTGAATACTATGATAAGAACACTATAGGATGAAAGCTTTCAAATGCCCTCATGTCCTGTCTCCAAATCAGTGTCATTCCAGTTGCAGCCAGGATTTGGATAGATTGAGGCACAGTCTAATGGTTCTCCCCAACAATCTACGAAAGCAAATCTGGATTTTTGAGAAGCTTTAGTGTCTTCTTGTTGCTAAGATGAAAACAGTTGCTCAGAATTGGCTAGACCAAATCACATCAGAGGATAGCTGGATGCTTTGGTCCTTCTAATCAGAAATTAGAAGAATAGAGATCACTAATACATTGCCTTGCAGCAGTTTTGCTGCCTGTGCATTCATTCAACCTTTAATTATTTGGGGCAGGCAGAAGCTATTTCCTGTAATAGATATTTACCTTCACCACAGCAGATAGAAATAGCATTCACTCTGGCTGAGGAGAAATGTGTCACTTACCTTCTGATGGGGAATTACAGCCCTGGGAGAGTCAATTCTGGGAGCTGTGGTTGAAACTGGCACTGGACGTTTAGATCTGGAGATTAAAAAAAAAAGAAAAAAAAAAAAAGGAGAAAATAAAAGATATGTGCAATCTTCACTCCTATTTTTCACCTCTTATTTCAAGCCAAAAAGCTGCTACATCAGGACTGAAAGTTAAGCATAGTCTAGACTTTTTCTGTGCTACATCCTCATTTACAAAGGTATTAAATGAGAGAAAAAGTTTGAAAAAGTGTCTCTGAATGATGAAAATTCACCAGTTATGGAAGCAACCTCTGACTTGGGAGATCATCTGTTTTCCAATACTTGTGGCAAACTGCATTTTCGTAAGTCAGACAAATTCAACTAGATAAATTCAAGTTTGGGCAGCACTCTGGAAAAAGAGAATTAAAGGTGTTTTAAAATGCAGAGGCTAAACTTTGGTGCTGAGGCATCTCAAGGTAACTCCTTAAAAGACTATTATTTAATAGCTTAAACTGTACAACTACAACTGCAATTACTTAAACCTCTCTTCAGGAAGAAACATGGCTTCATTCAGACAACTGAGTTTCACAATGAGCAGAACACTACTGAATGAGCCTCTCCAGGTGCCTGCCTTTCACCTGTATTTCACAAATATATTCACAAAAATATAAATATATATTTTAAAAGCCAAAAAAATGCTTTGAAAACAAACAGTGTGCCCTTTCATTGGAATAACAAAGAAAGCACAGTGTTATCTGAAGCACTTCTACTGTCCCAGGTAAGTGAAGATGTAGTTGTGGGAGGTGTTTTGACAATCTGCCTAGTGGTGGAAGTTCCCCTGAAAATATTCCAGTACATATGGGATCCCCAGAGCAAAGGAAGCTAAAAATAAAAGAGTCAAAAGAATCAGAGTTATACAAATAATATCCCATTTCCAATCTACAGATCAGGCTTATGCCTCAAATTCTAATCTTTTAAAAGTACATTACAAAATTAGGACAGGTACAAAAATGAAATAAAAATACTTAAAAGCTTACAAATCAAGTAGAATCAGCTAAGACATTTGAAATTGTTTGCTTTAGACAGGAGATGAAGAAGGGAAGACATTGCAGAGGCTTAGAAAATAATGAATGGTAGAAAAAGGGAAATAAAAACTACTCTTGTGGACATTGAATGAAATTGAAAAGACAACACATATAAAATTGATAAGGGAAAACATCTTTTTCTGGAGAACTTGATTAACCTGAGGTGAAACTCATTGTTACAAGACATCATTGAGACTATGAGAAGAGCAGAGTATCAGAAAGGATCAAACAGTTACACTTAACAAGAAAAAGCCCCAAGAGCTGCTTTAGACTGGGTATAATAAGTAAACATACAGACTCTCATTTTTCACAGCACAGCTCAGAAGACTTTCTGTGTTAGGTTCATTATTTCCTTACTGAGGGCTGTGCTCACTTTCCTCTGAAATACTTACCAGGGGCATCTATGAGAGAGGGAAAGCTGAGCTCCACAGTAACAGGGCTCATCCCCAGTGGCAATCCCTGCATTAATACCCAGCTTCACACTGAGCTCTGCGTTTGACTTTAGCTCTTGCACTCAACATTTTTTCCATAAGCAGTAGAGAACATACAAAAAAAGACCACCTAGGAGAAAGGAGTAATCCTTACAGGAACTGGAAGACTTCCACTTAGAACATAAGGAAATTTTGCTACTTTGAGAGCTGAAAACAAAGCTGATGTAACAGATCCCTACCTTACAAGCAGGTACTACAAAAATGAATGCAGTCTGAGGAAACAATGAAAAGTAGCATTTTGTTGAACAATGTGTAATTAACCTGTGAAATTCACTGACAAAGTATTCCTGAAACAATGGGCTAGAAAACTGTAATTCATACTCACAGCTGAAATATATCACAATATACTTCCAAGATATAATTATCTGAGAAACAGATACCTTCAGGTTCTAAAAATAAGAGCTACTCACTAACTGCCTAAACCAAACTTTCCTCAGGCAAGTTATCTTCCCTCAGGAATGAATGCCATACTCTTCCTCCAACCACTTTACCTTTAAAAGAGAAATGATAAATTGTATTTATGAGACATGCACATGTATCATGAAAGACAGCAAAAAAGAGAAAAAAATCAACTGCAGCTCATAACACAGGGTAGCTGGAAACTGCCAGTGACAGTTTATGAACACACAAAGATTTAGGGGATGATTCTGCTCCTCTTTCCATTCCTGTAATTTCTGAGTACACCCAGTTATCTCTGTGAGGTGACATTGGTGGCCCTGGGCATACCATATAAAGTGTCCCCCTGCTCTGCTCACTGATGATGAATTTTAGTGCCAGATTTGCTCAGCACTGTAAATGTGGTTTGCCATGTACAGAGGTTGAGCAAACAACCACAGAGCATGTTTGATGCTTAACTGGAAAACAGTTGTATTGCAGCAAAAGAATTTATTTCCCAGACTATTCCATCACTTCTGATGTTCATAGTATGTTTAGTTTTTCCTCTCTCATTACCTGCCCACAGAAGATGATGCTAAAAAGGTGCATTTTTTCCACATTAGTGATAAAATACATCCACAGTGTTAGCCAAGATTTGTATTTGACATCAACTTGGAGATTTCAAGATGTTACTTGAAAACGATGTTCCTACACAGCTCTGGCTTGGATGTTTATAGCTTTGATATTTAAAAAGAGAATAATGAGGCTTGCTAGATCTAGCAGAGGCTTGCACCAGAGAAAAGGGCAGAAGAGGTGAAATCAATTTGTGGAATGAAATTGTATGCACTTGCAGAATAAAGTGATTATTTACATAAGAGTCATTACTCCTCCAGGAAAAACATCTGCAAGTTCAGAACATTCTTTTTTTCCTCCCTCTCTTGCTAGATGGATCAAATCCTGCAGCAACATAAGTTTGCTTTTCAAGTGATGATGGTGCTGTAGTGAACATATGTGTCCAGGTTTACATTTTAATCCACTGGTTGCAAAATTATTTTATTCCAAACACTTGAGGGTGTACTTGCTCAGTAAGGCTATGAGAAGGGTGAAAGCCCAAACTTCACAGATGATTGTGATAATTTTAAATTTGATGTTGAAATTTTTTATCAAGATTTTTTTTCTTAGGCATTTAATTTGATTTCAAATTTTAGACATTTTCTTCCTTATTTTCCAAATTAAAGATGGAAACAAAAATCTCATTTAAAAATGAAAACTTAAAATAGCTCCAAGATGACCAAATACATAATTCCGGTATTTTTCTAAACTCTTCTCATTTCCACAGATACATGTCTTTTCTCCCTCAGTGCTGGTTCTGTTTTTTAGTGAAGTTCAAAACCAAGATGGATGTAGCTTTGCAAAGCAGTTCAATTTTGATAGCACTGCTCAGATGACTGCCAGAATTTCTACTTGCTCCCACCTAAATGGGTCTTTAATTGAAGAGCACTTGACTTCAATCCTGGTATTTTTATATTCACAACAAAGGTTTAGTACAAGTCAACTGCACTGAGGAGTGCAACTGCTGCCTAAGTCAACTGCCTGCCTAAGAAAAGGCTGCAAAGGAGTTCTGTGATGCACTATCAGTTTAAATTGCATCCTCAGGGGAGCACAATATTGTACTTGAAAAGAGGTGACAGGATCTAAGAGATAATAGCTCTTTTTCATCTTCATGGGGCTTTTCTTCTATTTCATATCTTCACCAGTCAATGTCTATCTTTACTAATTCTCAGGACAACTAAAATCAACATTTCTCTTTTACAGTATGCTTTTTCATTTGTCATTTTATGACACATGAGCACTTATTTACCACTTCTTGAATATCTTCATAATTGTATCCTAGTATTTCAACTTCTAGAAAATGAAAAGGCATCAAGTGCATGGAAAGGCAATAAAACTGATTAAATTAGAGTTAGAACTTTTGCATACTTCAGCTATCACCTAACTGAAATGGAGGTATTCTGGAGTGCAGCAGGTAAGCACAGAGCACAGAACAGGATGCATAACAAAACATGTGGAATAGGGCATATATATATATATATATATATATATATATATATATATATATATATATATATATATATATACATATATATATATATTCATACATATTCCTGAAAATTTGCTGGGAATGATGATGGGAGTGTCAGGGAGAGACAGAAAAAGATAAAGTATTACTCAGGTTATCAATTTCAGGTGTCCATTTAATAAGTGCTAAGATATGAACGTGCTGGTTAAATTTTCAGCTAACCAGTGACTTGAGCAGCCAAAAAAAAGCTGCTGCTTGTTCCTAAGTCTTGCACAGAAAATCTTGAGTCCCATGATACCGTGGTGTAATTCCCTATGCCCTGCCTTGGACATCAGTAAGCACTCTTAGTGACTTCTCATTGTCACTCTTAGTGACTGCAATGAGAATCACAAAGACAAAGCCCTGAACATTTGACAGTACTTCAAATACAACTGTGATCACTCTGGGTCTAGGATCAGACCTACTTTCCCTCTCTCAGGGTATCATCTCAGCCTGCAATAAAATTGAAAAATACTTCTACCAGCACTCTTGCTCTCTATATATCAATAGCAAATGCAAATATTAGCATTTGGTTGGATGCCTGATTCATTATTTCCCTGCACTCAGATTGCAAGCTGGGCAATTACACTTTCCAGACCTAATGTTCACACCCACACTGCCATAAGGACAAAAGCTTGTTAGGCATAGAGGGCATCAGCCCAAAAGGGAGCAGCTATCCAATAAAAAAGCTGTTTGGAAGTACGTAATACCTATTTTCCCTTAGAAGGAATCTGAGTCAGAGGCAACTACAAACGTTAAGGGATAGAAAGTTAAAGTGAAAAGGAAGAGGCTTTGGAGATTTTTGTAAAAGGGAGGAAAGAAAGCGATCTGAAGCCAGTGGGTTAAAAGATGAGATTTTTCCAAGGCTCTCCTGATCTCTCTTCGACCCTCTCTACTTCTCTGGCATCTGCACAGTCCCTGTTGTATCCTCCTAACTCCTTCCCTGCTGTGCAAAATCCCTCCTTTCCTGAACCGCTCCACATTCTGCCCTCCAGCTCGTTCCCTCCTGAATGGAGCCACTGGCTGCCAATGCCTCCATCTGCTCTTAATTGACTTGGTACTGACCCTAAAATTCCTCCATCCCAGCAGCTTCTATGGCAAACAGGGAGGCTATCCTGTATCCCTGCAGCTCTGCCCTGGGGGTGACAGCTACCCACAGTATACCAAGTAGGAATGCTGAGCACATGCCTGGCACTCATCCAATACACACAGCAAGCTCCAAGGAGTGTGGACACCTTTAACCTCCAAGAAGTGCAGACACCTTTACTCAGGCAGGTTATTTCTCTGTCTCCTTCTTCCTGTCTTTGCACTCTTTTTAAACAATTTCCAAAAATTTCCTCTACATATCACTAATGAAAACTTGTGTAAGCCATAAAAAATGTGGATTCCGACCAAGGAAATTTAAATTCATTACAAAACTTGTTTATGCTGTCATGGGTTGAATTTGTATGTAGATGTATATTGCCATTAACACTGTTGAAGACATACATTAATTTATGTTAAATTTTTGTGCAGCCCAGGGCAGACAAACCCCCAATATTATTGAAATATTCAGAAATACCTAAATTGGTAAGGATCATAAATAGGAAGCCACTACTCTCACGTTGGTTAATTGCAGAATTTGCATTGCCTAGATATAAACAATCTCAGTTCAGAATCAAAAACAAGAGGCTGAAACGCAGTCAGATTTATCAGAGGGCTCAAGTCTTAATAGCATAAAAACTTCAGATACAGCAGCTCACTTGGAACCTCAAATTTGGCATATTTATTTATTATTAATGATTTAATTATTACACTGATAATTTATAATTATTGAGAGATGCTAAAAATACACTGAATGTAAACATATAAATAATAAAAAGATTTGTTCATTTAAGATCAGCAGAAAAAATGTTCCCAGTGCTTAGCATCAACATGTTCCAGCAGCCACCAGCCAGGGACAGCACAGACACCAAGAGCTGCCCAACAGCCAGGCTAAACAGACCCTGGTTATCACTGCAAGAAACAATGGGTTGCCAATAATTAAGAGTTTGTTGGAGAAACAAAAAATTAGGGCAGACAGCTTTTACAGGGGTTGATAGGCAAGAAGCACCATGGTGAAAAGGATCCAAAGAAAACAAAAAAACTCATAGACACAAATAACATTTACAAGACTTATCTAGTAAAGCCTGTGTTTTACCTGATTAAAAAATTTCTCATTCCGCTTCTAAAAAATACTTTTTCATCCATTCCAATTACCTCTAAGTGCGTAATTTACATTTTTCCATGACTGTGCTCAAGCTAATCAGCATTAACAGGAAAAGGTCCCAGCCTGAACAGACTGTGACCTTGCTGGCTATTGTAACATTTTGGCTATCGTGTCTCCTTACTCCTTGCAGAGAGCAGGCAGGAACTGTTTGTCTGAAAGAATACAACTGGCATGTTTATTTACTAAGCTGTGTCAGCCCACTGACTTTGGTGAGACGGGCCCATGGTACCCATCTTGACCTTTCCATGGTGAGTGAAATATAATACGTGAAAGAATTCACATGGAGATTATCTTTAGGGAACTAGAAAATATTTCTCACATAAAACAATGAATTTTAAACTCACCTCTAAGCTGGTATTGGGGGGGGAAAAAAAAGTGATGTGCACTCTGAGAACAGTTCTAATCCCTAAGCAGAATCTTGCTGCAATGAAATCTTCACTGCCCTTTAAAGCCTTGGCATATATCCACAGTTTCCAGGCTCTTTTCTAAAACTAACAAGGACACTTTATGCAGTGAGTGTAAATAGCAATCCACTAAATTAAACTGCTCATGTAAGGAATATATTTGTATTTATTCCAGTGACTGACATTGATACTTTATTTCATTTTCCACGGAAATAGCAGCACTAAATGTTACTACTCAGAGAGAGTAGCTCACAGTCCTGTCCAAATGACAGCCTGACATCTGTAAACAAATCCTACTGTCCTCTCATATCTGCATATAGAGACAACTGGGCACACAATGGGAGTCACCTCTATTTCACACAGAGTGAGGGAGGACCAACTTCCTCAGTAATACAGCATGTCTTCCTTAACCCAGAAGTGGGATGTGTCTTTTTTAATGCTTGAAGCACACAGAACCACCAGAAGGAAGGAAAAAATCTTAGCTATTGGTGGCAGATGACTTAGAAGTTCTACAGTCACAGGTGTAAGCAAAATAAGCTAACTAGTATGGCATGTCATATGCACCATTAGTGTTCTTTTTTCTACTGATCTGCTTAATATTTTGAATAGTCCAACTAGTTCAGACCATTCTTTCATCTATATTGTATATATAGTTCCAATTTACCCTGAGCTGGAACAAATACCATCTTTTAATTCTTCTGAGCATAAATACAGCCTTATTCTGGTTCTGATTTAAATGTGCCCATCAGCAGACCTAAAACATGCACAGAATTGGTTACTACACCCAGCATCAGACAAAAGAAAGCAGTTTACAATAACCACTGAGCTCCCCTTGCTTGCAGTTTGCTGTCACCACATGCTTTATTTATAGTAGGCCTGAAATAAATACTGCAGGATCAGCCATCTTTTGGTGCTGCACAAAAAAGGAAAGCTATTAAATATTTACCATAAGTCTCTCATAGCCTCGCCTCTGACACTTTCTCTTTCAGCAGAGAAAAGAATTATTTAGCTCACGATTTTCCAGCAAAAGACAGCCAATTGTGACTGTCTGAAAGCAAAGGGTAGCATCACTGGCATGCCCTGGGAGGGGGAAGTTTTGTCAATGTGCACCCTGCACAGAAGTCTCCACCTCCCCTGCTCCTCTCCAGCAGCACAGAGTGACGCCAAAGCGGAGCCTTAGAGTGACACAGGAATGTTTGTGCCAGCAGAATGAGGCACACTCATGTTACAGCACTTTCCAAAACTAAGCCAGTACATTTGGTGAATCCTTTCCAAGGAGGCTGATCAGATTACTTGAGTTATGTTGTGGATGCTCCAGTGAAACATGTTGACAAATAAAGCTGCTCTCTTGTATTTACTGTGCATTTAAGAAAGAAACCCATTTGTATTAAAAAAATAGACTTTGCATGCATTTTGTTTTTCACTGTGAACTGAATACTGCACAATCCAATGTTTATGGCCTAATATCTGTGGGACAGACAGACAATTAAAGATGAACTTTGACTGGCCTAGAATTAAAATGCCTGAGGGCAGCTGTGTAGCTCAAGTAACTGATTAGAAACTGATACTGAAAAATGACTGAGAACTGAACTCCAGGAGGTCACAAACAGACTAAAAGCAAAGCAATGTCTTTTTTCCACCCCAACCCAGGCCATTATAGAGTATGATCATAGCTTTCCACAGCATAGTCCAGCACAAGCAGCACCAATCCCCCCAGTACACCCAGAGTAGGTTTCTAAGGAATAAGCTGTATCTATAGAGGTATGTAACACTTTAGAATATCAGCCTGGTTTCCCTGAGTGCCTCATGGGAGTTCTGCTGAGTAATAATGCACAGTGCCAAAGACACTTCTTTTCTTCTCCTCTCACTCCTGCTCTTTTCTTAGCAAAAAAGAATTCACTTCCTAGATGTATTTTGTCTTCTAAACTTAATGAAGCAGTGCTAGTCTGGAGGGTCCCAGACATTGCCACAGCACTGGATCACAGGTTCCTTTCTCCAGGCATGGTCCAAATGCTTCAACTTCCCAGCACTTGCCTGTCTGCATCTTTTTGATTCTCAGAAGCAGCAAAGGGAGGCCCACTGCAGGATGCAGAGAAATCAGCAGCCAGACAATACAGCTCAAGCCACTAACAAGTTCTGGCTGCCTGATCAAACCTCTGGCATAAATGGTGAGACTTCCAGTCTAATTTTGTGGGTTTATGTGAAAACATAGCATGATTGAGGTGATAAGAACAAATTAAAGAGGGAGTTTAGGGAAGGGAGTTTTCAGAAAACACTTGACATGCACAAATTCCTGAAACCATGGCTGAATCATGGAGAACTTCACTCAGGCCAGCACTGAACATTCATGGAAGGTCTAGGTTAGTGTGCCTTGAACTGTGCAGGTGTTACTTGAATTAAAACTAAGTTCATAAAGGAAATCACAGAATCCCATTGTTTAGGCAGGCGAGTATGAATGGGGGCTCTTACCACTTCCTTTTATTCTATGATTGATGCCTTGCAGTTGGATGTCCCGCACAAGTGCTGACACCATGTGCAGCTTTTTTGACAGCCAAATTGAAACAAGAAGCAGTTCCCCACCCTGAAAAAAGCCCGCAGGGAATAAAGTGCTGCAATAAAAGTGAGAAGCAGCAAACACTGTCTTAACTGTCAGGTTATAAACAATGCTCATGAAACCTTCATGGCCACGACCGATAAAGGAAAAGGCCATTGCTCTAGAGAGCCAGGAACCATTAGGAAAAAAAAAAGCTTTCTATATTGGAGCATTTTTGTCAAGACTTCACATCCCACTGCTTCTTCCATGGCCTTAAAGATAAAATAAGTGAGATCAGTTCTACCTCCAGTGCCACTACAGCGAAATAAAGCCACAGATTGCCTGCTAAGGCATTCCATGACCTTGAAACATTCTGTAGAGCCCTGTGACTACTTCACATACATGTCCAGTATCACCCCAATTTAGAGCTTAAATTTTCCTATCACAACAGTCAATCTCGTAATGCACATATGTGCTTTTTCCATTGGAAAGGATTTCCAGCATTTCCAAACTTTTATACAAACAGGATAAGTGAGCACTTCCAGCTCTGTGCTCTTTATGGCAACTAGGGCTGTTTTTCCATAGTAGTAGAACACTGCTCCAGTTTCATTGCTGCAAGCCATGTCTAAAAAAAGTCAAAGTGATCTCTTAGCACAGTCATTTTCCTGGTAACCACGTCCCAGGAGATTTTGCCTCTCTTCTGTCTTGTTCTTATTTGGTTGAAAGTTACTATCCCTTATCATTGCTACCTTCTTTTCATGCTATTCTTTTCACCAACCCGATATTTGTAAAATTCTTTGCTGAAAAAAATGATACTGCATTGTACCTTTTGGGGAGGTGACTAAACTGATAATTTTTTTGTCCTTGGGTACATGGACCCATTTGTGTCCAGGGAGAAAAATATTTCTTAAGGCAAGATTAATATAACTTCCTGAATATAGTGGAGATGCTTTTTGTTCAAGACATTGGATCCTTAATAGGGTTCTATGTGTACCTCACTTGGTCAGTATCACTTGCTGCTAGAATTTAGCTTCTATAAATTCTGAATTGTGCAAAGTAAAGCCAGCTTAATACCTCTGAGCACAACTTTTTTGAATATCCTCATGTCATCTAAGAAAAAAAATTATTTAAAAAAAAATACTTTCCAGTTTTTTTCATTGGGTTTTCCTAATGAGGCTGAACGGGTCACAAAGGCAAACTAATAGCTCACATCATAAAATAGCTGAAAAGAAGAGTCCATTAATTGTATAAGTTCAGAGCAAAAACTTCATCTGAGAAAATTTTCATTTGATAAAAAAAGCTGTTTTATCATCTATTTATATTTACTAGTATTTCATTTTACTTTATGCCATTTTTCTTCTTTTCAAAATATCTACATGTATTATCTATGCAAACATATCTCAGTCTCTGGAACACTCCATTACTGCTTTCTTTGGTTGTTCTTTATCCATATAACTCAGATATCTGAATTATATATTATTGTTTTGAAACCAAGAGACAGGGACAGCCTTAAAAAAAACAGAAGAAAAAATAAATAGAAATGAAAACAATTAATAAAGGTACTTCTACTAGTTTTCTTTTTTTTTTTTTTTTTTTTTGTAATGATGTGGCCACTAGAATTGCACTAGAATTGCTGGTGTTGTAATTTAGAGGTCAGTAAATGAAAAAAAGCACAATGATTACTCAAATGAAATATCCCTAGCAACACTTGATCAAAATTACTGTTTTAAGTAACTTGTCTCTGTGATATGTATTAGGATAATCTGGATTTGTTAGTCATGAATTTGGCAATCCTTCTGTGAATAAGAAGAGCTGTTGGTTTGTAGTTTTAAACCATTTAAACCTCTATGGCCAGGCCATAGAGGCAGACACTGCACAACTTTTTGGGTTCAATATTCAGGAGAATTAATACCAAATGTGGAACAACCCAAAGCAAAATAAGAAATGTTTTCTCTCAATGTAAAAACACAAAGGTTCAACAGAAAATCAGACAGACATTCTGACAATCAGAAAGGATTTTTCCTAGCTTTTAAATAAAAAAAAATTCAGAACAATTTAAATCTTTGCAAAAAAATCATAAATATATTTATAATAACACTCTAACTCCAAGTGAAGAAAAAAGAAGTTGGAGTGGGTGATAGGATGAGAATTCAACCACATGCATCAAGTTAGTGATTTTCTACTTTATCTGGAACACTCAAAGACAAACTTAAAGCCATGGGGAAAAATCAACCACATATTTTGCTTTATAGTACCCTGTCCTGTCTTTGAAACTACGTCTAAACTCCTTATTCTTTAGCTATTAGTATGTTCCTGATATTGATTATCTCTACTGCACATTCATATATGAGATTCTTTTCTCAGAAATTGTACTTCCACATTACAGTGTGCTTTCTGTACTTGTCTTTGCCTGCCCTGTACAAAAATTATCTTCTTCACAATGCAATAAAATTAGCAGCTACTTTGCTTTCTATAATTATGGAGCTTTAAATGTTAATGCATTTATTACAGAAACCCTCTGTGCAAGGTTATCTAACTTGAGAACAAATTTCCTTGAAAGTAACATTAACTAGCAGAAGTTAAAAAACATATTAACTGCTTTCTTACTGGCAAGACAACTTTTATCACATCTCTGTGGTAAAACCTGCCCTCTCCACATTCTACTGCCTCCCTTCCCTGCACTTGGGCTACATCTTCCTTATTGGGTCAGATACTGAGCAGACTTTCAAACTCACAGGTGCCTGACCATTAGCACAAATTCTCATGAGGTCCCTCCCATGCACTTGTAACACTTGTTGTGTTTGTTGTCATTAGAACAGTTGTTCATAAATTAGCCAAACTAAACTATGTTGCCCACATGAGAATAACCAAAAGAAACATCGCTGTTGGATTCATTTAACAGAAGCTTGAATGGATATGGGATTACACCTGTATTCAATAGGCTAAATCCACAGAGATACACTCAACCCAACCATTTGATTTCTGTATGAATCCATGCTGACTTCTACAAGAATCAGAGCAGATTTTGGCTTTTCATCTCATATCTGTGCCATGAGCACTTCAATTAAATTTAATAGACAGGGATAAAACACTTGCAACCTTCAGTCATAAGCTTCCTAGGTAGTCCTTAGGAACACAACAAGTTTAAATTATTCCAACATACTTCTGCAGGGTGAGGCTCAGGTTGTGGCTGGCTGATTTGATCTTGTTCTGGGCCTCCAGGTGGGTCATGCTGTCAGTGTTGACTCCATCAATGGCCACGACAAGGTCCCCTGGGTTCATCTGTGACTGTGCTGCCTTGCTGCCAGGGGTGATCTGCGTGGAAAAAGACAAAAGAAAAAGTCTTAGTCTGATAAGTCATTCTGTATACAGAACAGTTGAAGAACTTGCCCAGAATTACAGTATAGAATAGATACAGCAAAAAAATACACTAATAGATACAACAATATTTGTATCCGTTATTGTATGTAAAAATCAAAACTTATGGGAATTTTGATTGTTGTAAAAATCAAAACTTATGGGAATTAAACAAACCAAAGTTAACTCACACTTCTGCAAAGGTCCAGGAGACCATCTACTTGTTACTTCCATTTTGAGAGGTTAAGCCCAACGTAGTGGTTCCCTTACCACTTATTATCACTATCTCAAGGGGATAATTATCTCCATACAGCAGCAGTATACAGAAACATTACTCAGAAGCAAAAAATGTAGGAACTACTATCCACTCATGATTTTATTGTATTTTTCCTCCTAAAAGCCATTTTCCCCAAATTAATTTATTTTATTGAGGGGATGGAAAATGAATGTGTGTGAGTGGCCTTGGGCACACTTTGTTTCTTTAATAGCAGGCTTTAGAGGAAATTATTCTACTTAACCTTACCCATATACAACTGCAGCTCCATTACCAACACAAATTGCTACGTGCCTGTTTCACCAACCTGTTGGACCTGACACTCCAAAGACCAGCATTCTCAGAAATAAGAAACCACAGTGCTGCAACCACAAACCCAACAACTGACACAACTGTCCAGAAGTTCTGTTTGTTCACTGTGGCAACACATTTTGTTGGCTCCACTCAGCTTGTGAACTGCACCTTCTCTGAATGGACAGCACCCTGACCTCAATTTTACACAGCCCTCTCAGCTTCTTTATGGATAACACCAGTACAGCACTAAACCAGGAAAGCCTTCACATACCATCAGCCAGACAAATTTTAATGAACACAACAGAGTTGTCCTCTGCTTTCAGCACTCAGTACAGAAAGAGCATGGATATAAGCTATAGGTCTTTTTTCTTAGAAACTCACTTCCTTACATTCCTCACTAAAAATCCCAAGGATAATCTAAAGTACTACCACAAATGCTGCATTCAAAAATTCTGTTCCTTCAGTACAGCGAACATAAAATAAAGATGTGTTTGATTATGAGCCAAAAGTCCCCTGTGAATTCTGCAAGTCTGAAACCATAAAGTCAAATTCCTAGTCACTTATAAATATATACATAGGGAAAAAAAAAAACCTCCTTCCAAAACAATTCCCTAGACTGTTAGCTCATGTGCTTTACTGGCAAAGATGAATAAACAAAAAAAGGAAAAAGCCCTTTCTTAACACGCTGTTAAAGGTGCTATTGAGGCCAGAATTCCAACTGGCAGTGTAGTCTGACAATGGGAGGTGTCAGTTTACCAGAACACTGGTTCTACTGTCAGAGTGCTCAAGCACACAGCACCCTGCATACTCAGACTATGCAAAAGTAAAGATTACTTTGGAATTAGGCACTCTAAGTAATTCCCAGAAATTATTTGACTGAAAGAGACAAGTTTTAATACCCTTTCATTTGAGATAGAAGCAAAGAGTTCTGTGTTTTCTGAGGGAAGGAAACAGATAAAATGCTCTTATGCAAGTAGAATAGCATAAGATAATAGCAGTATCATTTCCCAAAGTATTTTCCTGGTGTTAAGGAATGGAGGGATGGGGAAAATATTTTGTGGTAGTTTCAAAGATAGAGCTCTATTCTGCAGTCTAATGCACCCTCACAAGAAAAACAAAACAAAACAAAGCAAAACAAAACAACAAAAAACCCAATACAACAAACCGAAACCAAAAGATTTGTGTTACAAGCATAGCTTTTCTAACCTGTTATACAAACATTAGTTTCTATGCATTTTATTGACTTGCATTGTGCCAAGTACACAGAACCCAGAAGCCCATAAAGAATATGGATTATTTGTACACCCACATGTACTTGTGTAGTTACTCAAAGATCCTTCCCTGCTCAGTCCCACAAATATGTTGAGAAACAGACTCCGCAATAGAATAAAAGGTAAAGAAAGGGCAGAAAGCAAACTAAAGCCGAACACAGACAAATGAGTCAGTAAGAGTCGAATTCATCAAGCAGGACACTTCTGTCTTTTTCAAATTATCCTTTATAAAATAAATAATCTTCACACATTGCTTTTCTAAGACATCACTTTTAACCTCCTCATGAAACATACAAGTTCTTGCCACAGAATATTAACTGTGTGTTGCTGGTTCCAAATTCTGGGAAACTCTCCCCCCCCACATGTTTTTCTCGTTAACAACAAAGACTGTTTTTTTAATATCATCCCAGTTCCTCAAAGTCAAAGGTCTGCCCTAATTTGGGTATTCTTACTCAACACATCTACCTCTCCTTCCACTCCTCAGTGATGCCTCAAACACAATAAATCCAGGGAAGCAGAGCTTCCAGAGACAGGATAGCACTCTACATCTGGGGCTAGTTTAAACACAGCTCTAACACCATAGTTTCCCTCTCACTTGCTTTGACTTTTGCTTTTAGTAGCCTCACAGGTAAATGTTATACCTTAAAATAATGACACAGCAACTACAACCCTCCTAGAATTAAAGTCCATTCAGAGGGAGGTGATGGCTGTAATGAAAGACCTAATTTCATTTCTTCTAATGGGATATTTTCTCACTAATATTTTAGAAAATACAACCTAAATGAAAAAACATTCATCACAAGACTCTCTCAAACAAAAAAGTCCTCAGTAATTCTGAATTTGTGATTTACAGAACTTTCTAACTTAGCAACACTTGTTTCTGAGGCAAGGAGCTCCAGGAGCACCATACTGTGAAAGAGAAGGAAAGTCTCAATCACAGCTCAATCAGTTCCTACTTAAAAAAGAAATTACAGGGTTTCAACTTCTTCAACTAATTATAAGGGTAGCAAATTCTGTGTGGAATTCTTTCATACAATTCTATTTTTTTCAATTCCCATTTCAGGAGACAGCACTCTATTGATGTCACTTTACCTCTAAAAATCAGCTTATCCTTCCTTCACAGACAGCAAGACTCACAAAAAATAGATCTAATTTATTGTATCTGCAATTCACACAAGAAGTAGGTATCAAGAAAGAGTTACTTCTTCTCATGGTCTTCCCACCAGTTAAAAGCACACTAGATTATTTGGTGCTGTAAACTTTTATATAGAAGGCCTTATTAAAGACTGGATGCATAGTCTGAATGAAACATGAAAACCAAAGTACAAAATTACATGTATTTTAGTTAGAACCTGAGAGACATCTCTGTGAGTGCTCCAAGTGGAGGCACAGCATGCATTTCCAGCAGACATCAAGAGCAGTCAGTAATTGTTGTGAACAAAATACCAGTGTGCAGATGGAGATACAGGGCACACAGATCTGAAGTGTCAAGGCACATTCAAGACTATCTTGTTCCCATTTCTAAAGATCCAGCTGAAAGGAATGGAATGCAAAGAGTTTATGTTGGTATTTTCCTTTGAAAATTCATTGCTGATCTACTAAAACATTTACTACCATAAATCACAAACAGAGAAGAGCTCACTGTGTGAGCTTTCTAAAATCTTGAGTAAATATTTTCTATTTAAAAATATTTTTGAAAATATTTTTGAAGGACTAATGCTAATTAAACCTTAGAATTAGACTAGAAACCCAGATCTGTCTCCATAGCAAATTTTACTTTGCTCTTATCTCAGCCTCTCCTCTATTAACAGAAGTAACAAATTTAGAGAAATATACTACTGTCAAGGACAAATATGCATTTTTCAACTTGACTACCAATCTTTTTTTTCCTAAAACAAATCTCTGGGCAAGTTCTAGACAGAATGATTTCAGAAAACCTTTGTAATAGCCTTAACTCACTTGCTCAGGATTACAATATAGCTCTCAGTTGCTAGGTGCTGCAAATGCTTTTATTTAATGCTACAGCAAAACATTCATCAGAGTTTCAGGGTACAGCTATTTCTGTCAATTGATTTACAAAATCCAATCCAGGGTAACACCAACAGATCTAATGTTAACAGTAGTTCTTTAGTGCCTCGAGCTCAAGCACAGATTTTATCTTAAAAAACCAAACATCTCACTGCTCTCAGAAAAGCAGAGGAGTATGTGCTGCTTCAGAGACGTGAACTTTCAGCCCTCACAAGTTTCCTACAAGACAGACATCTGACTTCCAACATCCCCAGCTTAAAGCAAGTCGGCAGGCTGGAAGTATCACATGTTCCTTCCAGCACACGAGAGAGAATTCTTACTACGCTGTGTTGTGAGGGGATGGGTACATTGGGTGAATATATAGCACCACAGTGACAGCTGTGCCCTAAAAAACCCGTCTGCACTGGGCTCACAGTAAATTCTGCTTAGCAGGAGCTCTGGGGGGCAGCGTACAAAGAGCAGCTGCTGCACCACCTTGAGAGCTGCACACGCTGCCAGCCAAGCCCCCTCAGCTCCACTCAACGGGGAGAGATAGGGATCAGGCAGCGTTTCAGTGGATGAGTGTTCAAGTACTAATGAGAGTGCTTGTACAAACAGATGGATGGACACAGTTTTCCTACCCCCAAGGAACTCCTAATTTACAAGGCAGACAAAAATACATAGGAAGGCCTACACAAATGAGAAGCTCTTAATATAGCCTGCAGCATTAGCCAGGGCCACTTCTTCCAGCACTTGAGCTATGCCTGACTCCATCCTGACATCAACCCCAAAACCAACAATTAATTTTTTCTGCTTCTCATTTAAGAACAACATTTCAGATAATGAGATATTCACCAGCATTGGAAATGTGCAAAAGCACAGAGAATGAACATGCTCTCCTCTGGAATAGAAGAAATAATTAAAAGAAAATGTTCTGTTCCATAATCAGAAAATCAGAGACTACAATGTCTCAAGAAAATCCCAAAAAAAGGATTGGCCAGAGACTAAGGAACAACATGTTTCCTCTATAGAGAAAAGAGCATTTAAATCTCTCACCATTACATTTATGCAAGCATTTTTTTTGCACAGAAGATTCTAACAAACTCTCAGAGTCATTCTAAGTTCTGAGGCTCTAAGTGCCTGCAAAACTTCCTCTCTTTATACACAGGAGCATAACCTGGTGAAAGGAGAGACATGCTTTGAGACCCCACTGCAGAACAGGTGCTGAATGCCCACACTGAATCCAGGTAGTTAAGAAGACATCTCTTCCTCACCCACAGTAAGAAAGTGAATTGAGGAAATTCATTTTATTCTTTCCTAAATGAGTCATTTGCCATCCCTCTCCCCGCAATAAAAGTGTAAGAGCAACAACGGGAAAATAGTGTTTTTCTTAGAAAACAGAAGGCAATTTTGGACAAGAAAAAATGCAAAGAAAATGAGTTAGACCCACTGGGATAAGTCATGAGGCAGGCAGAAATTCACCATTTCATTTGACACGTTGCCAGAAGGCACAAAACATAAACAAGGAAAGAAACAGCCTAGATAACCTATACCATAGATCAAGCATCCTATGGCTTTTACACCTTTCTGTGTCAGATAGGAGAGCTGAGAAAGACCAATTAAATGTAAAAAAAGACTTGGGAAAGCTGAAACTAACTACCCTTGCACATATCACTAACCAAACCTAAGGAAAACTTTCATTTTGCAGCTACCATTTGCCTGAATGATATGCCTCATTGTTCTCAATTCACTATTGGGCTTCAATGGCTGTTTTTTTGGTTGCTCTCCTTTCTGTGGAATTTCTTCTATTGCTTTGGTTTGGCTTTTTATTTCTGTTTTCCATAAGACAACAAGAACTGCCTTAAATGAACACTCATGGCATGTGCAAAATATGCCACTGACACCCTGAAGAGATTCCATTTACACTAAACAGAGCTGCACTGGCAAGCTGCAAAGACATTCTCAAGTGGCCTCTCAGGCTCTGCTTCATCTGTAGCTAGGAAGGGAGATTACAATTCATGTGAGAACACCCAAAATAGCTCTAATCTACCTCTCTCTGGTACCAGGAATCACAGCAGCACAGAGATTTTGTGGGATGAACAGTAAAGCACTTCCAACTCAGGACACCCTGTGCTGTAATCTGTACTCCCACAGCAGAAGGGCTGGGGGCACTCCAAGCAGCCAGCTTACTTCATTCTCAGGAGTGCCAAGCCAGGATGGAACAATGCCACCTTGATTAACACCAAAAACTTCCCTTACACATAACATCACTCACAAGCCTGCTTTCCATGCACAATATACAGTCTCTTCAAGGAAGAAGACAGACAGATGATAGCCCTTCCTGCCAAGCTAACTAGACTCAGGTGATGAAAATAAGCCAAATGTAAAAGACTTTCAGCTGTGAAATGAAAGGAAGCATATAGGCATGCTTAGGGAATTGCCCTAGGCAAGGCTTTGGGGGATGTTTTGAGAGGCAGGGTGAATACACCTGTTCCTATTTGCAAGATCATTTTATTCCCTGCCCCACCTCCACATTGTCTGATGGAAAAATTTCAAATCCTTTGTAAAAAATAAAGAAAAAAAATTCCGGTATTGTGGACTTTGGAGATTAGCTTGTTAGAAGCATGACTGCTCTATGTTACACCAACAATACAGATGACAGTAAAAGAGTGGATGTGGCTATTTAATAGGATGTGTTGATGTAACTAGAAGGTTACACAGCTCTTCATATCATGGGAAGTCATATGACTAACAATGATATCTCTTCTCCCAGTCTTTATCCAAATATATCTGTTGGGTGTATTCAGTCTGTTCTCAGCTAGCAACACACACTGTGCCAAGGTAGTGAGTGCTGTGTGCCTCACAGAAATTAAATGGAAGCAAAGAGGTAAGTCATATAATGACAAATGTTGATTGTTTTGTTACAACAGGTTTTGAGAACCAAGTGACTGAGTTCTTATTTGGCATCAAGGAGTTCAATAACCTGAATGCAAATCAAAACCAGGAATAAAGCTGAGGTACTGATTCTTAGTATTCTGGCAGCCCCCCTGTGTGAGCTGATCTGTCAGCTTCCACAGGAGACCCCCTGCAGCAAATATACACACAGCTTCCAAGTGCCTACAGGATCAGAAAAAGCCAAGTTTCTTTAAAGGTTCCCTATCTTCTTCCTTGCATCTCCTTTTCAAATTTGAATTCATTTTAAGGCAGTTGCATAAGGTGGGATGTTTTTCTGTGTTTCAAGCAGACAGATCTCAGTCATCAATATTGCCTGCTTCATTTTCAGCTTCTTGAATTCTACATTCTGTGCAGCTTTTTAACCTGCTCACAGAAACACAATTTGTCTTGTCTTCCCCTACAACCATTAGCAATAAACTGAGGGGTTTATGTCTTGCTATTGGCCACTATGGTAAGATCTTCTTTTTTTCAAGTTCATTCTGCTTAATGTATCTCATTGTATATAACTAAGATCAGGATGCTTTATAACTTTGAAGGGCTTTTGATTGGTCCTGCAACAATAAGGCCTGACTAAAAGGGCATTTGAGACAATACTGAGAGGCTTAGTTTGGCAGTTAGTGCCTTCAGCCACTTCTGATATTAAGCAATTTAAAATAGCTTTGAGCAAGTCCTGAGGTTCTGGCACAGATATGACTGATGTGTGTGTGTGTGTCTTCTGCTCCTACATGCTTGTAAATTAGAGTACTTATTAAATGGACACAAGCTTACATTTAATTGTTCTTTGAATGCATTTGTTTGAGTTCTCTTTGTTTCTGGCCACCAGATTACCAGGGGAGTTGTTCTTCCTCTGCTCACTAAAATGCAAGCTGCCAGTTTGACACAGCAAATAGCAGTCCTGTCTCTAGTCCAGAAGTATTTAGTACTGAGCTCTGTGCTTCACCTACAGAGGGAAGACCAGCATAGCACACACCAGCTGGCAGCTGTATGAAGGAAAATGAGATGTAACACATGTCCACAGTGACAGAGGTGCTGAGGCAGAACTAAATTTGCAGGAACCTCACTTGGTATCATGACCTTATTTTCACATCTAAGGCTTTAAGAGGCCACAGTGCCCAACGTGAATCTGTTCCAAGTGGAGGGCCCAGCATTTAGCTACCAGCATACAGCATCAATGCCTCCCTAAACACCTCCTTTATTCACAGGAATAACTGTTTTGTACCTGGAGCAGTCATCGAAGCTCTGTGAGAGAATAAACAAAAGTACAGGCTTCAAACTTCAGAGAATGAGGAATTCTTTTTAAGATCAAAGTGAATAAAACAGAATAGAAGCAAAGTTCCCCTGAGAAAGTACAATGCCAATTTCTTCTGTAATAGGCTGTTTCACATTTAGTGCATAACATGACATCCCACCAGGCATCCCAGCAGGATCCCTGGAAATTTAAAGATTTAGCAAGTAAAAGAAAATTTTAACACATTTAACAGGTACATAAACTTTTGGATGTTTCAGGAAGCTAGGAAATTGTAGAGATTGAAGATGTTTGTTGTACCTGTTAAAATGTAATTACTTAAACTTTGTTTTCCTAGAGGTGCTCAGTTGAACACAGAGAGGCCACTTCCCTTGGTAAGCCACAGGAACCATGTTTGTTTAACAGGAAATAATCTGAACATATCGATATAATCTCAAATCTAAAAGGGAAATCATGTTATGTTGAAGATTGTTATGTTAAAGTAACATAACCTGAAGACTTAAAAAGGAAGGATTTTGATTTTCCTTATTTTCAAAAATGAAAGCATCCTTGAGGAGGAATGTGGCTATTGCTGAGGACAAGGTTGAACTTTATTGATAGTATGATGATGCCAACACTGGTTTTGAGCATTTTAACCTATTGAAGTATTGGGTACAGCAATTTACAAAGATTTCCCACTGAGAGCTTGCATAGTATAAGAACACACACATCCACATGATTTTATTTGATAAAGAACAAACCAGTGACATGGATGGTTCTGGAAAGTAAAAGCATCTCTATAGGTGAATTTTACATCTATTAGCTTTAGAATCCTGTCTTGCATAAGTGCAGTATCTTCCTACACATTTTTCAGTGTCTTCAGAACACAAAGCAGTATTATGTTGACAAGTTTTCAAAAAGAGATTTTCTGTGGGTTTTTTGCAAGTAGTATTTTCCAAAATGCTTCAATAAAAAAATTATGTCACTTTAGAAAGCCTTCCTGTTTACAGACAAAATAAAATAATAGAAATGAATTGTTGTAACATAGTGTCTGCACTGTCTGTAGTTAAAGGTTATTTAAGGACTCAAAATATTAAAAAAAAGGTCAAATTACTAAGATGGAAGAAGCATCATTTGCTGCAAAGGACACACTGATTTTTGTTCAACTAATAATGTTTGTTTAATTTCTGATCAAAAAGAAGTCAGATCAGTTGGCTGTGCTATACACAAAAGTAACCTAAGCTGAGAGTCTTCTTTCTCTATAGAGTACTGCTTCATCAGCTCCCCTTCCCAGCCTGCACCATCTTCTAGGGAGAATTGGGAGTAAATATCTTTTACAAAACATTACACACACACAAAAAGACATTATGTTATGAAAATTTACTGAAAGTCTTCATTAAACACAATTACTGTCTATGAGCCAAATGTTTATGCACTAAAATATGGTTTAACAGGAACATCCTGTAAAGTTCAGAAGCCATAAGCAGCTTTAGAAGAAAGTTATTAAAGAAATTAAAGACCTCAGCTAGTAAATATTTGCCTGTGGTGAATGGCTCTTCATTTAAAGTGATCTTGAACTGGAAGATCTAAACAATGCCACTCACCTCTATTGCACCATGTCTTCTATGTTTATGCCCAAGTTTCAGACTGAAACTTGATTCAAAAATTCCCAACAACTAGACAAAAAGCTGTTCTTGGAGATATTTCATTGTAGAGAAAGGAAGGAATCTCATCTTACAATTCTTAATTCAGCAGAGTGCATGGAGCCTCAATTATCTTCGGATAAGGTACTGGCTTTGTATTTGTATTTTCTGCAGCCTTGTTTGTGCTGACATGTTTTGAATTCCTCGTGGAGTTACCCAGCACAGGTGTGTGCGGAAGGGGATTCCAACTAGCAAAGCCTATGACCATAAGTGGCACTTGAAAGAAGGTATTAAGGCAGGAAGAGAAGCCTGATCAGAGTTTCCTCTCCAGCTGGCATCCTGTTGTGGACAGCCCTTCCCCTTCTGTGCTGCTCACTCTGCTGATTAACAAGTGAGGCTTAGAAAGCTTTCAGTCTCATTGGGAATGCTAAGACATATCCCATCTTAATACATTCTTCAACTTTATTTTGTGCTGCATTCCAGAGACTCAATTGAAAACATCCATCATTTCAGTTACAGAGAGAAAAGTGTCCACCCTATCAATTGTGAATGAACTTTCTGCCAAACCAAAAGGCTCCTGCAAAAACCATCCTGCAGATCTGCCTGTGCTAGTGATACTTTTACCTGTTAACGTGGAGATCAACATTTCTGCCAATTCCTTTTTGGGTATTCTGCTTCTTTCCTGTTTTATCTCATCTAGCTTTGGTGTTCAACACTTACTGGCGTAAACAGCAACAAGACAGGGCAGTGTTTTTCTTGCAGAGCACATGTTTAAATGGAGTGTTTCAAGAAAGGCCTCGAAGATGCTGACCCCCAACTCTCACTCCTCTGTACATTCTTATTTCTTTCAGGTGACTATCTGTACTTGGAAACATCAAGTATTTCTACCAGTCTGGTAGCACAATCAATGCTTTAGGAAGTTAGTGTGAGTATTCCAAAATGGGTTAAACATTCGTATCTAATTCTTAGGTAACAAAAGTGAGGAGCATAAATTGAGTGAAAACCATCATTAGCCTGCTTGGGATACTTAAGTAAGCTTCAGAGAGAAGAATATGCTTCTGATTCTTAGTTTAAGATATGCCTTCATGCTCAGTTCAGAGCATAGCTCCTTAAGGATCATAAGGCTGTGTAACTTATGCAGAAGTAACAGAATTAATCTGCAGGGTGCCTCACTTCCATTACAAAGTTGTACTTTTATCTTTAATTTCTTTAATGATAAGTGCAGACATTTTTCTCTGCAAGCAGAGGCTGTAATGAGCTCCATACCTAGTCACAATGAGTTTCTAAACTCTGCTTGTCCAAATTAGAAATTTTCCTCTCTTGTTCCAGAGTAAACATGCTAATTATGATAATCTGGTTGTGTATTTTGTTAAGGAATAAATGTTCACAGGACATCTATTTAAATCCATGGAAGGAATGCAATCAAGTTCAGAATTTGCCTTAACAGTATTTTCCTTGGCTACATTAGATACTGTCTTCTGCAATGGAGCATGTCAAAATAATTGGTTTGGAAGAGGCAGCAAGAAAGTTGTCATTTGACCAAGAAAGAGTTTCAGAAGGTCTAAGGTAGTATGCCTTTCTGTGTCCAGTTTGTCTTTTTCCCTTCATTTGGCACCAAACAAACTGCTGAACAATGAATTGTATAGATGAGAAAATATGACAGTTACTTTAATAGGGATTCCTGCTGCTAGTGAAACCATTATTTGCCTGATACAAATGAGGAATGAAAGGAACACAGAAAAAAATTTAACCCCTCCACTTTGATGTCAAATGAGGACTTAGTTAAACTGCAGGACAATGAGCTACATCACTGTATTTTGTCATCAAGCAAACATGTTTATGACTAAACTAAAGTGACATTTTGAACTGCATAAAGGAAAAACTTACTATAAAGCAGATTTCTGTATTCCCTAACACCAGCATGCAAATCTCAGATTCAGCCAGTACTATGACTGATGGAATTATGAAAGTTCTCTGTTCTAGGCAGTTACATTTACAGTGATATTTTTCAGAGCTGTACACCCACATGGAAACAAGGTTTGTAGGCATTTTTGAGTTTTAATATGTTGTCAGAGTTTGATCTTGGTCACCCTTTCTAGTTTCATTTTTCATCTGTTTTCTTTTTTTTTTATAACCTTCTTCCTCTTACAACATCTTGTTCAGTAACCTTGCTTAGTTTCATTAATCATGTTTGCAGAAAAAATATTTAAAAACTGTCAGTGCTGGAACTTTGATGGGATCAACATCAATGCTGTAACAACTGCAATGGCAGCAGAAAACATTTCTCCAAGTGAATATGCAGCTATTTAACAAACAGGAGGCTTTTACTTCAGACACCAGGAAGCGGAAATAAATGAAAATAAGGAATGCTTGGATGGTTATTGGACAGCTGGGAAGATTCCAGGGCAGACAAAAGTGCCAAATGGAGCCATATTAGTAATCTCTCTTTATCCTGGGATGGGTCTTCTATTTATAGAATTATAAAGCCCTTGAAGAAACTATAAGATTGCATATGTAAATGATACAGGAGCAACACGTGCATTTTACATGAAACTGCCTAATAAAATCCAAAGATGCTCCCAAAATTTTAGCAGACCTGTTTTAAATAGTACCACATATTATGTCCATCTGGTTGTCTCAGCTGGTGACAGGCATTTTCTTCTGAATGGCCTTCCCCCCTGCATTTTTGTATCATTTTCAGGATTGAAAGGAATTCACCCTCTACCTTCTGCTCACACTTTTCATGTATCTCCTACATAAAATCCTCAGAAAAGACCTCCTTAATTCCAGATCATACCAGTCAATCTTCTGGGTCATATTCAGTCCAGCACACATTCAAGTGAAAGGAATTTCACAGTTACCTCTTATTCTATGTTAGGAAAGGAAATATTTCATGACATTATTCTTGAAGAGCTATCCCAAGTAAGAACTAGAAAAAGACTCCTACTATTCTGTCTTGCATTAAGACTGAACTAATTTCATGAGGAATGTTATGATGTTCATGCCTGACCACTCACTACTAGAAATAGCATTTTAAATGCAAAATTTTATCAAACTGGAGAGACTCACAAGGTTGCAGAGGAAAATAGGAGGCATAGACAGTAGCTGATATCAAAGCTATATGCATCAACCACTCAGGGAAAACATAAAAGCCTAGATTCACCTAGTGGTCTTCTTTCATATGGGACACACCAGGAACTGGAGGAAATTCTCTGGTTTTAAACAGTGAGGAATCAAAGGTTCTTCCACATACTTCAAGTAACGGGGCCCAGACCTTCCCTGGCTCTGTACTTCAGGGTAATACAAATATGGAAAACAAAGAATCAGCATCTTCCACAGTGACAAAACAAGACGTCAAACAAGATTTTGGGCAAATGACACAGGAGACTAGTATAAACAAATCATCCAGGCATTTAAATAAGTTCCTTATAAAAATACAAACAGGAAAAGAAAAAAAGAGAAGCTGAGACATAAGAGAAAGAGAAAACTTATTTTACAAGTTTCTTGCTATGTCAGAGAAGAACGAGATATTCTCCACTTCAAAACATCTAAGATTATCTCATCTGCTGCTCTCTGTGAATACCACAGACAAACAGAATTGATATGAAAGCATGGATTTCAAGCTCCATGCTACTTTGCTCTGCAGTTAGGTAATACTTCTAGCATCTGTTGCAGCCTCTGTGAACAGATTTGCACTGATAGTGCAGAGGTAAAAGCTCCACAGACCATAAGGTGTTGCTCGAGTCTCTCTGAAGGCCCCTTATCCTTTTTTATCATGCATGACCCTGTAAGAATGTGCAATGCAATCATCCAGAAGGAGGAAAAGCACTAGGCTGTCAAGCTAAGCCTTTGCTGGCTGCAACTCAGATGTGACACAAAGTCATGCCCATCTTATGTAAAAATTGATAAGAAGGCTGTGTGCTGTTTATGGTATATCAGTGTGTAATTAAAAAGCCTTGTGCCTATATCAGTGGGTACATTGATAATCAACTCTCAGGGGAAAAAACAAAACAAACCAAAGAAAAAACCAGAATTGAGAACTGAAAGTGTGACTATCCATAGTGGTTAAATCCTTCTAAAGAAGGAAGGACAAAGAACAGAACTGCTCTAAGATTAGCAGCTTTTGAAACTGCTATATACAAGTACTTTCCCCAGGTAAGATGTGAATAAAGCTGCTGTAAAAGTTAGTGAGTCAAGGAGTCTCATGCAGGAAATTCTATTGTGCACATTCTTCCTGTGACCCCAGCCCATTTGTTTTGCAGAACCAGAGAACTTTTTCTGTCCTGACACCACACTAGAAATAATACTTCAGTAGAGCAAAAATATTATGGTCCCAACTCCTCATTACTTTGCACAAATTTATTCTCTTCAGTGCAAATGCAAATATTTCAGTTCCTCTGTTAATTGCTTTGCACTACAAATGCCTTCATAACTGCCAGGCAATGGTAAATCAGAGTGTTCACTTTCACCTCAGGCATGACATCAATGATTTTGCTTTAAGTCACATTCAGAAAATATAACTTGAATTTACAATAAGTTTTAAAAGCTCTTCTATTGCCTCTGTAGTTTTATGAGTATGGAAGTAAAATTAAGGCCAGCAGGCAGCCTGATGCTCCTGTCCCAAAAAGCAACCTCCCTGCTTTTCTTATCAAAGTAAGAACTTGTGAGTCCATTTCACCCTTACATCTGGGAACCCTCTCTAATGACTATGGCTAGGGCCAGAGCAAATACTTCACAAGAGACTCACATATAACTTGCCATTTTGCAAATCAATGTGCAATACCCCTTCCTCTTTGTACCACAGTCATCTTCTGCTCCAGTGTAGACACTCAAAGCACCTTGGAGTGCTTTGCATCTTTGCAACTTTTGAATGACATATAAGCTTAAATCATAGAAATTAAAGTTTGAAGTTGCCTTTGATGGCAGAATGCACACAACCAGCCCATGTTAGTGGCAAAAGGTCAGAAGAATCCTCCACAGGATCAAAAGGATCTGTGTACATTTGTCTGTAGCTCAGTTAAGCATCTCTTTATCATGACAAACCTATGGAGCATAGAGATCCATTAGAAAAAAACCAAAACAACATATAATGGATGTAGGAGAGACCGGATTTCAGAGTTGTACACTTATCTCAGTGGGAAGAAAGGATGGCTACACAATCTTCTGAAGTAAACAGGAATCAATATTAAGAATTTTTTTTTCCTTTTAAAACCTTTAACTCCCTTTTAGCTTTCCGTAATAAACAGAACAATCAATGGGAAAACATCATCCATGTGTAGATAGCACAGATGCTCAAATACAGTTACAATATGTTAATGTGCCAAAAACCTGATGAATCTGTATGTTTTTGCATAAGCTACAGACAAATATTTAGGAATGCATAGTGCATATATTTCCATAGTGGACAGTAATATTACAACATACCATTTTGCTAACCCACCATCTAAACTCTGTTGGTGTTGATATCAGAAAAAGTTTATTTTTAATATAAATGTGTATCTTAAGCTATGATATTATTTTCAGTATTTAGTAACAGAGATTGATGTTGTTGAAGCCTGACTTATAAGTATTTAGTACAACAGCACTTAGCAATATATTGACTGACCTAAGTATATTTTTAGAAGTGGAGCTTATTTGTCACATAAATTGTTTTGCCTTGTTTAAAAGTAGTCCTCTAGGTGGCCTGTGCTTTTATGAACAGCCCTGTTCATGAAGGGCACTAATCCATATTATTACACATACTAAATGCCAATTAATTCTCCCTTATGAGTTATGACAAATGATTATTTTGGGGTGCAGCTATACATTTTCCAAAGGGTCTTTATCACAGCTATGTTGACAGGACTTTAAGTATGGTGGTATGCTTAGTACTCCCCTGAAGTAGCTGAAGTATGTGCCACAGCAGGTGCCACAAGTAGAACATAGATTTGCTTTGACATTAAAACATAGGGTATAGAAAGAGTGCAGGCTTGTTTGATGGATTTATAAAAGCATATGTTGTGAATTGTTTGGAAAAGTGGAGCCTTCAGGGTACAGCATTAGTCAAAGCTAGCTCAATTTGGAGAAATCCTGCCTTGTCATGGCAACAGTTCTCTGTACTTCATGATTGTCTGGGTATCTGTCATTAAAAAAACATTTTGCCACCTCTAAGGAAAAGCTCACTGAAATGTAACATTTTGGGGACGTTAAGACCAAACTATTAAAACATGCTCTTTGAGCTTTAAGGGATACATTTCCACCAAAGAACTGTAAAAATTATACTTGAATCTGTTTCCCAAAATAGAAAACATGGTTTACATTTCTTTCCCATTTTTGACCATGCCCTCTTTGCAAAAATTTAAATCTTGAATTTTTGCACCAACTCCCAGTGTCACAGGATGTTGATAATCAAGGAAGTCCTAGCCCCTTAGGGACAACATGGCATAGAAGGTGACAGCTTTCACCAAAGGATCTCTCTGATCTATGACTTTATGTCCCCAGCCTAGAGTGACCATTTCAGTCCCACAAAGTAGGAGATGGGAAGCTCCTCCTCATTAGCCACAGCTAAACCTCTCTGCCAATACTCACTTCTTGTATCCATGAGAAGACATTTGCTCCTCTGCTTTCTACAATCAATGTGAAAATGCCACTGTGGTTGTGACCTCGTCAATTTTTTCCCACAAAAATTTTTTCACATTGCCTTGTACTTTTGGCCTTTGCAATGTCATTCTACAAAGACATTGATTATTCCTTTACTAATACTCCAATGATAGCATAGTATTTAGTTTTCATTTTCTTCATCCATCTGCAAAATCAGTTTTTGCTTTCTGTACGAATTAAGGGCTCGGACAATTTGCAAAAATTAAGTAAAATATCTAACCAGTCTGCTTGACAGTCAGTTGATGGACTTGAGTGCCAAAATTGCAACTAAAATTAAAAATCTGCAAAAAATAATGGAATAATCCCAACTATAACTAGGAAAGCAGCCTAGGCAGTGCATACATTTCCTAGATTAGTCCTAAAATATTTACACAGTCATAAAACCTCATTCTCACTAGTAATTAAAGAAGTCAGAGCTAGATTGCCAGATATTGAAAAAAAATTACATTCTACAGTGGTCAGTCTCCTTAATAGAGTTATATTAGTTTATTCCAGCTAAAAAAATTGCCCCTATCTTAGTGACTATAGAATTTCTGTTACAGATGAATTTTAACATTATGGTAAATAGTATGTTTTCCAAGCTATTTTTATACACAAATGATTGAGAATAGTGGAATTATCCTTCAACTCAGAAGGCTCTCTTGACGAACATTCCCCTGTAACTTCATAGAACCAGTGGAATTATACCAGGAATAAATCTGTTCCAGTATCTTCAGTTACTCTATTTGGAAACCAGTCATTTGCCTGACCTTCAGTGCAATGCTAAAAACAGAGTTTGTCTGTCATCAAGAGCCAGTGAGATTTCAGATAAAACAGAAGTCATGGCTCCTGCAATGAAATTCCAGGAGTGTCCATCAAAGGCTTGCCAACAATAGCATCTCACTCAGTCAAGACTCTCATACTTTGATAAAACTAGGGGAGAGGGGGAAGAGGGGATTTGACATTGGGAGTTGGCCATGTCACAGCAACTTAGGGCTCATTCTCAACTGTACAAATCCAAAATAATTCTTTAATTATTTTCTACGAAACTTTTATGAGGTGAATAGCTTAGGTTCTTTAAAGGTCCAGTAATTTCTCACTCTATTGACAATTTGCTTTTAGGGGTTTTTTAGTCAGCTGTGAGGTTTTTTTACCCCTCTGGGGGGACATTCCTTCCAACTACCAGCACCACAATGTATTTAAACTAACATACAGTGCAACAAAAATTAATCAGGTCTGCTCTAAACATCAGAGTAAATATTGTGAGCAAGCAGTGAAGTGGAAGCAGGATTTCCTTGTTTAAATTACAGTAGATCAATCTTGTGTTCACTAGACTAAAAGGACTGTTATAGAAGGACAATTGCCAGGCAAGATTTCAAACTTCTTCCTTATGGTCCCATGCCAGTATATAGGCTTAAAGGGCTCTCTCTTCTGTCAAACTGGCATTTGTCTTGACATTACTTAACCCAAACTTAGATCTCAAAATACCATCCCAGTCCTAGAGAATATTGCCCAATGCTTTGATAGTGAGAGATGGCAATAGAAAAAATTACCAGTCATTTCCACATGCAGCTTAGCTATCCATCAGTACATACAATGTTTGCTAACCTCACTATCTTGGAATATATGCTTACATTTCTAGTATTTGCACAGTTTGCTCAGTCTTGTAGTTCCTTTGCTTTCTAATTAGAGGATATAAACAGTTATGTATATGTTGAGTCTATGGATAACAGTGGATTGGAATGAAGCCAACAAAAATGATATCACATAACATGGCCTTCTCCTCTCCCAAAATGGACAATGTATATTTTAATAAAAAAATAAAGTCCTGTCCTGGTCTCTCTCACTGGTCTTTGTAATGAAAATTAACCATAAAAAACAGATTAGGGAGTGTCAGAGGTAAGAATGGAAAGGAAAAAGAAAAAAGACTTCAAGACAATATCACAGACAAAGGATCACAGAAGTGAAAGATATATTTTTAAATTAAGAGGATGTTAAAATTCATATTATCAATTTTTAAATGCAATTTATAGGCAGCTCTCTTTGAACATGAGGCCATGGCACTCTCTCTGTTACATTATCTAATTGAATTGAGCACTATCACAGTGCAACCTACTTGCACTACAAAGTGACACAAGTCACCCGAGGAAGGGAGAAAAGTGTCAAGAGGCACAACCAACCAATGGCTATTTGTCCTTGGAATGAAGCTGCACAAAAATTAAAAAGATACAGCCTGGATTTTACTTATTCTGGTATCAAAGCAAGGTAAACTGGGCAAAAAATTAAGTAATGGTGTGACAAATGGCAGAGAAAAGATATGTATATAGATATATGTATATGTAATCAGGAATATCTGTTCATCCTGGGTGTCAAAGAAAAGCAAATAAAGAAAAAGAGAGGGCTTTTCTTAGGCCATTAGCATCCAAAGATAAATACACAGGTTCCAGGTAGTAGGCACTCAGTAGGGAAAATAGGGAGAACACCTTTTGTGTTCCAACTAAAAAAGAGCTGAAATAAAAATGAACTAAGGACATTTCAAATCACTGCCTTTTTCATCTGTTCTCAGTATTTGATATCTTTCTCTTAAAATATGCTTTTATTTGATTATTTGTTGTTGTTGTTAACAGATAAACCTAGGAATCTGGAGATGTTAATTATTATGACTTTACTCAATAAATAGATGAAAATATTCAAATAAATACTAAGAAACACTTAGATGTTTCAAATTCACCTCTTCAAGGAGGTCACCATCATCTCTTTTAAGGTGTTACAATTTAGCCAGAAATAAGCTTCTCTCCTGACATACTGAGAAAATTAGTTTTTACTGAGTATCCCATTATTGTCATTGCTGCAATGGTGAGAAGGTATGAACAGCTTCAAAAGATGGCATGTACCCTTGATTAAAAAAAAAAAAAACCAACAAAAAAACCCAAAAAAAAAAAAAAAAACCACAAAAAACAACTTGGGCAATTTGGGAGCTTTTCTCAATAGCTCCTGATCCTTATTTTGCTATGGCAAAATTGTGTTGTCTGCAGTGGAAAAAGATAATATTTTAGAAAGTTTTTCTAAACATTTCACAGCATTAGTGTATCCAAGGGCAGTAGCACACTGGTGTGGCTGTATGGCACAAATAGTCTCAGACAGTAGCCAAGATGCTTTTTGGGAAGACTGAAACTAAAGACTTGTGGCATCCAGGCCAGAACATTCACTGTGGATGTTCTAAAATTAAACACCAGCAAGGAAAGTTTATTCATACCTAAACCTTTTATCCATGCATTGAACCAAGAGGCTGAACAACCAACTACATGGGGAGACCTCTTTCTTGGCCTCCTCAGCTTGGAGATGCTTTTAATATTGGAACCCAATCCAATCTCTGCAAAACCAGTGGAGGAGAATCAAGACGTAATGGAGACGACAGAACTAATATTGTTTACCAGTCCTCTTAACAACACTTTCCTCAGATAAAACTAATTAAAGGTCCAGCTAATAAGGCAAATAAGGGCTAAATTATAATAAAACTACCTTGTACTGCTTTCTAGTCTATAAAGAGCTGTATTAAAACAAAATTTAGAGACCAAATTAAACATTTAAGCTAAATACTCAGAGTAGCAAGAAACAAAGACATCTACCCATATCATCAAATGGCATGAAACTCAAACCCAGCCTGGAATTCTTTCCCTATGGGAAAGATCAACATTTCACACTGTACTTATAAAATGTAATACTGTACAAGAGAGTGTCCTGCCTCCTTTCCAGGTTGTCTTTAGGACACACGAACTCCAGGGAATCGTGGGTGGAATGTATAAAAGATCTTACAGCAGCTGCTGGTACTGCATCTGTTCAAGGGATAAATAAAGCAGCTAGGTTCTAGTTTTGGTTTCATACACTGCCAGTCCCTTGACATGCATAGAAATTATATACCACCTCCTCATCTTGTCAATCACACTGCAAATATGTCTTCAATATTGTGGAAGGGATGATCACTTCTTTTTGCTAGGAAGGTTCCCACAAGCAGGGATAACCTCCATGATAAGTCACACACACTGGCAAAAACCTAAAGCACTTCATTTTCTTCCAGAGAGCAACCTGTTCATGTAAATTATCAATATTTAGACCTTTTCTCATTCTTCCTAGGAAAGAATTGGGTCTAGATAAAACTGATGTGAAATTAAAGCTGAACTAATTCTCTAATTATCTAGACCTTCAAAAAAGTTTATTCTGTTTTGTTTCCCTTCACCACTACTTAATCCCCATGTTTTGGTATGTGGAATTTATGGAAACGTTCTCAGTTAGCAATTTTTATATGCATTTTAAAGAATATTAATGTGTTTAACTATCTATGCTCAGCATATTTTCTTCAAAGAAAAAGTTGGAGATTACTATCTAAGATGCCACTTTGCAGAGTGAGGAACCACTGCTATGAAGAAAATTAAGCACAGACATGTAGGGAAAGGGGATTGCTGCTGAGCAGGATAAATCCATCTTTTTGTGGAACATGGGACGTGTGGCTGTAAAAGGAGCAAAGTCTCTTCCAGGAATGTCAGTGAAGATGCACTCTACTGTCAACACAGAAGTGATATTGGTATTATTTGCAGCTTGGGCTCCTTAACAGAGGCTACAGAAGACTATTTAATGCAGCAACACATGTAATCAGAGAAACAGGAAACCCCCCAGCTTCACACAGAGCAGTCATGAACTTCCATGTGGCACCATATTTAGCCAGCTCCTTCCTGCACATTCCTGCTCTTGCCTTCATGGCTCCACAGGACATGATAACACCTTTTTGAGGGCCCAAGTCTTTCACTTCCCAAATGCAGTCTTCATCTTTTTGCTCCTCCACTCCAAGTGCACTTCATCTGAACAGCATTGAAAGCTGGAGCAAAGAAAGGATAGCACATGCTGGTGAGGCAGGATGTGGGAATAGAGCAAGGAAAGGAGGTAAGGGGAAGAGGCCACATAAGCATCCAAGGAATATGGAAGGAGGAGACAGCATAGAACAATCTCACATGGAGTCAGGATTAATGCCAAGAGCCATCACTACTTGTCCTTGCAGCTGGCTGCTACAGCTGAGGCACACAGCCCTTAAGGGTGGGACAAAGCCTCTCACAAAAGAGAGGGGAGTTTTGCTGTTCCTCAGGGGTGAAACAACCAAACAGTTCTGGACCTCAATAATCCGTTCACCCTTCCCATGAGGTGCCAACAGTCTGATACCTACAGCTCTGTGCCCTCAGCCTGAACTACTGAGAACTACATGGCAAACCAGCACGTGTTTCAATTTTAGAGGTGTTGCCCTGAAAAGAAGCAGCATCAAGCTGTGGGCAATCAAACAGGGAAGAGATTGCTGTTCAAGCAGATGTGGGTTGCTGCAGTCCACACAGCTGATGATGCTTGCAGACTGCTGATCACTTCTTGTCATGAGGAAAGAAAATCACACGTGTAATAGAGAGATCCTCACTCACCCACCCCATACAGTTGGCAGAAGGATTAAAGGATTTCATCTTGCAGAATGTGTTACTTAATTTAAGCAAAACAGTGAGATAAGAATCTTTTAGACAGGAAAGGACTTCAATGGTAGGTTAGGTTACAATTCCTAAAAAAAAAAAAAAATCAGCAGAAAGACTAGTAATTTTTTCCTTCAGTAATTAACCTTAGCCATTGCTTATCAAAAAAGCCATCTTACTTTGACTTTTTATTTTTTAAACACCTGCCACAGTGCTAACTGCCCTTAGCCATTTTTGAACCCACTATGATTAGGTAAGGAGAGAATGCTGACATTCTCAAATAGAACAGGAAGGTCCCAGTGACCCCCAGGACCAAGGAAAGGCAGCCCGAATTCACCCTAATACCAGGGCACTCAGATTTGGCACTATGTACCAGAATCTGGGGTTACATGTAGTATTTTTGGAGTTTTGGATAAGATGTCCCATTCCAGAAGCTTGAGGTAAACGTAGCATTGGTTCCAATTCAAAATAGCTTCCTAAGTTACTGGATGCTTTAAATATAGCATGAGAGTCCCACAGAGGCTTCTCAAGGGTGTGCACTGCACGGCACCCCATCCAGGTATAGTAAGTACTACAATGCACTGCAAATATTTTTATTCATGCCACAAAGACTAATTGTCACTAATTCTGGCTTCAAACTGAGAACTCATAAATTGTTTAAAGTAAGCATGTGCCCTTAAGCCTGTTACTTTTAATAAGAATAAGGGTTTATGTCTGTATTAGGTATGGCTAAGCAAGAGAGGCATGGAGCCAAAATAGCCCAGAAGCTGGAATTTGGACTCTGTGTAAAGGAAAGGTGGGAATAGGGTGAGACCATGTGAAAGGCTGTGTTCCTCCTAATCCTCAGCTGCCATTGCTACAAATCAAGTGTATTTGGAAGGATTTTGGAGAAAGGTTAAAACCTATTTATGCACTGTGTCCAGGCACTGAACACCTGTGGCACAGATGATCACAACACCAGCTACGCACGTGGGAAGTGCAGAAAGTAACTCTACCCTTGTCAGGGGATTTGCATGCCTTTAAGACATTTGGCCCATTTCATCTTCCTAAAAGAAGAGCAAGATCTCATTGACGTTTTGGAAAATGGCTGCTAACCATCACTACCAAAGAGTCACCTTGTAGGAAGCCCATTCAAGATATTATCTAGAACCATTTTTAAGCGGAAAATGAATTTTTTGAGGGTACCTAATTACAGGTACTTTCTTCCCTCTATTGTGTGCTTTTCTCCTGTAAATCTCTTAGAAGAACACAAACAGCTTTACATTTAGGGAAGTATTATACTCTTCATGGATCTGAAAACCAGAAGATTTTAGAACTGCCCCCAAAGGGTACCCAACAGTAAGGTTGACCTAAACTTCAGGGCCAGCTATATGTGATCAAGCTTTTATTTCTTTTATGACCTGAGTTTTATGATAGTAGATAAATGAAATACTTAAAAAAAAAATCATAATCTATGCAATACATTTTGACAGGTGATACCTGTTAGCTTTTAAATACACAATGTCACTTCTGGGTCAACACAATGTGACTAAACAGCACATTTATTGAAGTCCTTGTCCTTACTCTGTACCAGCAAAACCAAAATTCTTTATGAATTATTGAATGTCATTTATTAAATATCATAGCGTCCTTCTACCAAATTAGTATTTAGGAATTTAGACAACTGTAACAGAAAACCTACTTGTCTATTTTGTTCCCAGGTAACCTTTTTATTAAGGCTTTAATTACACTAGTGCAAAACAAACAGCCCTTTAACATGCTGTGCATAGAAACCATTCTTTTCCAATTAGCATTATTCATTTCTACCAGCACAGTACTGCTGACATTACCAGACAAGGTTTTAAATTAATTTATAACCTCAAAACTAGCAGTTGCAATTGTCAGCAGAAATTTGCCTCTTTCCTTTCCCTTTCTCAAGACCTTTTAACAAGGACTAATAATTTACCTGGCTAATCTTGCAACAAAACTCAGTGGAAAAGAAGAGCATTATCTCAGGTTACACTGGACACTATTTAATGCCATATTATGCATTAAAATGGTGGCATCTCAGGCACCCACATGCAGACACTTCTAGTTACACACGAACTGGCTACATGAAATTGTCCTCTTGGCTAGCTGCAGCCCAAGATGAAAGCTAGAGTATAGTGAAAATTATTGCATTTTGTACACCATTTTCATACTTCCACATTGCTACTCAAGGTTGGTGTTATTTTGTATTTAAATACCCACGTTTTTGATAGTTATAGTATCACATACACTTTATGCTACTAATTAGATGACAAGATGGGAACTGCTGTTGCTAGTATAGAAAGTCAATGATAACATATATGCAGAGCTAATTTCTCTTTGTATTCCAGTGACTGGAGAATATTTTGCAATAATGTATTCAGAATGGAGATAATGACAGAGTTATCTGCAGTGCTATTAAGACAGTAATTTACAGAGTTCAGACATCAGACACTAATAAAAAGTTTTATCTGAAAAAAGCTTATTGTGCATTTTAATTGTAAAGCAGTAACAGTTCAGCAGCTTTAAATTCATAATTTAATGGTTACCTCCTGATGTTTAGTCATTCTAAAGGATCTGCAAAATTATTAACTTCAATAATAATTATGTAAATCCGAGGACTTTCTGAAATGCTACATCAACTATATTCTCATACAAGTAAACTCTAGGACAAAGACTGAACAATGTGTCAGACCACTTTATCCCGCTGCCAGGGCACACTGTCAAATCTTAAAACAAGTGAAAAAGGAGTATAACTAATTTGAGCTGTGAATCTGTTTCCTTATGTAAAGAAAACCCTTTCCTCCCTCCTCCATAAAACCACAAGAGCTGCTGTTATCCCCAGTTGTGAACTCAGTTTTTTACCAGTCTTGAGCCCTTGTTTCCCACAGCTAACACTATATGCCTCCTGTTCAAGGGAAGAGCTACATTTCTCTTTCTTTTGCAGGAAAGAAAGCTGCAAAGTTACTTTATTAACTGAGCTGGCAATTGCACAGATGTTATTCAGCCCAGTTATTTCATAGAATGAGCTCTTTTCACAGATAATGCCACACAAGTATTGATGATTCAGCTGCAATCCTACTCCAAATTAAAAAGCATTTAGGAGGTGAAATGAAGAAAGGGTTTCAAAACCATGGGATATGTATCTTGTATCTGAACAGTCAGAACACCAGGTTCAATGATCTAACAGCATTTAAACCAGAACCTCAGCTATTACAGGCCATCACTCACGTTTATCTGGCCTGTATTCTACCAGGGTGTTATGTTTCTCCTGAAAGACAAAACAGATGGAATTGAAGAACACAGCCTTAAATAGATGATTTCTGCACAGCATCTGTGCAGAGCACATAATGCTCCTTATATACCCCTGACCTTCAGCAGTGGACTTAGTATTTAGTGATTACTTTAATCACACAAACAGATAAGAGGGGCTGCCTTGTGCTCTGAGTATCTACTTGATTTAAAGGAGAAATCATTTGACCAAGAGCTGCCACTAGCTACATGCTGTTCCTGAAAGTTATTTTGTCAAGTACAATACGTGCATTCAAATCCCATTGCGCTATCCTGCTACAGTTTAAATAAAACTGTAATAAAAACACTCTTCAACAAATAAACCTGAGTTTAAAGTTACAACAACAAACTTCATGGATTTTTCAGAATATTTTCTTACTTCTAGCATGTAGTTTACCCAGAAGGGAAAAATAACTATCTTGCACTGGAATGGTTTTGGATACAAAATTAGGTATTTGCTGAAATCAAACCTTCTCTTAAGTGTTAGTGGTTCTGGTGAAACATCCATTGGGATTACTTCTCAGACCTGACACAGTATTTTTGATCAAGACAGAAAATGTTGTCTACCTCAGAATAATTAACACCTTACCTCTTAGAGCACCTACACAGCCATGTTTAAATCTCTGTTTTACTCAGAGCAGAGACCTGAACTGCCTCCTTGGTAAACTGGGACTTTTTGATCCCCGAGTTTCAGGACCCATTTCTCTGGTCCAACAAGTATTATTTAAATGGAAAGCAAATACAGAATCTGCTCCCTCTTTCCTTGTCTGAATAGACATGACACTTGTGTCTGATGAGACATGCAACCTTATCATACAAATGCCCTGTACACTGAACTTCCATTTATAGTACAGATGCTGTCTACTGGAACATCTCAAATAAACAATACCAAATCAGGAGGCTGAGGAGTTACTTGTAGGGCTCAGGCTCACAGAAACAAAATCATTTCTGATGTAGCTGTAAACATACCAGAGTTGGTTTGCAAATTAGTTTGAAAGCAAACATACCACATCAGATAACCAAGACTCTCCTAGGATACTGACATTGTTTGTATATATAACAAATAATTGCAGGCAATAAAACTCACAATGCTTTAACTTCAGATGAGGTGACTGTTACTCAAGAAGTAATCAACCAGTTAAACAGATTATCATAAAGAAATGCTGATGCCCACAGAATAGTTGTTCTATCAAAAAAATAAATAGTAAAATTTCAGAGTGTTCTGAAAATCTGACCTGGAAGTATTTAACCTTCCACTGACAAGAACTACTTCGAGTTAAACTGTAAGAAGGTTGGAAAAATGTGAAACTGCTAAGGCATAAGAAATTACTACAGTGTGTCTAGGCATAATACAGTCATTATATTAAATAGCACACTTCCTTAGAAGTTGACTCAGTCATTTGAACTTTAAAGAAAAAAGGAAACATCTCTACTGAGTAATGGTTAAAAAGGAAGACCCATAGACTTCTGGAGCACATCAGACTTATCTGTTAGTTTTGTAGAATATCAACTATTATAAATACTAATCTATAGCTTTTGGCATAGTGAAGGACTTCTTATTTGGAGATAAGAAAAAGCAGTTGCAGCTTTATGACAGCTACTCAGCAGTCTGATTCACCAAAGGTGGATGCTTAGCAGGTGATGTGGTACCAGCACTTCAAGAGAACTTCCTAAATTCTTTCAGTTCACTCAATAAAGGTGAACTGCATTTCTCTGATTACAGTTTATGTACAGCACCACATGGCCATTCAAAGGACAGCTGCAGAATGCACAGAGCCTGACCTAGATCATCTGAGGCTTCCCCTCATTCAAGAATAGAAGGAAAAAAGTGAAGAGGGACTGCCTTCCCTCCTCAGCTGCCTGTTGTAAGGCACTGATAGGCAACAGCCCACAGGAAATGAATACTCTCACACAGCTCCTCTAAAGCAAAGGCAGTGACAGCCAGAGGTTGGCATATGTATGCTAGGGAGGGGAGGAGGGACAGGAAGCAATCAGCAAGAGATGCTGATAAAAGGAAAGAGCCTAACAACTCTGAGAAAAAAACCTTCCTGCTCCTGCAGAGACAAACTGAAAAATGCTAGACCAGGGTTTTCCCCCAGACTCAAAAAGCTGCAGGTTGCTTGTAGCAGAGGCAGTATACAGATCAGCTAATTTAATTCTTTTTGTAGCAGTGTTTGCTGTTTTCCCTCCCTGGACTTACATATTCACCAGATTTTAACCTTTTCATCACTTAACCAAATAAAGTATTTATTGAATGTTTTTGTTTTCTTTAACCACTATCTCCTGTTTCAGGCTCTGGCTTTTGATTTGGAACCCAAGCAGCTAAAAAACCTCTCTATTAGGAAATACAAAACTGTATAGATTACCACAGTGATTTAGATAATATTTCCACTACCTCAGATAACAGCTGCTCCTTCACACCTTTCAGCTCATTGCATCACCTGCAAGCCAGCCTGTCTCACTAGAAAAGTTTACTGTTCAGAAATAAAGACTCAGAACTATATGAAGATGTTCTGTTATTGCATCCAACCATGGACAGTTGTATCATCTTAGGTAACATGGCAACTGAGCACTTAGATAATTAACTATGTCCAAAAGCCTTCTTACAGAGGATTAGGTCTACAAAATTAATGAATTCTCCTTGCTTCAAGCAGTAGGAGAAAATAAACAGCTTTGCTGCCCACATCAATTTGGAAAGACCAGATTTATGTATATGATCATGCCACTGGTGACAGTGCTTAGCACTGCCAACAACCTGCAAGTCTCATTCATTTCAGCAGGGCTGACAGATGCTTAGCTTTATTAAGTCTGTCAATACTGTTTTCCTGTGTCTGCTACCTGCTCATGACATCTCATGACAGAATTTGACAGCTCATAACAGAATTTGACATCTCATAACAGAATTTTTTTAGTGGGTAGGATGGTCTGCAGGGTGGGGACTGGAAAAATAGTTTACAGATGATTTCCCAATGCTATTGTTAAAGGAGTGTGAAAGCTGCAGAGCTTCACACTCTTCCCTATTTGTTTTTGTCTGCTGTTTTCTTGTTCCCATCCCCTATGTTAGTCAGGCATTTATTTTTAGATAAAGAACAGATAAGCAGAACAATCCATTTCAGGGGAACACATCTTCACCTGTCACCCAGCTGACTGACTGTGACTCCTGTGCATTATGCTGCTGACTATTCAGCAATGAGCTGATCACCTGGGCCTACCTGAATGGAAGAAAATACAGTGTCTGAGACACCATTTTAAAGATTTCTTTAGGAGTGAACTGTTATGCCAAACAGCACTGTGTAATTCCCTTCCTCATCCACTGTGTTAAGAATCCTTTTCCTGAACAAAAGCATTAGCAATCCCACAATCCTGTATTGTGCTTTTCTCAGCAGCTTTCAAAGACCTTCAGGATTTCTCCCCTGCTCTCCAGGTAAAATGTGAGGTGGGTGGGAATTGTATAGGGCTGGCTGACAGAGTGCAGGTCAACAGGTACCCACCTTATGTCTATGCATGGGCACAATGGCACAATCCTGGTGTCCTCTTCTGGGAGGGTGCTTGGAAACATCCTGGTCTAATACTATAGATGGAATGAACACCCCTGCTGTGTTAGACTCTTTCCATCGTTTTTCTCAGGAACTTAGAGGCAGTGCTCTTGCAGCATGACAGAAGAGCATAGAACTTTCATGAAAAAGGAGGAATTCTTGTGTTCTCTGTGGCCCACCCACAGACAATCTAACTGGGGGCACTCAGAGCACAGTGAACACGTCTGCAGCCAAACCCAGTCTGCAGGCTTAGAAGGACACTGTGCACATGCAGCCGAAAGGGCCATGGCACATCTGATACTAAAAGCAATTATAATACTCTTTAAGTTGAAGTTTTTGGAGTTTAGGACTCACACATAGAAACTCTAATCTCATCTCAGGGTGGCTGTGGATCAAAACCAGTCCATAAATAGGTGTACAAAATTCACTAGCAACATTTAGAGCTGTGTGCCCTGTCCAGGAAGGAGATTCTCCTCACAGTTATCTTCTCTCCTCTCCTCCCCACTAGGAATATCTTAAAATGTAAGTACATCTTCCCACCTCAATAAGACTGCAATTGTGGCTGAGTTCATAGGTCAACTCACTTATGACTGAAATTTCTGATCTGTTTAGAGATATATTTATGTGATAGATGACAAACAAAAAAACCAGATTATCATCAAAAGTAATGTATTACAATGTGTTTCAATCAAAAACATCACAAACAGCAAGCATAACTATCCCAGCTCCCCCTGAAAGAGGCTATTTTAATTCCTGTATGTCTGCTTGTGCCCTCATAAGGCAGGCTCTAAAATCCAATCCCATCCCAAAGCTGTAGTCCCAGCTAAAAACTGGGCCTCGCTGGGAAGAGTTTAAAGACACTTAGCAGTGTTTTCTGACACTGCTATGGCTGAAAATGCAGTCAGCTCAGTGAAGAGCTAATTCCTCCACACCTCTGGGAATTCAGCTGTTGCAGTTGCACTTCTGCTCCTCCCATGCTCTCAAAAGCCTCATGAGAATCATACAGCCTTTGGGCATAGTGTTTACACTTCCACAGATTACAATCTGAGACAATGAGCTCTTTGGGAAACAATTGGCTTTTCATTACTGATTGTGTCACATACACTGCAAGTGCTACAGCCCTGGCCCATGGCTGACAGACCCTAGGATGACTGAATGACTTATAAGAAACTAATCAACACCATACAGTGCAGGCTGCAAAGTGTCATGAAAACACCTAAAAAATATGATGACACCTCTCTGTACTTACCTTGGGTGGGATAAGAAAAGAAATACCAACACTATTTGCAGGAGCAAAATTATTCTGAGTTTATGAAGGGAGTTTATTTTTGTAGATGGGGGGTATTTTAGGTTGTCTTTTGCTTGTTTGCTTTTGATAAAACTGCCAGAGCAGCCTTCTTTGCAATTACTATGCTGCAAAAGGAGTTATGAAAAGTATGTCTTACCATCATAGTATTAGGGTAAATGTGGCTCTGTCTTCCAAGAAAGAGAATGTGCATAAGAACAAGGGAGATCAGATGATACAGTTTCACAGCATGAATATGAAAAAGCGTAGCTAAGATTTCAAAAGATCACCGACTGACTTTGAATCACATTTGTTGCAGAGACATACATTTTGTACCCACAGCTTAACACGCTGTATTTTTTCATTATGAAAAAAACTCCATAGTTTTAAAAGCAGTGTAGGTGGCTTTTTTTATTATTTTTGAGTGGAGCAGACCTTTTATTTGCATTCTACTTGTTTGTCTGATTAAATTGTTCTGGTATTTCTCTTACTGTTATGTAAGTAACCTCTCTTGTCACTGTACTGCAAAATAAGCCTTGTGCAGGTGATTTGTGGAGGAGCCAAGGCCTCTCTAGAAAGATCTGAATATTCTGGAGCACATTTGAGACTGTCAGAAACAAGAAAAGAAGAAGGGAGCTACCAGAAATCACACAGAACTGTCTTACAAGAGAAAAGTAGGTAAGGGTAACACAAATTTCCTGAAAATTCTTCAATGTTAAAAATATTTAAGAACCAGAGCTAATTCAGGTAATAGGAGTACAGAACTGCAACATCTTAAAATAATGCTTCAAGGAGAAGAGAAAAGAAAAAGGCAGCTAGAAGATACATGGCTGTAATTGACAGATACACCAAGTAATTAATTATTAAATTCATGCTGTTTGTCAGCTGCAAATGGAAGGCTTCTGCATAATTTAAGACAGTATTTTAAGTACTACTGAGTCTTCTGCTTGACATGTCTAATTTTTATCCAACTATTGCACCCCATCACAAGAGGGGACACATCCCTGTCTTTGTTCAGTTTTAACACCTGACTTCTCATACTTACAAGCAGTTACATGTTTATTTTATAGAAATATAATTCTATATTCCCATTCAGAATTGTTCTATTCCCCTCCCCTCAAATTGCACCAGTGAGGCCCCTACCAGCAGAAAAAGAGACAACACTGCACAGAATAACTGGAAGCTCACTTAAAAGAGGCAGTATCACCATCCATACAAATATACCAACCAGAACTGTCTTCCTGAGGCATTAGCAATGCCAGGTTGTACTTCAAACTGGCACATTTCTAGTTCACATTATATTGTCTTTATTCACACCTAGGTGCAAAGATCTTCAATTCTGCTAGGCCAGGTCAAAGTGTACACATGACTGCTATTTTCCAACCCAAACCAGCTCAACAAGGTTTTTTTGCACACTTACTCTGGAGATGGTCAAGGGCATGTTGAAGTCCTTGCCTCCTTGCAGTCGGAAGCCCCAGGGTCCAGGTCCATTCAGAGTCACACTGTAAGCCATGTTGTACCACTTCCACAGGCAGCAACAGGGCACTGCAGGACAGAAGGATGGGCAGACAGAAAAAAGTGTGAAAAAACAGACTGAGAACAGGGAAGGGTTTTACATAAATGAAAGCAATTCTCTCTCTGCCTTGCCTGCTCAGTCGTGCTCTGATAGCACCTAAGAATAGATGGGAGCTATAATGCAGATGCTGATATCCCAGCTGAGGAGGGCCCATAAAAGGTTTGTAACCAGACACCTACTATGCAAAGACTTCATGACTCAGAGGTCTAATATAGTCCCCACGGAAGGGGACAGATCTTTCTAGGCTCCTCAAGCCCCTCATGCTGCTCAGTCACTTTATGGACAAAACACATGTTTTAATAAAACAAGCAAACAAAATCCCACTCTAAAATCCCAAACACCCAAGTCTCTTCACTAACCTGTTAACAACTACAAAGCCATTTTTAAATTCTGCTTCAGCAGAGAGGTATCTTGCACTGTGACATATAATACAAGCTCTTTCTATATAGATAGTTCCACATGTAACAGAAAAGGCACCAAGAAAATGTTAACCTTCTTCTGCAATGCTTTGTTAAACTGGAAAAAAGTACATACTACATGTATTTAACATCACCAAAAAAAAAAAAAAAATCCCACAACTTCATGTTTGGCTCTTGGTTCCACAGCCCTTGCTTTCCCTAGGAAAAATTAACATTTATTTTTTCTGAATATAGCAAGATCATGGGATACCTCTAATGAGCATATAATTTCTGTGATAAAAGCACAGTTTCACTACATACCTGTTCCATCATTTCAATACAAGTCTTCTAACGGTGTGACGCTTGAATTAAAGGCTAAGAACACAAATAGTTAGCTAATTGCTGCCTTGATTCATTCCTTGATTTTTTTCATAGTTTACATTCCAGTTCCTAGGAGTTCCATAAAACTATAACCCTTGTTCAGTAATGCTGGATAGCAGTTCTGCCCTAGATGGGAAATTGCTAAAATACAGAGGGCACAAGGGTAGGGAAGAAGCTGTTGGCAGAACTACAGATATAAACAAAAAGTTTCTGCTCTTAGAGTAAAGCCACAAACATTAAATAACACTCACCCCTTTCCAGTTATCAATTTGTGCAGGACCTCCAGGACCCCTCTTCTGTGTCTTTGCAGCATTTATCCTCCTCTATCCTCTGGTTAGAAAGAAATTGCCATTATATTAAAAAGGGGGGGGAAATGTCCCTCAAACATGGATTCTACTTTGATAATCAAAAAGACAAGCAAGCCCACACAATGCACTAGAGTGAGGCAGCTCAGCTTGAACATTGATCACCCTGCCAATACACCTACCCTAAAACATGACAAATATCTGATTACAAAACAGCAGAGAGCAAACACTACCAGGAACTCAGTCTTTGTCTAAAGAGATGGTCAATAATTTTCAAAACCAAGAAGCAATAAAAGTTTCTGTCTAGCATTCATAGTGCCAGAAAAGCCATTTGTACAAGGGAATAATTAATCTCTGCATAGGCACTAGACTAAAACATATGACCCTCTGTTTTAGCCAGAGGTCCACATTAAACCACAGGAATCCACACAGATTTAAATAAAAGTTGCACTAAGCCAGTGGAACTGGCCCCAACCAAAATGAAAGCAAATAGCAAGATAGAGCTTGAGAATAAAGCAGGGTTTTGATGTCTCACAAATACCTCAAAGGTACATTTACATTCAGAGTATACATAACCTGTGCTCTGTGAGTCCAGAATCACTGATGTTTGGATAATTACTTTGAGGGGAGGCAAAACGGACTTGTTGGACTTAAAATGGCAGAGTTTCCTAGCCTGCCAGTTTATCTAGTACTGATTTTTTTTTTTTTTGAGAGCCACGTGTACACACAAAAGTTTGAAGTCGTATTTTCATTGTACTTTTACTTTTCCTAGGAATTCTTTGCTGTTTTTCGTGACCTTTCTTGGCTCCATTTCAAGAGTTCAGGAGAACAGAATAAAAGCAGGAGTAGGATAAACATAACAAGTCATTGCTTCACTACTAAAGACAGCACCACATAAATAAGTATTAGAAGAAAGCCCACAGTTTTATGGACTTAAAATTCTGTGCATGTTACCTTCCCATATATAAATCTTCAGTTATTTGTGTCAAAAACAGAAAGGGGGGGGAAGCAAAACTCAGAACAGAATAAAACCACACAATAAACTGAAGAGAGCTAAGCACTGAGAAACAGAGATGCTGTTCAATCAAACACTGTGTGCTTCTGTCCTACTTTCACATCTCTAACATGCTATTTTCTTATCAGGACATCTGAAAGGATGTGAGAGATCCTCCAGGCTGAGTGGTGAGCTAAGAAACGAGAGCAGGCATCGCGTTCGGATCTCTGTCATTTGAATGAAATGTTAAACTGAGGTCACTTGTTCCTACTCCTTTGGTTTCTGTCCATGTCTGCACGGATGTTCAGCATAGCTTGGCATTTTTAAAAGGAAAGTGTAGAGGATCTGCCAGCATCCTGGCCAACATTTCCCTTCAACACACCAGGACCACAGCTCTTTCTTGCATCTGCACTATCCCTATCAGGTGCGATTCAGAAAAAGAATGTTCCAGAGTTTTCTTGCTCTAAGCCTCTCTCAGTGTCTGTATCCCCTCTGCCTGCCTGAAGAAAGCTCTGCTCCTAATAATGAAGTTAAAATGCTACAGAAGCTCATGCTGTAGTCACAGGTCCATTTGTTAGGGACACCCTTAGCACAGGTCTCACCTTCTACAGACTTTCAGTACAATCAGCCTCTGAATAACAAGGCTGGTGATTCACCCAGATGGCTGTTTCAGCCCTGCCCTGTTTTCAAAGGTGAGACATCAGTGTAGCAGGTACAGCGTCGCCACAGCTACCAGCACAAACCTCGGCAAAACCTCCTGGGAAACCAGAGGCTGAAATAAACTGTGTGTACAGAACTGTCAATTTCCTTCTTTTTCAGAGGCTTCTGATGTTTAGATTAGGTTTTAAGTTGCTTTACATAATTGCCTGCTAGTCTGTTTCAAAAATAAGTTTTGTTTGCTCAGAATTTGTTTCTCATGGTGCGCCTTCTTCCCTACATTCTCTGGCTACGTCAAAATCCATGACTTGCTTAAAGCTCCCTCCCTTCAGAGAGAAGCTGTGCTGAGTCAGATGAGGTCACTGATGTAAGGGGTGACATTTAAACAAAAAAACATATTCCAGGTGCAGGGTGACATTTTCTCCACACATATCAAACCAGCGGATTTTCCAGAGCTCCCCAGGCAGCCCCCCTCCTGCCCCAGGCTATTCCCAGCTGACTGATGGGAACAGTTGTGAGGAAGCTGGATGGGTACCAGGCACAGGAGAGCGCCACCACCTCCAGCAAACGGCCCTGAGCCCGAGCAGAGCTGTCCTTGCCCAAGCCCAGCAGAGATGGTGCAGCAGGGAAACAATTCACACGTGCTGGGAGACCGTGCCGTGCGTGTTCCAGCGAGCAGGCTTTGGGAGAGCCGCAGCTGCGGGCCCGGGAGCGCACACACGTGAAGGGAATGAAACAAAAGCCACTAGCGGCAAGGCTAAATTAAGGGGGAAGGAAACCAGTCATGGAAATTCCAATTGTTCAAGCTGCCACTACTTCACAAACGTTAGTCAGGGGTTATATTTTAGCTCCTGTGGCACAGGGGAGACTTGAATTACTGTTACTGCAGCAGCAAGGTTGTATCATTTGGATCATCAAGGATTTCAGAAGCGGATTGCTTGAGAGCTTGACTTCTGCGCTGCAACAGACTATGAATCTCTGGCAACTAAAAAGATGCTTACAAGGTCATGGTTTCAATGTTTTATGTTTAGGCAAGTGAAAGATTTGTGCCGTGCATGAATCAACGATCATCTCCTCTTTAATAGAAGGATGTTCAACAAGATGGATAAGACTTTTCCCTCGGGAAAAAAACCCAGTCAAACAAACCCAAACAAAAACCAACCAACAAAAACCCCCCCAAACAAACAAACAAACAAACAAACAAACAAACAAAAAAAAAAAAAAGAAAGAAAACCAGGCAGGCAAAAAGATTGTCTTCTTTCAATCTTCCTCACCTGAGGGAGTGGCAGTACAAGAAGGCAGCATTCAGCTTTATGACAAACACACCCTTTTTGTCCCATGGATTCCTGAACTGTCCCCAGGACTATTGTCTACAATCCTTCAAAAGAGTGGCAAAGTGAGGTAAATGGAGCCTTTGAAGAAACTACTCACTAAACACATGCATGAAGAAAACCCAAGCTTTGAACCAGCTGTTCAATACAGGCAATCCTAGAATTTTCCAAAGTTTTGAATCAACCCAATGATAAGTACATTTCACATGAAATCAACAGCTGTACTTGGGGACTGATCTTCACTGTCATCCACAGGAGGAAATAGTACACACTTAGTAAATATTAGCTAAGCAATGCTAAGGCATTTGAAACTGACATATTAGAGATGAAAAAAAAAAATTAGCTCTGAATTCCTACCTTGCCAGTGGCAAACTGAATATAAAATTAATTATCAAGAGCAAAGATATTTTTACCCACAAGTTCAATATTGCTTCCAAATTATGACTATTCTGCAAAAGAGCTCATTGTGGTCTCCTTCTCTTCACTGCTGAACTCTGAACTAAGTTGAGCTAATCCTACTTGTACTTCATGTACAGCTTTGTTTCACCTGTTGATTTAAAACCCTTCAATTCTTGCAGACCTTAGGATTTCTGAGATCATTTTAGCCCCTTTATCAAGTTGTCCTCAGTCTTGAACTTTCTCAAGCTACTAAATTTTCTACCACACTTGGCTTCACCACATTCTGTATTGTCAGTATCTTACTAAGACTGTGCTTTGTGGGTTCCAGAAAAAGCTGATAACACTGGGAAGATATACTAGAGCAATATAAAAAATATTACCTTCCTTCTCTGTAATATAATGCCTTCAGAAATGCAGATCAAATGTTTCCTGTTTGGCTGTTTGCTGCTGCCAGTATCTCTTTACCAATTAACCAACTTTGCTATCTACCCCTCCCTCTAGATCCTTCACCATGACTATTTCCATCTTTACAAAAAATAAAACCACCTGTATATCACACTTATTTTCCTCTGCTGCATGGCCTTTTTCTCCCTACACCAACCTCCTTTCACTACCATAAAAGATTTGGTATACAACACAGTTTAGTCAGAAATAAACTTTTAAAGATATTAAGATTTTTTTGGTAATTGTATTAAACTGGAAACCTGTGGAGAGACAGATTCACCATGAAAGGGAAGGGGAAAATACCTCTCCAGACTGTGAAGACTTAGGTGTATGTTAGGAAGTTCTTATCTTACCAGCTTTTCAGTCATTGTTTTTAAAGACACTTACTATACCATGAAATACTTAGGACTTCTATGGTATTTACCTTCCCATAATAAGAAAATTTATTATATTAAGGTAAAGAACGCCTAAACATCCATTGTTTTAACCGTGTTCTGTTTATAAACAAAACCACAGCACTTAGGTTACCCACTTTAGGTGAGAAAATGAATCAACAGCAGCAAACTGGATTAAAACACAGTGCTCAGTCTCTAATTCATGTACGTGAGGCAGAAAAAGAAGTCTGCAAAATGTGATGCTGTTCGGTTTTCATTGTTCTCCAACTCTGGGCTGAAACCAGGAAAGTTTACAGCAATCCCATGACTAGTGCAATCTGTGCCTTGCTGCATGGGAACCTAATTAACTATTTGGCCTCGGAAAGAGAAAACAGCGAGGCTTTGCCTGCTGACGGCCCGAGGTCTGGCACAGCTGGGGGAGCGCACAACGAGCCTTACGAGAGGGATCCTGCGCCGTCAGTGTAATTTGGCCATCGCAGATTCCTCAGGGATCACCACAGCACGCTGATGCAGCGGCGCGCCTGTAACCGCACGGGTGCAAGATAACTAAGCAGCCTCCCAAAAGTTACACTTCAGCCTCGCCTACTCACTTCTGCCTTCCCAGTGAGGGCTCTGCGGGGTTTAATTTTCCGCTGCAGACACGCTGTAGTCGCGGCGCGACCCACCTTGCACCTCAGCGTCTCGCTCACCGGTACCGCCGGGCCGAGCGGCCGCCCCCCGCCGCCTCCGGCCGCGCAGCGCTGCCCGGGCCGCGCCGGGTGAGTCCCGGTCCCGGTTCCGCCCCCGCGGGAGCCGCGGCTGCCGCACCCACGGACATCGGCCCCGCAGCCAGGGGGCGGCCGCGACCCGAGGGAAGCGCCGAGGCACCCGCCCGCCCCCAAGGCGAGGGAAGAGCCGCTGCCCCGCAGGTGGAGCCTTTAAAGCGCCCGGGCCGCCGGGAGCGCCGCGCCGAGGGAGGCGGCCGCTCCCCGTCCCGCCGTGAGGGGGCGCTGGGCGCGCGAGGCGCCGCGGGAGGGGATTTGCCTCAAGCGGTGGCGCAGGGAGCGATCCGCGAGAAGCCGCTGCCGGCGGTGTGTAAATATCCGAGTTTGGGTCGAGATCACCTCGGGGCCGCGGTGGCAGAGCGGGAAGGTTACACACAGCTGTGGGGAGAGGTTCGGCCGAGCTGCGGGGCAGCAGGTATCCTGGGGTGCGGGCGTTCCGCGTCTGAGCCCTCAGGGAAGGATGCGAGGGATGAAATGGCGGCGGGAGCGGGGGGGCTGCGCCCGCGGGTGGGACCAGGAACGCTCTGGAAGGCGGCGAGGGCGGCCGGGAGGGGCTGCTGTCCTGCCCAAGTTCAGCAAAAGCTCTTGAGCCTTGTGCGTTAATGAATTGCGGCCTCGGAGCTCGCAGCCTTCAGCCCCCTTGCTCGCCGCCGGAACACGAGTGAGAACGGTGGTTTCATTCACTGACCCCTAGGAAAAGTGCGGGCGAGGTTGTTTTCCCCCGCTGAATCACTGCTGCTGATCAGCAATGGTCGCTTTAATTAAATGGAAAAGTTAAAACGTTGTCCCGAGAGAAGACAAAGGGTTTGGAAGACAAAAAATGCAGAACGAACAATTTAATTGCCCACCAGGATAGTGATGTTGATATGATTTAAGAGATTGAGCCTTGTGGTGCCTCCACATGGTCCTGCCGAGCGCTATCACGGACCAGGCATCCCGCTCCATACATCCCTCTATTCAGCAATTCTGTTTGGTTTGCTTTGCTTTTTTGGCTTTTTATGTTATGCTCCCTAAGTAGCCTGCATAAAGTCAGCTGTTTTCTCAGTGCAATGACAGAGCCACTGCTTTATGAGTTTGTTCAAAATTTTAAAAAAAGAAAAGCCTGTTCCCCGCGCCGGCTCCGCAGCGGAGCGGCCGTGCCCGGTCAGCACCAGGGACAGGGCGGCGGCGCGGGCGGCACGGGGGCCAAAGCCCGCACTGAGGGGCCGAGAGGGCCGCGATAAACACGGCTTGGAATCGCTGAAATACTCAGCCCGTTTGAGAAACTTCTCAGCTCCTGCCCGCTTAAAGGGTCGCAGTTCAGGTTTAGTGTTTCTCGTCTTATGGAACCTCAAGTCTCCTTACACTTCAAGTCCAATGTACAGGATGCATTGATGAGGCCAGGAAAAATTGATCTAAATTATTTCTATATTTATCTTTGGCCAAAATTCATATTCATATGGATTGTGACTTAATAGCAGTTGCAAAAATATTCCACTGACAAGTTGGCTTAAATCCCCAATGGAAACATTTTTCATCTTGTGATGAGGTGAGCAACCTCATAAAGTAGCATATTTGGTGATTTAGGTTGGAAAACATGATCCAGATGGTGGGAAATTATTTTTATTTCTTGATGTTCTGTTAGATTATCCCATTCTATGTGTGATAGAAAAAATCATATTTAGATTTAAGGACTTATACCTGGCCTTTCCAAGGCATTCAAGAACCTGATTTTCTGCTCCCTGGTAAAAGTACCAGCAAGGATGACTGGGAAGTGGCTAATTATCTTATTCTGATGAATGGCAGATCAGTTTTGCTTCAGACTTTTGTTTTTGTTTGAAACAGAATGAAACACACAAGCTTGTATATTTCTCCATGCGTCACTCAGGGCTGGGGAACTTGAGAGTATGGGAGCTCTACCTGCTCAGTGCTCTCTGAAAGAGCCTGCAGGCTTGTTCCCAGAAACTTGTGCCTGCCATTTGGAGGGACAAAATCCTCTGTCCCATTTTTCTAAAAAGCACTAGTGGCAGTATTAAACTCATATTTTAAATGAAGTTTCAGAAATATGGCCTTGGAATAGTTCCCTGGAACACCATTGGGGTCACCACTTATGAAAAGCTGAGCACTGAGACTGCACTGGCTGGGCCATCTTGTGCAAACAATCCTATTTGCTTTCTGGAAAGTAGCTTACTGATAGATTTAGCTGTCTGTTTTCCTCAGTGACTCACTCAGTGTGATTTGCTTTTGACCCATGAGTTTCCTTCCAGCCCAGTCAATTTCCTTCACTGGAGAATTCAGATAGTTCTGTCAAGGGCTAATTTTCTACAAGTCTTTCTCCTGGTCTTTTATCCTTTCTTCTAATCACAATCAGATCTTCCAAACTGTTTTGTCAGCTGTTCAGCCTCAGATCAATCTCAGAAACATTGTTTTTCTTGTAAAAAGGCCCCTCATTTTTCCATAAATTTCTGCAGTAGGGTTTCATAAGGTTTATCAGGTAAGCTGTCTGCACAGTTTATTTGCAGTAATTTTAAACTGATGGTGCAACCACCAGGGATGGAAATTTAAAAGAATGACTGCTACCCAACAAGGCTGGCCTCCTCAGGTACTGAGTGGCTCCTCACCAATGATGATATTAGGAAAATGTAAAGTGCAGACATTGCAGCACAAAGTATGGATGAGCTTTGTCTTGGAATAATGCTTTTGACATCTCATCTCACTCCCTGCCCAGCTGAAGGGGTTCTGAGTTGAGAAATAAACTAGTGTTGAGTGTGGCTTTCTGAGAGCCCCTGCTGAGGAACAGGTATGGAAGAAGGTACTGCCTTGGGTTTGGATGGGCTGTGTAGGTGTTAATTCTGTGTGGCCACACTGATGTGACTGTTCAGACAGAAGTGCTGGCATTCAGAGGAGTGCAGATCTGGCCTGCATTTGCATTGTCATTTACCCAAACTATAACAGCTCCAGTAAATGAGGCCGTTCCATTTGGGATTGCTTAGCAGTTCTGTTTTTCCCAGTTCTTTGCACATGCTGCATAAGGGGGCAGGAGACTCAGTGGTTTGTTCCTTCTGTCACTGGCAAATAAATGGGCAATCGTCAAAACAACTCACAGTTTTCAATTCCCTTTCGACTAAAGACTAGGAGGAATTTCTTTAAAATTAGGACTTTAGACATGTCCAGTTAACAGTCTGATTCGTGTGGGATTGTGTTCTGGCACTGGCAAAAAAGCTGCCAAAGGAATCTAATACTTCGGATCTCCAAAATTATTTTCTTTTGCAGAAAATCATAGGAATGTGTAGCAAACACAGCTCAGATGAGGATCATATTTTTAGTGACTTTAGTAATTTTATCCTTGCAAGATAGAGATTCATCATTCCTGTTTTCAGTCTGACCTTGGTAATATTGCAGGCTTCCTAATGTTGCCCACACATAAGAGCAAACAAAACAAACAAAATAATCAAAATGTGAAGCTGTTGCATACAGTTTAATAGAATTGTGAGTTGCAATTCTAGTGTTGCTCAGACATGAAAAAGAAGGCTCTCCACATGATAATCTCCTTGGACTGTTCCTATCATTTCCCTGGGCTATATTATTAGCATAACATTCCTAGTACAGAGTGAAAACAGAGTTATGGAGTAGATAATTCAAGAGGGATTGTCAGCAGGATGACCCCCAGAAATGCTGCTTGTCTTATAACCCTCACCACTTTCATGCTAAATTTGAGCTAATCTGGCCCCAAAATGTCAGCACAAATGTCTAGTGCACTGATTTTAGATAGAAGAAAAGCTGGAATTCTCTTAAAAATCAGTATTTTCAGTTAGTTTGGCTAAATAAATGTTGTCCTCTTCATTCTAACTCATTGTTTAACTGTAAATACTCAGCTGTAAACGCAGGCTCTTTGTGTAAAGGGAAAGGTGAATCTCTTCCCACTTTTTTCCTTTGGTATTTCTCTGCATCTCTCCATTGAAGATTCATTAATCCATCATTGCATCTTTCTTACAACAGGCACTGTTAATTTTCTGTTTGAGTATGCAGAACCTTCCTGAACTTGCCTTGCAGCACTCCAAGAGTAAATGATTTGACCTTTTACAGATAATCTTGGGTACCGTGCTAAATCAAATTGCCCAATGCACAGAAGGAGTTAAGGCCCTCCTCTGACTCAGAACTATCTCTGATACTTACCACAAAGCAGGGTCAGCTGAGTAGCAGTCTTGTTCAGTTTGATTCCTTGGTGCCTTGAGCTGATGATTTTTTCAGTTGAGCCCATTGATTTATTGAAGCAGTTTTCATTGGGATGTCTGAAAACTGGGATAAATTTTGCTGAGGAAACTGTGAGCTAAGTTTAACTTAGCTGCTGCTGGAGCCTGAGTGCTGGTATATGTTTTTCTTCTTTCTGGCATCTCAGTTCCCAGCCTTGAAGAAAGATCAAGACTATCTTGATGGCCAGGTAATATACAACTCACTAGACAGTAACTGAGCAATCAGCTCTGTCCTTGCACAATGTTTTCAGACAGTAAGCAGAGCAAAGGACTAATAGAGAAAGGCACACCATGTCAACAAAACGGTCTAGACTGTATCTGTACAATCCCAATAAGTAAAATAAATTATTTTGTAGCTTTATTGGCAGTTTCAGTAATTCAAAGTTTGTTTAGGGCCAGCCAAGCTTTCCAGCTGAGTTTCAGTGAGCTCTGGGAGGACAAATGTAACACAAATTCAGGATCCTATTGTATAAGTAACCTGTTTCAATTCCCAATTATTTAAAACAGGGCATGACTTAACAAGAATAGAACTCCCAGACAAACCAACAGGAATGTCTTATTCTTTACTCCATTTCTATTATTTTGTTTTTCAGCCCTTTCCTTTTCATGCTGGATATAAGTTGTAGAGGGAACAGAATGTAAGTTTCAGTGATGAGCTTTTTTCCTCTTATGAGCTCTTTCAAGTTTAGATCAAGTAAACTAGTAACAGTCAAATTTTACTGAAGTCAAATGATTCTGCTGGAACCAAGCCACTAGATCTTGGAAGGAGGAAGCAGAGAAAGACAAGTGCCTGCAAGTTAGTCACATGTTGAAACAGAAACATTACAGGGTCCTCTTGACTTGTCAAATCAACCAACATTTTGAGTGTCCTGTGGTGTAACTCACTGTATATGTAATAGCTGTGAGTGTTGCATTTGGGACTTCCAAAGATTGTCAGTTGTTGAAGTTCAATTGAATGTCCCTTGGACCACTAGAATTCTTTTTCAAATTTCTGTCTCCTGTCCTGACATACAAAACTGGAGAATAAATACTAGTATTGTGAAAATCTTAAGCAAGTAGCCACAAAGATACAAAGTGTTTAGTAGAGGATGTTGCTTTATTGCCACTGGACTTTTTGGTTTTTAATTGAAAGATTCAGAATTGATTTATGATCCTCATGAAGTTGTTTAATTCCCTTGATTTTCTGTTCAGAGAATTCCCTTTCAGTAGTGGATGAGAAACTCAGTTCCCATCAGGATCCACCCTGTAAGGCTGAATCCTGGAAATCCTTTTGCTGTAAGTCTTTACTGCTATCGTGCCATTCCTGCTTGTATGGCTGTTCTGGTGACATCTGGCCTTGATCATCTTTTGGCTAAAGAAATGCCCTGATGGTAAACCCCAAATCCTGGGTTTCCCAGAAATGGCTTCCAGTGACACTGGACAGTCAGCTGTGTTATTTTGAAAATTCCTGCAGTAATTTTATTTTTACAAGCTGGAATTCAGGCAGCTCACACTGTTGCTATGCTCATGAAATGCTCTGAGAAGCTGTTGTCTTTGTACTGTGACCCAGTGAAAATGGAGCAGGTTCAGCTGTGATGGGACTCTTTCAGGAAACAGCACAATGAAGAGAAACTGCAAAGTGCAGTTTGTAACATGTGCTGTGGCCTCCTTAGCCCTGTCTCTGGAATCACAATGGTTTGGCTCCTGTATGTGAGGAAAATCAAGGATTCAGTGAAAGCAGCAAGGAGAAATCTGACACAAGATGGTAACTGAGTCCCTTTTCTGACCCACAAACAGAAAGAGAAGATGCCTGTTTGATATTACTGTTTTTCAACATTTTTGGATTCCCTGATTGATTTGCAGTTAATTTATTTTGATGCAGTGCTAATGGGTATCCTGAATTGTGTTTTCTTATTTTCCTTCTTTTGCCTTTGGTCATAGTCTACCATCACAGTTTGGGGTAGAACAAGAGTTGAAGTGGGTGTGTTTCATTGAAATGGAGTTTCACATCATGTTTCATGAAATTTACATGGTTCTAATTTCTTCAGGTGAAAAAAACCTGATATCTACAGTGCCTAAAGAGAGCAGCTCTTTCTGTGTGAAACTTACCTTTCATCTCACTGAACATAACAATACTGAACCTGAAAGACTGGTGTGGCTTTTTCTTTTTCAGAGGAATGATTGTCAAAAGGAATCCATGCAGTGAACGTGATGAACCACCAATCTGCCTGATGCTACTACCCCAACTCTGTCCTTCAGCAGATTAAGTTCTCTTCTTACTTCACTGAGCAGCAGCAGAAAGTGAGTTTTAACAAGTGCATCTGGAAAATAGCACTTTGAATAAGATCTATCAATACACATTAAGGGTTCTGCCATGTGCTTCTGTTACTCAGAGGCTTCAGCTGAGGACAGCAGCATCAAAAGGATTTATATTTTTAAATCACAGTTGGAGGGTTATTATAAGCCCAGACTCCATCTGTTTACATGTTAAGGTAGAAGCATAAATAGTTCCTTTAAAAGCCAGGAGGGAGGTGTGTTTAATTAATGCTGGTTTTGCCACCTGAGGGCATTGGGGCTGCTTGGAAGGGGGTACTAGAAGTGTGAACTACTAAAAATGAGAAGATGGTGGTGCTGCTGGGAGGGCTTGAAAGCAGGACTGCCCCTGGAATGAGTGTCAAGGAATGCTCAACTGCAGAACCTGGCAGGTAGAGGAGCTGAGTCCTGACCAAGAGATCAGGGTTTGAAAGGAAAGTGGGGGGACAAACAGCTATTTCTTAGCAGCTTCATGGAAAGTGTCAGCAAGGGGCTTCCCTCTGGCCCTGTGGGTTAACTAGAGAACAGTTGACTTGTCCCTCAGGAAAATGAGAAGAATCTCTAAGAGATGTGGGCTAAGCTAAGCAGGATTTCTGCAGTCTGCACAAGAGGATGAAGATGAGCACACTGGGAAAGAAATTGTAAGTTTAGATCTGAAACATTTTGTCAAAAAGAAAACCAATTTTCTTTGTTTGTTTTTAAACCTCTCTTTCTTCTTCTCTTGTTTCTTTAAAGGTAAACTTGCATAACATATCTAATATAGACAAATAAGGGAAGAGGTATTACTGAAAACATTGTCATATGTTTTATTCTATGGTTATGTGTTTGTAACCATGACCAGTCTGGTGTATGTTAATACTGCTGGGACTCTGATGAGAACTGATTTCCTTGAAGTCACAGGTCAGCACTGGACAGTTACCCTAGAAATTCTGGCATGCTGTGATAGTAGCCACATGCTCCAGCCACTAGAAACACTTCTATAAGCTTTTAAGAGTATAGTCTTATTCTTGCCTTCTTTCCTTCCTTTCATGGTGAGCCTCACTTAATTCTTAACAGTTCTTGGAGTTCAAGCTTTGGTGAATTGTCCTATTTTAAATCCTTTGATATTAATGGAGCTCTTTTGTGCGTGAAAGTAGAAGTTGGTCCTGAAAGTGTAACTCATGTCTGGACAGGGCAGAAACAACTATCTAATGTTCAGAGCCAGTTAAACCATACAGTGTTCACTTATTTCCATTCTACAACATTCAGGGAAGTTTGTGGAAATCTTGTTGGTTTGATTTTGTAGTGCTTCACCCAGTTTATGTTACCCTTGTTTCCTGGATGACACTGCTGGTCAAAGATTCCCTTCTTCTGTGAACAATTTCTGCCCCCTTAATAGAGAAGAAAAACAAAAAAATGGTCCTACCATCCTGACTTTGCTCACTTCAAGGGACAAACCTTTATATTTCATATAGGGCTTTTGATCAAAAACATGCACACAATTACATGCTACATATTTTTCTTAGTTAGAACTTAACAATAAAATGCCTGATTCTACTTCACTCATGTTACCTGTAGATAACAACTGAAGTTTGTGTGGTGAGCATCTGTAAATTATTTCTGTTGAGAAAAAGAATGCCTATTTATCCTTTATTCCCTTCAGTAACAATCTGTGTCTTTCATATGTGATAGTGTAGTTTAGATGTTTTGATAACTGTACAGTAGAGGAAGAAAATGTGAATAAAATAAATGGGAAAAAATTCTATTTCCAGTTGTGAATCTTGGAACTGTAAAAACTAGTTGAGAGTAGCCACATGATGATGAAGAGCATATTTTCTCTATTTTGGGCAGAAATACTTAGATATGAAAAGATTAGGTAATTTTCCCAAGGTCACACAGAAAACATGGAAAAAAGAAAAAATACAATCTTGAACTTCTGATTCAAACTTGTATTTATTTTTTCAGGACTGTCATTCCTCCTCTTGGTAAGGATTTGCTATATCAAAGTGCTTGCTGCTTTCTACATCAAATCAAATTCACAACTCAGCTCACCTATCAGTATTAGCCTTGGCTTTAAAAAATCTGAAACTTTGAAAAAAAAATTATGTAAAGTTCCATGACATTAGCAGCAAATACTAGTCTGGAAAATTTTTTTAAAATTCACTAACTTTTAGTACTGACCTAACATACCCTTAACTCCTTCATTTCACTTTTGTGTCTTGAGGGGTTGTGTATGTATTTATGCATATAATTAACTTTAGGCATCTGAAAAATTAATAAGAAAGCAGTTTCACCAGTTTCACAGCACAGGGTGCATGGGTGTGTTTAATACATTTTTGAAGTACTGAAGCTTTTGAGGGAAATGCTGTTACATTAGAGGTACAGCCACTTTCTTTGCAACCTTTCAGGCATGACACTGTGGAAGGGTATAGATTTTCCTTTTTATTTTTCCAGTCAGTGGAAAACATTGCAGCAATTGTAACTATGCCCATAAGTGTCCCACACCTATTCAGGAAATATTGCTCTACACAACTTTACATTGGAGACTGTGTGCTATACAATGACGTAGTCTCAGATTTTTGTCTCTGTTTCCAAACTATCTTCTTGTACACTTGTGGAAGTGTAAATGTTGAGGGAAATGAGCAATGGCTTTGCTTTTACATTGTGGGTAAAATCTGCCCCACAAAAATTCTTATTAGCAAGTTATTTACATAGGTTTAATGTTTATTTTTGATGTGCATGATGAGCTTTACTGTCAGGTTATGTCTGGCACAGCTTAACCAGAGCTGCAGCTCTCTCTGCTCTACATCATACCTGAGGCTTGATTCAAGCCTGACAAAGTTACACATTCTACCTATCCTCCAAGTTACAGTCACCATCAGAAGACCTACTTAGGCCAATTTTGATGTGCTTCTGAGTCATAGATGTGGTGGATTATGACTGACTATGGATTGCAGTAAGCCAAATGAAAGTGGCTCTTTTTCCTACACTGATGTGATTCTTGCAGCATTTTCTTTGCTCTACAAGCTGGGTATACAGAATTCCAGTGCTATGTGTCCAGCAGAGCTTCCAGAACTGCTGTAACTAAAAAAAGTGTTTTCCTACAAAACACAAATAAAATTTTATAATTGGTTTTTATCAGACTGTTAAGCTGGATTTGCTGTGGAGAAACTTTTCTGCCTTTATTAAGCTTATGTTGATGATATGCTCAGTCTGTTCTCCTTAGAAGGGAAGTAAACAAGACAGCTTGTAAATCTTGACAACTCTTGTCAAGTTTGCATAAGTTTGAAAATGAGCATTTAGGTTATAAATTTGAGGGGGTAAAGGAGGCACAGTAATCATTTAGTGTACAGGATTGTGGCTCATGTCTAAAGTTGCTCAGAATGACACTAATAAGAATTTATTTACTTGTTTTAAGAGTGCTTTTATATAAATCTCTTTATAACATTCCTATGACATTAGCAACTCCAAGGCTACAAACACAGGTGTTTGAACAGAGATACTTGTTACCAGCCCCTGAAATACCATTGTGTGATACTAACACTGCATTGCAGGTAAGGACTCTCTTTCAGCAGTGTTTTCAGGAGCAGAGACAGATGGGTGCCCTGTCAGAGTTACTGGGACAGCAGTGCCTTTCACTGAGGGATCAGAGGATGAAGGGACATGGTGGCAATTTTTGGGATGGCCTGAGGAAAAAATGGCACCAAGAACCCTGAGGAAAATGGGCACAAGTGGGAATGGTGACTTACTCATGTTAGACCCTAAAGCTCTAGAAACGCCCAAAAAAGCATTGGAGGTGTCTTTGTTTACTTCTGAATGTGAAGCTTGCTGTGGGTTTTGCACATGACTTCAAGGAAAATACTGTTTGCTATCCTGTCTTACTTGAGAATGTGTGAAATGTCAATGCTCAATGTCATATTCTATGATGACACTTTTTAGTTCAGTGGTGGGTGTAAAAAGGTTTTCAAAAGCACGGAATGTGATCATAAGCTGGAAAGCATGGGGAGTAAGACCCTGGTTGTATGTGAAAATTGGAAAGATTGGCAATGTGTGGCTGCTGCCCTATGCAGTCCTTCAGTCTTGGCTTGCAGCAGCCACTCCTTACAGTGGCTCTTGGCACATCCTTCACAGGTCCAGCAGTAGTGACCCATTGCTCAGCTGTTTTGCAGAACTGCTTGAATGATCAGACCAAACAGTTTCTCTGGTGACCCAAGCCTGAGTTTGTGCCCCCATGAAGGGGCAGAGCCTGTGTGTTTGCTCCCAGCACCACTTGCCATTGCTTTTGCCAGCAGCCTGCTCTGTGAACAGCTGCTGGAGTACAAAAGGCCACAGGGAAGTGTCTCAGATTTGCCCTAGTCCTGTCACACTCCAAGTCACTGGAACATGTCCAAGTGCATGGTAAACTACAGGCGGTCTCTGCAGAACAGCCTGTACAGTTGACTTTAAGTGAAACGTGAATCATCTCAGTCCTAAATTATTTTAATCCAATCAGTCATCTGTGTTGAAGGGTGTAAAGAGACAGCAAAACCAAGAGAATGGCTGCCAAGTGGAGGATACAGGACACAAATAAATCTGCTGGGATGAGATGAAATATGAACTAATAATGATTTATTCCAAATGCCGCAGGGGTTACAGTGTGGAACCACTTGTAGAGATATTCAGATGAGATGAATTTTGTAGGCTTTCCCCTGGATGATTTTTATAGACATAGCAGAGGTGAAGGAAGGCAAAGCTGTTAGCTACACAGAGAGTACACACAAGGGTTTTGAAGTGCTCACAAACAATTTCTCCCTAATTAATATATGCTTTACAAGTCTCTTGTAAGTAGATGAGCATGAACAGCTGTAGTTCTTTTTATAGATACAAACTAATCTCTAATACATGTTGGAGTTGAAGGATACAGAGAACAACATGCTGGGGATTCGTAAAGCTCTTCTAGCCATGGAAGTATTCTTTTTATACCCTCTAAAAGTGGAAGGGAATGCAGAAGAGTGCAGTCTTGAAGAGTACAAAGTCATGACTGCAGCAAAGGATGTAGCTATTAGTGACACGTATCATACACTCCTTGTTAACACATCAAACAGCACATGTGAGTTAGACCTACTTTATTGACAGATTCAGTCTTTTGTGACCCATATGAAACAGGCAGCATTTGCTGTTGTTTCTTCCCATCTTTCAGTAGTGTCAATGGCCTTTGTGACAAAGAAAGAATTACATGTTTCGTGCTTTTAAATATTTTTAAAAGCCTCAGCAATAAGTTGTAACAGAACCCCTTAGACCTGAGGAATATCTTTGAACATGTTTCCTGTTTGAAGATGTTTTCTGTCTTCTTTCTCTTATTGCTAGCTGTATATATTATCAGTTTAATATTCTCCTCTGCTGGGTGACAATATCCTGTTGTGGTAGGTGAAGGGAGAGACTGTAACAGCTCCTTTCCATCTCTGATGACTATGATTTCATTTACATAAAAACACTGTGGATTTTGAGCAGTGTGTTTCTTTTGGCAGTTTATTACCAGCCTGAATGCCTCACTTTTTTTTCATGATTAACATCTTGTCTGCTGCAGAAGTCATTATCAGATTCATTTTTAGTTTTAATAACCTTCCTTTTAATAAACCACAGTTTGACCTAAGTTTCCAGTGGTTTACTTCAAAACAATGCTCTAGACCTTCTGGAACCCACTGATTTTTCCCCTCAAAATAATAAGTTAATTACATTTTTATTGATTTTATGGCTTTTTCTGATGTGATATAGGAAAGAATTGATTTACTTAGGACAAAAAATGCCTTGCTGGGTTCCCTCCATTATTGCAACCAAAGGAAAAACTGCTGGAGGGCCTATGGGGCAGAACTGTTTCAATAGTGCTTTGTGCCCTGTTCTTTCTGGCTCAGCCCCACTTTGGACTCAGTGCTTTGAATTGCAAATGAATTTTGTTCACTTCTTCTTATGCACTAGGAGAGACACTAGGGAAAAGCAGAAAGTCACTAGTGATAGAACTTTTTCCCTTTCCTTTCAGAAGAAAGAAGTACAATCTCGTGGATTTAGTCACTGCAGAAGAAAACCCTCAGCTATACAAATGCTGCTGTTTAGAGAAGGAGAAATGAAAATGTCAAAGTGGGAATGATGTGGATTCCATACGTCTCTAGAACAACTATTTTTGGGGAACTAAACCTTCTCCTCCCTGTATTTACTTTAGAAAAGTACATCAAAGAGTAAACAACTTTGAAGTATCAAAAAGCAGATGTATTGACTTACCCATAAGACATTTCAGTACAAACATTGCTTTGTATTCTGGATTCTTTTCATGAAACCTGCTAAAGGAAAGTCAGAAGGAATTTCATAATAATCTCCTAAAGCTTTGTGGAAGTTAGCTGAGAATGGGTTAAAATAATCTCTTAAGCCACTGTTGGAAAAGAAGCTAATTATGGAAAGGACCATAGTCTTTTCCTCAAGTGTTACTCCTTTCTCTTTCCCTGTCTCAGAATTAAAATAAAGACATGAGACTTTAAATTACTGCTAAAGTGCATTGCCTTTCATTGGATTGTAGAAGAAAATGTGGTAAAATGTGTCATTAAAGAGAGAAGGGGGCACTGACTGTGTAATTAAGTTTACATTTGGTTGAGAAACTTCACAATAATGAAGAAACCATCATCAGGAAGTAATGTACATTTCCCCCCAAATTTCTCAGCTTTAGCTCTGTAATAGCTTTGAAGTTAACACACCAAGTGAACAAAGCCAGTTTTGAATATTATACTTCCCTCTCAGGTTAATCCTAGGAGGTTTCTAGGTAAGGTCTGTGCAGTGGTGGGAACGTATGTGAGCAGAGTAAAATCCAAATGAAAAATTTTTTTCGTGAGCCGCATAAAAAAGAAATATTAAAATTACATTGTGACTCAGATCAAGATCTGATCCACTGGAGAGAGTTCTGATGCTGGAAAGATCACTCCTCATATTTTTATCCTTGCTTGTCTTGTGCTGTGTCTTTGTAGGAACATTTCAGACCAATCTAGGAAGGTATTCTGGATTCAGCCTGTCCACAGCTGTTCCAGAGCTGTTGGCTAAGGTGATATTCTTGCACCACTCACTTAACTGCTGGACTTCTTGTTCTGCTTGTGACTGCTGGATTTAGGGTGCAGGAAACCAGAGTTGTATGTAGAAGGCAGCTCTGCTCCTTGGACACTGCTGCATGTTATTGTAATACTGGGTATCTTGACTGAAGATGGTACCTGGTGAGACTCTCCTTTTCTTTGTCCAATACTTTTCAGGCTCACCCTTTTCTAAAGGATGCAAAAATTTACAAGAAATGGACAACACAAGCATCTACAAAGAGATCCCATTGAATGATCTATTAAAAATGACATATATTTAGCACTTTGCTGCTCCCCATGGCTGACTGAAAATCAAACTTAAATGATGGAGGGAAAAGTAGATCTGAACATTATTTTAATATTTCATGAATAACTTATGAAAAAAAACCCCACCTGTTAAATAAGCTAATGTACTAAAGGATTAAAGACTTTGCATTTGCTACTTAATGCTGGTCTACTTTGAAGAAGGACCAGGCTAATGACAGCACATTCAACTATGAACAGAAAGACTGTGAATATGCTCAGACAGCCTATGAATTCAATCAGGTGAAGAGTCTCTCTACAAAGAGGAACTACTTAGGGTCATTGGGCAAGAGGTAATGTAAAATATAGTGTTAACAGCATGGATAAGTTGAAGGGGGAAGCAAACTACATAATGAGTTAAAAATTGAGGGAAAGATTAACTAGCATTTTTTTTACAGTAAGCAGCATTATTTCCATGTCTGCTGAGAATTAAGGCAAGTTGATTCACTTGTGAGAGATGTCAGATATTTTTACCCATATGCTGTAGCTGTGTTAGATGAAGAAGAAACAGACACTAATACAACAAACAACATCCTACTGAATAGGTGACATGGCATATTTCAAAAACTGACCTTGATTTCCTCCAAGCTGCATGTTTTAGATGTTTGCTGCAACCCAAAACAGAGAACATTAAATAGTTAACTACATCACTTTGTACAGCAGTTCTTGCCACAGGACTAAGGCTGTCTCAGAGGTATGAGCCATCAGAATGGCTGTCTCAGCTTAGCATATACACCATTAATATAAAGATGGCACAGAGTTAATGCTTCCATGCTCCACGAAGGAAATCACAGACCTCATTATAGGACTTACTAAATTCAAGAAAATATTTGGATTCCTTGAAGAAGCTGAACTTCAGAAGAATCCTGTAATACCTATGTTCAACTTCTGCTCAGTTTCAGCAGTGGTCTACCCTTTGTGGTCATGTTTTCTGCGTTGTTCTGGGAATATTGTGTAATTTTTGCATCTCAAAAACAACCTAATTTGTGCTCAGGGACTGGGATTGTCATTAGTTTTTGTTGCCAAATATTAAAATAGCAGTTCTTACAGTAGGTGTAGTCATGTACTCTGTGGCATTCAGTTCCACCATCAATATGTCATCAGCATCTACAGCTGTCTGAAAAATGAACACAGATAAAACAGATGTAAATGGCATAAAGGTATGTCACAATGTAAGACATATGCAAAATGCATAGTGGAAAAAAAGAAGACAGCAAAGGACTGACTGAAAAGCAGTGATATATTAAAGATAGCCTTGTTTTTTACATCTTACCATATTTGTTCATTTGCTAACAAATGGTGGGACAACCAAGATCAATCAAGTAATTTGGACAGCAAAGGACAAATATTACTAAATACACACTTAAAACCAAACACAAGACAACTCTCCATTCAGATTTTAAGTTCTCTAAAACAGCAGCAGAAATGCAATGAAGACAGCTGAATAATGAACCAGGGTGGGAATAAAAAGCTGATGACCTTTTACAGCCTGTAAGTCATTATTCATTGTGTTAACTCATAGGTTATCCGCATCTTCTTGGCAGGAACCTTCATGATTAATTATGGTAAAATGTGCAGATTTTTTAACTTGTCAGTTGTTAGAGAATTTAGGTATTACACAGTCTATTACCTTCCCACAATTCCCAGAATCCTGGCTTGTCAGTTTGGCTCTTATGTCACTATTCTGAGTTGTGTCTTTATCTGTTTCGTAGGAAATTTGTCTTCTGGCAAGTCTGGAGAACATACTGGGAGTATCAGTTTCTGTTTCAGTACAGCCCTAAAATTAATACAGCAAAAACATTTACTCTAGGTCCTTTAGACTTTCATCCAGTTTGCCCCAGACAAACCTAGAGAGAAATCATAAAAGAGACAGGCATTGTATAAAAGACATTTCACAAAAATTCTGCCATATATAATTTCATAAAAGTCTGCTTATAAGAAGTACAAATAAAACTATCAACTCTTTTGCATCTAAAATTCAGCTTAATTTTTTTTCTTCCACAGGGTGCACTGCAAAATTTGAAAGAAAATAGTGTTTTGTTACAATCTATTGTTGAAACTTCTCTGATGCATCTTGTAGCTCCAAGGAGACAGTCTTGCCACAGTACTGGCCACTTAGGAAGCACAGGTGTTTGGAGGAATTAGGGCCAAAGTTTCCAAAGTGGCTTGAGTAGAAGCAGAAACAAATAGAAGGAGATGTCTGAGGACTGCAGAATCAGTGCTTTATAAATATTTTTTCAGTAAGGAGTCCTGGGTTTATAAACTTTGTTCCAATTAATGGGAAAACAAAGCCAATTACTGAGGGAGTCTGTTGTTTTTTTAACAATCAAGATTTGCAGTGTAAGCGATGCAATATAAAGATGTTCCTTTTCTATTAGCCAGTTTTAAAACCATCCACCTGACTGGAGGCTACCAGCCAGAAGTATTTCATTTTGATTGGACTGAGAAGTCAAAAGAACAGAGAGGGCAAAGAAATTGAAATGTCACTGTTAAAAACAACTGTCAGAATTCAGCGCTTGGCTGGACTAGATACAATTATTATCCTGACTGTGAAAAAGAACTGCCAAGAAATTCTTTTCAGTTATTTGCAAGTTTAGTTTGAAATTACTGCAATGAACAAACTGATATGCCTATTTAGTTAGCAATATAACTCTGAGTTACAGAGGGGAGCCTGGATGCCAAGTACTTGCCCTGTTTTCAGCTGCTGTGTAAAACATTTGTTTCCACTTAGATTGGCAGCAGCAAGCTGTTGAGGTCTTCTGGTGAGAAAGATTCTGTAATGAATTTACTGATTTGTCTAAATCTGATGATTAATATGTTTCCAAATACATCTCATTTTCAGAAAGCATTATCTATTTCATTACAACCTTGCTTTCACTAGAGAACTATTTTCTGACCAGCAGTTTCTTTTTTCTGCATCCAGACTGCAGATCTGTGGTGAGGCAAGCACAACTTAAAAGTATGATCAGACTTTCAACTGAGCTCTATGCTGCCTTTATTGTTACTTATAGGTAAGGCTTTATAAAGCCTTACCTATCAGTAACACCTTACTTTCTAAAATTCCTGTTGTTCCATCTTTCCACTCTTCCTGCAGTGTCACCAACCATCAAGAAGAAAATTATCTACATTCTGCTTTTATACTTAGCCTACTGTCTTTAATTTTGCTTTGTCCCTCCACTTTCTCTGGAGTTTTTATAACAAGCACCATAATTCATTTCATTGAAAGAATCTACCACTTGGAAGGACTCTATATGAAGATGAATTGCTTTGCAATTAAAAATGGGTGTATGGGAGGTGTATGGGAAGTTTCTCCCTTACTGATTCACTGTCAGAGAGAGAAGACAGTCTCCTTTTTCCTTTCTGCAGCCCACTTGTCTCAGAAGACTGGCTGGTTACAGTCGCTCGTCTGGAGGAGTGGTAACTGCTGGAGGACCGTGAGTCTTTAGGAGAAACTCTCAGTAGGGGTCCAAGGCAAGGAACATATGTTGCAATGGCTCTTCTAATGGATAAGAGGTAGAACCAGTCAGATTTTTTTTTTCTGTCAGCACAAAAATTCAATCATCATAAACAATGCATTTATTCAGAGAGATGAACTAATGCTGCATGGACTGGAAAATTACTGGGTACAAAAAGAGTTTTCCAGATATCTCATATAGAATCACCCTGCAAGATCACTTATTCACAGTGTTTGCAGAACTCAAATTTATTGCTTGGCAGGGATAAGGGCATTAAAATATAACTTTGGAACTGAAGGGAGCTATTAAAACAAGGTTTTATCTGCTTTCAGCTTAATCAGGGCAAAAATAAAATTGTGTCCCTTTAAACTGAACCTCGCAGAAGTACTACATAATGAATTATTTTAATCTTCCCCTAAGCAGCTATTCTAGCTCCTCTTACACATCTGTTTGATGGCTATCTGTAGAGTTGTACAGAATGTGCATTTATATTACTGTATTACTTTGCTCATATGAAGTGTTGGAAAACTCTGGCCTAGCTTTCCTGTTCCTTCCCCATAAAGATGTTCCTGCCCACCTCTTCTCTGTTGAGTTCCTCAGTAGGTCTTTGTAGGTGGTGAAACAACAGCCTGTCTGTGGCATTGCTGCCATCTGTCAGATCTCACTGCCTGCATCAGAACTTGGAGTGGCAGTAACCCTTCATTTTAGCTGTCAGAGGAAATACTACCTGAAATTTGAAAGCCTTGAGAAACATGAGGAGGATTCACAAAACAGGGAAGAAGTGGTTTGGCTCCCTGTATTGCCTCTCTCACTGGCCTGGTTAATGTAACAAAGTGCTATTTGCAACTCTGCCCTATGTCTGCTTCTCATGAAGACAGTTAAAAATCTGTGGTGCTTTCCTTTGAGATGGAAAGGTTTCCATCTTTTATCATGCAATAGGTAAATACAGATCAGTATCCATAAGCATCTCTAACTACCATCTGCTCAGGAGTTTGTTCCAAGTGCAAATTCCACTGACATTTCTGTGGCATTGAGGAGTGTTCCTGGGGAAGGCAAGGCTGTCCTACAGAGTTAAAATGAGCAGGTGAAGGAGAGTTCAGGTACTAGACCTAAAAGTGACAAATTTACTCTTAGATTTTCTTTGCTATATTAAACATAGCTTGTAAGAGTGAACTTACCTGTATTTGGGATGAGTGATGGCATAAATGATGGGGTTATGGATGACAGAAGCTTTGGCAATCACAGCTGGTATGGAGTTCATGAAGGGTGTTAGGACGTGGGAATACCTAGAGTAATGCAAACACATCATATATTTACTGAGTTCTGCATTGTCTATGCAGTTATACAGTGGCAAGACAGGCTTTAAGGCTCTAAAGAGAGTTAAAGAGGAGTTCTGTACCGAAACAGTGAGAGAACAAATTCTACATCATTTGCCTGTAAAGAGCAACATCAGTCTAACTGGATTTCTGGAGGCTTCTCTGATAGTACTTCACTACTATAACTCAGGATTGTGGTAATTCCCATGTTGTTTAACCTAGGGACAATGTCAGCCTTTTAAAAGGCCTTACCATCCTGGTGAGGAAGTTTCTCATCATACTATGGGAATATATATGTTCTGTGATGAGGTGGAAATGGTTTGCCAATTGCAGTATAAGAACCATTTTGTCAGCTGCCTGTTGAGATGCCATTTCACCTCCTAAGGCTTTTCCCTGACAAGGATAAGGATGTTCTCTGTGTACAATATTTAACATGGTTTCTCCTGATCATTCTTTAAACATTGATTAGAAGTATAAACCTTCACATATTCTGGATAACATCAGTGTGACCTTACTGGAATGGAGATTTTGACCCTGAGCTGAGACAATTCTTCGGTAAGGTTGATGGAGACTGCAGCTAACAGAAACAAATAGTGGCAAAGCCTTCTGTTTAACCTAATAATGCCTGTGTTTAAACTAATAATTCCCAGAAAATGCAACCTGTAGACCAAAAATATTAGTGAGCATGACTGTGTGCTAGCTCACTATTCTGCATTCAAAATATTTTCTAAAGGAATTAAGGTTCTTCCTTCCTTTTTCATATGTTGTTGCTCTGTCAGATGAATTGTCTTTAGTCCAAGACTATAACCACAGACTCCATGTCTGCCTCCCATATGTAGCATGCTGAAAGATTTTATCTGAGTCCCTTGCAATACAATTTCACAGAAGACATCCAGGCTTGCTTATTAACCTGAAAAATCCCAGTAGGATTGCCTAAAAGACATAGCACAGATATGGAAAAAATCTGTGTGAAGCTATGTTGCTCCCAAGCTACCTTTATAAAGAAAATTCAAAAGTGCTAATTTCTAACATACTGCAGAATTACAGAATCGTTCATTTGTTCAGATTTTTGAGAGTGTGAGACATGGAGCAGAAGTCAAGTTCAGCAGGTATTTGATCCTCCTAAGGCAGATGCTGAATTGTATGCAACAGCACAACATTTCTACATAGGGGTTTGCTGTAACACAAAAAAATGAATATACTTTTGTAGATTAAAGAAGTAGAGGGGGGGGGGGAAAGAGAATCAGCCCCTGGGAGGATCTTTTTGGAGTGCTTTACTTAGCATTTTGGTGCTAAATAAAGTTCAGATAGTTCAAATATCCCAGCATAGAGAATGCATTCAGAAATCTTCAGCATGGCAGTTTGTTCCTAGTAATAATAATCTTGTTTTCTTTTTCTTTCTCTTTAATTTTCTTAAAGTCAAACTAAGGAAAAAATCAGTCAGCATGTGCCCCATTGGTTAAATATTACTCCTAAATATTTGAATGTTTTGGACATGCTTCAGAGGTCAAACGTGACAAGTAGTTTTGACTTTCATCTGTCTTTTACAGTTTCACATCTATTGCTTTCATGGAATATTGCTTTGCTGATACATTTATAATTACCCAGCAAAAGCTACCAGAGCAACAACAGAGTATGGTGACCAGGAAATGACAAAAAACAAGATGACGATCAGTGCAATTTTGGCCATCTTCCACTCATTTTTCATCCTCTGATACTGTTTCTGGAACTCTCTATTCCCACGTTTGCATCCAAATGTCTGAATAGATCTAGGGAAAATAAACATACAACAGCAAAAAACAAAGGTAGGGAAGTGAGCAAATAGCTTCATGAAGTGGGACAACAACTACTCTTCTGCTACTTAAGGCTAAAACTCATGCACTTTTATTGCACATGAATGCAAGTACTGACCCATGCTTCCCAATGTGATGCACTTCAGTTGCACTCATCAATGGCAAAAGCCACATGTGCTTTAATGAAAAAAAAGTAGCAGAAAACTACCAAAAGATTTTCCACATAAAGCAGGTATTCAATCCAATTGAATTATGCTGAGTTGAAGACACTTAGAGGAATCTTTGCTTCCCTGGGTCTGTTTTGCTACCTTGCTGTCACTTTGAACTTCTGAGCTAAGTGAGAAGATCTATGAGATGGGATCTATGGGACTGGTACCCACAGATCACACATGGAGTGGCAGGCTGCCCTTTATGTTTAAAGCATTAGCTTTTTGTTTCAGAGTCCTGCTATTAAATCTTTAATCTCCTTTTTTATTTAAATTTATCGTTCACTTCCATCTATTTTTCTGTGAAATAGTTATTGATACACTGTCATTAGGTGTTTCTGAGAGCCCCTTTTTTTTTTTATTTTGGTTGGTTAATTTCTGTACTCTTTCCCATGTCATTAGATAATACACTGATAAGATCAGGCCTCAGTTCAAGAATAGCCCTTCTAAGAATCATGTCTTACCCTGTTGTCTATTAACAGAATTCTTGTTTGGTTTTCTGTTTCAGTTGTGCTTACAAAATAAATGTGTGGAACTAGTCCAAATTTTCTTCTGTTCTTTTTTTCTTTGTTTTAAGAAAACAGTCACTTAAGCACAAGGATAAAAATTTAGGGCTGTTGGCTACTTACTTGTTGGCCTTCTTGATAGCCTCAAAGATAGAGACATAGCTGTATATGATAGCAATCAAAGGAATGAAAAAGACAAAGCAGAAAAGCAGCATCGTGTAGGCACGGACTGATGGTGTGAAAGTCATGTAGTCCCAGGAGCAGGAAGTCAGCAAACCCTCAGGAACATATGCACCTAGAAAGGAAGATGGGAGAAGTTAAAAACCATGAAGTGAATGTTATTCTGAGTGCAGAAGCTGGAGAAGATACTCAGAATAACATGGGATTTAGTCCTAGTCTCTGAAAGGGAAGAAGGGTTTACAAGGATAAACAATTCTTAATGTAAAGAACTTTTATATTTTCTTTTATTTTGTTTCCCTATTGTATTTATGCTTAACAGTCTAAGGCTTCAGAAAACTGAGTAATTTTGCTTCAGTCTTGAATATTGTTTAAAACTCATCATAGTAAAATGGATCTCTTCCAATACTTATTTGGGTCTGGGACCAGACCTGCATTGTTTTTAAATATCTCCATTTCCTATCAAATTGCTTTCTTTCTAAGGAGTCAAACCAATTGCTCTAGGTATCACTTTTCTAAGCATGTGCAGATATGAGAAATTTACTGGGCAAAAGAGAAAGATTTAGTGTGTAGACAAATAATTTTGTGATGAAGTAAAGCTAAGGAGAAGTAAAAAAAAAACAAAAACAAAACAAAAACCCCAAACAAACAATCAAATAACCCCCAAGAACCAAAAAAAACACCCCACCTCAAAACATACCTAATGTTTTGCTTGAAATAAAATGTATTATCTTTAAAGGAATGATTTCAAACTGTTAAGTAAATAAGTTGGCAGTAGCAATGTTTTTCTACTTTGAATTTTTCATTTTAACTGTTTATGCTGCTATTTTTCTGTTCCACTCTTAAAAATATTCCACCAGATGTTCTCAAATGCATCTAATTACAGTGTGAGAGTTCATACTGTGGGCACTATTACAATCTAATTACAAGATAATAACACCCTTCAAGCAATTATTCCACCTTCTTCAACTGAAAGTCTATAATCTAAGGCTATATTGTCATTTTGTTATTCTAACAGCTTCTCACTCAACTAAAGACTGCTTCTGTCAGTATTGCAGTTTGCCTGCTTAAGCATGCTTCATGTTTAGGGGGACCAGAATGGCAATAATATGACAATAACAAAACTGCTGAAATTCTGCTCAGTACCTGAGTTGGTTGTTGCATCCTTTACTAGTCAAACATGTCTATGTTCTCACCTCAGTTGGCAGACACATTCTGGAATTAAGGAGCATAATGGTAGGTTGAGGTTTTGAGTGATTAATTCATTCTAACTTAGTGACTGCAACTGGCAACTCTCAGGAAATAAACTAAATAGTAGTGAGGCAGATTGCAGTGAGGAAGAATAACAGAAACTTGCTTTGTCACAAATTGCAATGATCAAGGTTCTGTATGAATGTTCCAATTCCCATGTGTAACATTCACATTTACAAAAGCATTTTACTTACTACTAAATGCCATGCTTATCGGAAGCCAGTGACAACACCAATGAGTGAATGGAGAATGTGGGCCACACCAAGAGCAATTTGTCCATCAAAAACACAGTCAAGATTTATTGAAAATCTCCTGGCACAAATTCTCAGACTCTTTTGTGAATGAAAAGAATTAGATTGACACTGCTGTCTTAGACAGCACTGTTGGGGAGGAAAACTCATCAGAAATAACACAAATACATTTATTTAACTTATAATAAATTTATATATTGTTAAATTTGATTCAATGGAAGTAGACATGGGATAACAAGCAGGCACATTCTTAATAAATTTTGGGCATGAATTTATCTACTGTCCTTTATGGAGCAAGTAATGTGCTTAAGGAGAAGTGCCACTGTCATATAATATACTGTAATGCCCACTGCATTCTTTTCTTTTGATTAGAGACCTTCAATTTCAACATATATTTCATCTCTTTTTATTTCAAATTGGTCTACTCAAGCCACATATGTGAGCTATTCATTCAACCCGCTTCTGTACCTTTAACTGGTCTTTAATCCGAGACTATGAGGGCAAAAAGTTTTATTCCAATTCACTTACTCCATCCAAAGAAGGGTGGGAGACTCCAAGCCAAAGAGTACAGCCAGACTCCTACCAGGATTATTAGGGCCTTCTTCTTTGACGTCACTCCAACAGAAGCGAGAGGTTTAGTGATGACAAAATATCTGTCCAAGGCAATCACCATCAAAGTGATCATAGATGTAATGCCAAAAAGAGCTCCGCAGAAGGCATACAGCTCACAGCCTTGCAATGAAGATGACAGAAGTAGCAGTGAAATTAATTTACCCATGCTAATTATTTCTAGGAGAGTTCAAGTCTGTGTTTCTAATGAACTAATGTCTTCTGGAATTTGTAAAGCAGTGAAAGTTGAGTTTTCCTGCAGTTATAATGCTACTTCAAAGCTGCTGTCTGTCTTGCTAATTACATTATCCATGGAGATAAACTTCACAGATTTTGTTTGCTTCAATTGCCGGAGACAGTGATACTTAACATATTTTCACTCATTGATTTCTGGTGTTTCTAGTGGGATAATTTCAGCAGTCCATTAATATCTCATTTAACTCCAGTTTTACTGCAGGTCCCATAGAGCAGCTGTTTTGCTTCACAATGGGACATAGTTACTTTGGTACTGTTCATATCTCAAGGGCAGCAAAGCTGAAGTAAATATGAATACATTAATGAGTAATTCAGCTGAAGTAAATATTCAGACTATGAATGCATGAATGAGTGATTTTAATTGTTCAAACAACCTAATGATTAAAAGCAGCGGTTTGGATTAGTTTTAGCCTGTATGCAAATGAGCACTTAATGGAAGTAAAATAAAAATATGCTTTTGGTCATCAGAGATCAAAATAGCAATTTTACTTCTGTGAGTTTCCTTTCTGTCAGTACCTGTTCAAGAGGCAAAGACTAGTCTACCTCTTACCACAGTTATATTGGAAGAATGAAAGCACCTTCATTCCACATTTTCTTACTACACAGAAAGTGTAAAACTTCTGTTGTGAAAAATCAGATTTTCCAGGCTTTCTTGCCTCAGCATGCCAGGTGCAAGTCCCAGAGCAGGTTATTTAAAAGGGCTTTTAAGCTGGTGTGCTGAGGGGGAGTGCTTCTTTGTCAGAGGACTCTGACAGTAACTAAGTCATGAGGTGATTGGGGAAGAGCGCTGGCAAAAAGATTAGTGCTGTGCCTCATGTTGCCAAGTGATGCCTTTGCATCTATCTCATTAATGTAATTTTCCTCTCATGATAGCAGTGTATTTATTACACACAGACACAAGTATTCCAAGAAATGTTTGTGACAACACTGAAACAATGTTGGGAAATATTCTCAATATTGCAAGAGTACCTGAGGGTAAATAGATGAACTGCCACTAGGGTAAGAACAAACAGTGAATTCTTAGAAAGAATATATACAAACCTTTCTCACCAAAAATCCAGTGTTTGTAGAGGCTGCTGGTGAAAAAAACTGGAGACTGTGTAATGGACATCAGGAAGTCACTAATAGCTAGATTGATGATGAGTATGTTGGCTGGAGTCTGAAGGCTCCTACTCCTACAGAGATCAGAAGAAATGTTGCTAAACACTGCTGCACTGTTAATTATGCTGTTACTCCTTCCTGTGAGCTCACAAATCCCAAGCAACACTCCATGGTAAGCTAAAGCAGAGTGCTTCTTGTTTCTCTCACGAGGGAACACAAGCAAGGCCCAGTTTTACACCCTTATGCTCCTGTGCATTTTACAGGATTGCTTTGATAACCAGCTCAGTGATGGGGATAAATCACACTGTTCTTTCAATATTCTAACCAGTGTCCTGCATGTCCATGATTAGCAGGAAGTTGGAGTTGGTGTACAATATGGATGTCTGGATCTGGGCTGTGTTAAGTAAGGGACATGGATTTTCCACTGCTGGCAAGATCAACAGTGGCTTCCTAATACAGGGATTAAGCAAACTCACTATGAACCACGTCAAGCCCTTTGCTTTACATCAGTTTTTCTCTTTGACACTCATTTCACTTGCCCAGACTCTGTCTTTAAAGGAGCAATAAGCAGCCTTCCGTGTGTTCTGCCTGCATTTGTTATTCATAATATTAAAGTACTATGCTTTAAAAGGTGCACATAAAAACTCAACCAAGAGCTCTTCACTTTGGGGCTCATTGTAACTACTTAGCTCCTTTTTCAATTTCAGTCTTAGGCATAATAGAAAAATAGGTGAATAAACTATGTTTTTTTGCACTGGTCCAGAACCAATCACTAGGACCACCATCCCCTTTCTGTCAATTTATGAGCAAGGAGGTATTATTAGTAGGTGCTTATCAGTTGTGTGTATTTGTTTGTAGTCTGCAAAGTCACTGAGCACATTTATGTTTCAGGCAGCTGGTCTCTTATGGTTTGTCATTACCCGAGGCTGCTTTGTAAGCACCTAAATGTTTTCTGAATTTTTGATATAGTCATTACTTTGTTATCAGTATCCCTTTCTGTCTTCATATCACCTTCAAATGAAGACAAGCTGTGTCCTGAAGTGGAAGTGCCATAACTGGATTTCCTGTATGGGACCATCCAAAGAGCTAAGCTGGCTCGTGTACTTCATCCTCACACATCTGATCTGCATGCCAACACCTTTTCTCTTCTTAAGGCCACTGCCATTCTCACTTAAGTATGCCATTCTACTCTGAATGAATGTACTGAAGCCCACTGGCAATAAATACAGGTTTGAGACCAAGACAGCTTCCATCTACACTCCAGTGATCTAAGTTAACACAGCCAAATGATCCTATAATTCGTTGCTGTTATTTTGGTTTATTACATTTGTGCCTAAAGACCAATCATATAGTAGAAGTTCACTGGCTTTAACATCATGTCAATGCTGTGCTCCGGTGTGATAAATCAGACACAGAATGAGGGGTGAACAGGAATGGTGAGCATATGACATTGTTGTCAGAGATCCAATTTCCCTCAGACAGAAAAGTTGGAATGTGGTTTTAGTTAAAAGGAAACAAGCCAAATGTTGGAAAATGTGAAAAAATGAGACATGGCCACTAATGAACAGGGGGGGGAAAGAAAGAAATGGATTAATAAGAAACAGGAGGAAAGAAACATCTAAAATAGAACAGATTTGTGAGGTACAGAGGTGCAAACCAGAACATCAGTTCAATGCAGACACAGTTAGCTAGTAGAAAAAAATTCACTGTAACATTTCTGCTTTGGCTGCATTTCTATAGCTTGGAATATCTGGGTGGCTCTTTGCAATTTTGCTATGGCTGTGGTTAATGGGAAGAAATCAGAGGGAAATGGCAAGTTGCCACTCTCTTCCTCCAGCGTTGTCTCTTGTGCATTTTACACTGCCAGTCAGGAAGTCTGACAATATTCCTGGACTATGTTTGCAGCACACAGGATACAGCTAAAGTTCATACATTTGAATATTTAAAAAGACATTCAAAAGAAAGTTACCTGCAGAAAGCATAGAAGACCAGGAAATTACCCAGAGTTCCTGTAATCCCCACTATAAGGATGACAACTCCAATTGTATAATGGGCATGATCTGGGACATCCACTGTGGGAAAGGCACGAGGAACATCTTGCACTGTCATCTTCTGTGGAGCAAATAAGAGGTCTTAGGTATATTGCCAAACTTTTCTGAACAAGCTGGCATTGCTTCTCTAGAAGGGAAAATGGTCAAGAATGCAAAAGGGCAACAAGCAAAAAAAAGTCAGAATAAATGCAAATTCCATCTACTGTTGAATATTTTTGGGGCATAAATATGCCATCAGCACTGCAGAGGGCAAAGGTTGTATACTTACTGTCAATTTAGAATTTTGGGGAAGAAAAGCAAAATATTCTCTCCCAAAAGAAAAATAAGGATCTGAAGGAGAAAAAGAGACAGGAAGGGACCTGTCTCTTTTTACATCTGATATCAGGTAATGCAGTATTTAAAAAGAAGTAAGCTTCCTACAGATTTAATTTCAGGAAAGTTTCTGTACCTGTGAAGTACAATTTCAGTTGTCCTCTGACATCATGGGCTAGACTTCTCTAACTAAGTAGAAATGTTCTATGGATAAATAGGCATTTAGGCCTTTAGCAGTATGGCCACTTCATTTTTCCCACTGAATAACAGTGCAATTTGAGCTGCCCTCAAGAGCTGATTACCAAAAGCCTGGCAGCTTGAACAAGAGTCTTTTGGAAACTAAATTAAGGATCTGAAAAACTAAACCACAAATCCTTTCTACCTTATGCCTGGTTTCCACACCAGTTTTGCTTTTGGTCTGCCTGAATCAAGGTATTTTGCTCTCTGGGAAGTATTTCATAAACCACTTGATTGAAACATTTGTGTCTTAATCAGTTAATAACTCACAGCAGAATTCAGCAGCCAAGTCTGAAGATTTCAGTATTGGAAATGGGTATTTTTGGGCAATAGAGGTGGACATTACTTCTGAATACATCTGTGAGATCAGGCTGAGGTTATTACAGGCAGTGTGGATTTAAAACCAGTGTGCCAGTAGCAAGAGGTGAACCCCAGGAGTGCCTGGCATTTTGGATGAGATTGCTTTGTGTGCTGAAGATCTGCCCACAGCAATCCTCAACCACCAGAGCACACTCCCTGGGTTTCTACATTAGCAGCAATGAAATGCTGGACAAATACTCTGATCTTAGAGAAAGGAAATGTAGTTCTGGCTGTTACTGTAATTGGAGCAAAATGTTAAGTTTGATACACTAACTGAATGACAGTATCACAGCATTTATGGTTCAGGTTGCTGCAGCAAAGTGGAAGTTGGCATAACATCATTAACATGAATGGGCATTTTGCCCAGCTAGAAATTGCTGTGCTCAACATGCTGCCAGTAAACTAACTAACAAAAATAATCCCATACTAACAGAAAGTGGATAGGGAGAGTCTGAGATAAAACTCTTTCAAGTAAATAAGATCAGGTGTTCTTTGGTTTGGGTCGGTTTTATTTCTCCTTAGTCTTGTGGCTAGAACATTTTTAAACAGCTGTTCTGCAGAAAGTTAATTATGATTATTAGTGGAATGGAGATTTCTGAATGGAGATTTTTCTTGCTTTTTTCCCTGTAGCTATCCATTTAATCAGAACTAGATCAATGTAATAGAAATGAAGCAACTAAAGGAGCTTGTTTTGGCTGCGAAGAATAGATTAAAGTGGCTTTAATGTGAATTAAATTTGTGGGGCACTAAGGACAAGGAAAAATTTGAAAGATAAATATAAATACACAGAAATCGCAAGAGAGGCAAAATTAGTTAAGGGAAAATAGAAGACTTTAAAATCACTTATTCATTAATGAATCAAGTTCAGAGTCAACACAAGTGTCAAGTCTGAGAAAAAATAAAAGAATTATATTTATACTGGAGCAGTGCTAGGGCATAAATTATAAAACTACATATATGATCAGGAAAAGGTGTGTGGCAAAAGGAATAAATTTGCATTTTAGTATGGACTTCATGTATGCCTTGGATTTTTACCAGAGGATACAACTCTGCTGTTCGCTAAGAGATAAAAATCAATTATTTTAAAAAAAGTAGTTTCACTCTTTTCACTGGAAATACAATTATTATTTTTACATCAAAGGTACTAGCTGATCAAGAAGGCATTAGATCAGGCCTAAGCACTTCAAATCCATCACTAAATTGCATACATACACACAGCTTCCATAGCAGAAGACAAAAAGATGTGCCTGTATCAAGTTCAGCCCTGTGTCTTCTGCAGGAATCAAAAGAAAGAACAGGGAGAAAAAGATAGTGCTTGAGAAAATCAGGTCAGCAGGATAATCAAGAAATCAGATAATTCCCAAAGCCTTTCTCTATTTAGTTTCTCCAGTGCATTAGCCCTGTTTATTCTGTCTTCTATTATCATCACACAGTACAAGTACTTGGTTGTCAGGGGAGAATAAAAATCCTCCTGTTGCAATCCATATTGTAGCACTTGTCCTTTGAGAATACTCTGAACAGCTACTTCAGTTGCAGTGATAATACACAGCACTGTTACCTTGCATGTTTTCTGTTCAGCCTTCTTTCTATAAACACCTCATAATGAAGGTATTTGGACTGGGACTTGCACTATTTAACATTTTGTTGGCAATATGGACAGTGGGATCAAGGGCACTCTCAGCAGCTTTGCTGATGACACCCAGCTGTGTGGTGCAGTCAGCATGCTGGAGGGAAGAGATCCCATCCTGGAGAGGGACCTGGACAGGCTTGGGAGGTCACACCATGCAGTACTCATGACCTTCAACAAGGCCATGTGCAAGGTCCTCCGTGTGGGTCAGGACAATCCCAAGCACAAAAACAGGCTAGGTGAAAAAGGGATGGGGAGCAGCCCTGGAGAGAGGGTCTTGGGGTGTTCATAGGATCACAGAATGGTTTAGGTCAGAGGGACCTTAAAGATCCTTTAGTTCCAACACCCCTGCCATGGGCAGGGACACCTTCCACTATCCCAGGTCACTCAGAGCCCCATCCAGCCTAGCCTTGAACACTCCCAGGGATGGGGCATCCACAGCTTCTCTGGGCAATGTGTTCCAGAGCCTCACATCCTCACAGTAAGCAATTTCTTCCTGATATCTAATCCAAACCTACACTCTTTCAGTTTGAGCACATTACCCCCTTGTTCTACCACCATGTCCTTGTAAAATTTCCCCACTGAAATCTCTTCTAGTCCCTTCAGGTACTGGAAGGCTGTTCTATGGTATCCTCAAAGCTATCTCTTCCCCAGGCTCAACAAATCTAACTCTCTCAACCTTTAGTCAAGATTAAAAGCAGTTTTTATAACTTTGTTTAGGTGTGTATGAAAACAGGGCTTTTGCTAGAGCTGTGTAAGAATTCATGTTTTGAATCTCTGAAGGCATATCATTTATTATTTATCTACACTATAGTTTTGCAGAATCAATTTGGGAAGTGCCACACTGGTTCAGACAAGCATCCCTGACAAAACACCAGCCTGCCTTTAGCTAGGGCTGGGCATTTCATAGATACCAAAGGTGCATAATAAACAGTGATGTGGGAATTTAATTTTAAGAATTGTCTTAATTGGTTTGTATCCTAAAACAGTTCTATTATCCATTGGAAAGGAAAATTTTAGTCCTCCATAAATTTTAATCCTCCATATATAGTTGTAATCCTTTGCTAAATCCTACTCTGTCATTTGCCTCAATAGATGCAGAGTCAAGCTATGGAGTTGCTCTGTGTCAGTGTGTTTCTTTCTGGCAGGTGTAAGTGTGTCCTTGTGGAAGCACTACAGGGAAGCAGCTTGGTTTAATCTAGGTTTAATGAAGTTTGCCTTCTTAAAATGCTCACTGTTTTCCCTAAAGAAATATTTGTCTACCACCTCCAACAAAACAGAATTGTATTTTCAGTTGCCTTGCAGTAAACTTGCCTGAGACTTACAAACTTGGGATGCTTTCTAGGAGTTTGGAGAAAAGCAAATGTTTTATAGATAAGTATGTCTAAATCCTTGCTGCAGCACAATATGAAGCCTCATTATTCTATATTTATGACCTGCTGCCACAGCTGCTTGCAAAGGAGGCAGAATTCTTCCTTGAGGGACAATCTGAGGAACCAGCTTGCTTCTTTAGGAACAGACAGACTAAGGCTTGGTGCAAGCAGAGGAGGATTAAAAATTAAGCAGCCATAGGGCAGATTCATTAAGGCACATAGGGCAGAACTTGTATTTCACTATAAAGTTTGTCAAAATGTTCCAAGACACTCATCTGAGGACAGCTGAAAGGATGAAGGAACTCCTTTACAATCCAAACCAAAACCACGATTCCTAAGTGATTTGTCCAGGTTACAAGGAAGGCTAGATCAGATATTAAACCCAGGAATATTTGATGCCTGTATCTATTTTGTCTTGGAAATCCATTTATCATACAGTTGCCTAAAGAGAATGTTTTCTAAATAGTTATTTCATAATTGATTAAATCAAAAACCCAAATGAACCAAACCAGTTAACTTCTGAATAGCTTCTAGTTGAAGACACCATTTTTGAAAGTCCAACATACATCCCCATAGCATAAGAAAAGTATTTCTGTATAAGTAATAAAAGGACAATATTCCAAGAACAGAATTCAACTATTACTGAGAAAAAACATCTGTTCTTTTTCAGAGTGAGGAAATAAAATCATATCACTTAAGTGCATTCATTTGGAGATGTTTATTTCTGAAGTCCTACTAAAACTAACAGTCATAATGGCAGGAGCAAGGCCATGCCAGCAAATACTCATAGTAAATAAAATCTGATATAGCCCACTCCTCACAGACGCACAATGGCAAGAGTATAAGATCAGGTTTAGTTATAGGTACAGGGAAAAAAGTCCTCATAAGGTCATTTGAACATTTGAACATATTTCAGTTTCTGATTGATTGATTTGTATGACATCAGTTCTAAAGCCAGGAGTAGAAAAAACTATGTCAGACATTTTTTTCAGCTACTTCTGCCTGAATATGGCAGAAGGATTGTATCTAATTTGGTGTAAAACAAGACAACAAAAGGGGGAAGAAAATAGGAGTGTTACGTGGTTGTTTTTATGAATTTGTCTAACTTCAAACTGTAGGCACTGGTTTTGCAGGAAGAATGTTACAATAGAAGAGAGCCCAGTTCCAAAACACTGCAAGTTTTGGCAGTCCAAGTGAACTTTGGCAACATAACAAGTTTCTTTGTTCCTAATTTTCCTACAAGTGCAGGTAAGGAAGCCACTCATTTACACAGTATGACTTACACAACCAGTGATAGTGTCAGGCCTTTTACATTACAACAAATTACATAATTTAGCAAAACTATCTGACCAGAAACACTGTAATTTCCTGGGGTTCCTCATGTAGTGTTTGTACTGGCTACCTACAAGAGGCCTCAAACAACTGATAGCACTTATTTTCCTTTCCAGGTCCTTTCTCTGATTTCTGAGCTGGCCTCTGTGGGCACTTGCCCTGTGATGACAGGCAGCACAGAGAGGAGTGTAATCCCCCTCAATTATGGTTTCAGCAGGGTGACGCTAACTGCTAAGCCCTCTTTCCAGTAGACAGCAGGGCTTTCCATAGATGATGCTTGCCCTGTTGAGCAATTTGGATAGCAGATTTTGTATCCTGTCTTCCGGATTTAATCTCAGCCACAAGCAGCACACACTGCTTTCACTCCTGAAACTCTCTTAAGCCAGTCTTTGTGTCAAGTTAAAATGCAAAATTTTGGTGATACAGACACTTGACCTAGGGAAAGGGACAGCTAATGAGATTGTTCAGCAGAACATGGAAAAAATCAATTTTTAATTTTCCAGTGTAAATCACTGTATCCCCAGAATCCCTTTCCATTTTGCCATGCAATCTACAGTCCCTTTTCTCCCTCCCTGCTATGTTCTGCTATCCTTTCTCACATGTTATCCATTTCATTTAGTTTTTGAATTGCCTTGGCTCAGGACACTTCCTTATTTATTTTTCTGTAATATACTTCAGATATCCAGGTTTTATTAAAAAATGGATTTTAAAAACCTGAAAAATTAGGTTAGTTTGTGTTTTCATGATAAAATTTTAAACAGACTTTAGCAAAAACAGCACATGAACAGAACCTATAGTCCTACTAATATTCTAAGAGACAAAGCCAGGAAGAGGACTTCTGAACTCCTTTGGTTCAGCCATGTGGGGTGGGATGGAAAAAATTTTTAGCAAACCCAAAAAATTCCATCCTGAAGTGTTATCACAACATATTCTCACTTTCACACTTGCAAGGAAAATGTCTTTCTCTTTAGTATATAAAAACTCAGAAAGAGCTTTGATAGGACTTACCTGAGAAAACCTTCCAAAAAACTTTCTTGGGTAACTGCACCTACCTCTTTTAACATTTACATAAGCACTCCACTGCACTTACAGATTATTACAGAAATGATGGGGATTTCCGCCCTGAATAACAACACAAGGGAGCATTGTGTTTGAACTGCTAAACAGCACTTTAACGTACAAGAACATCTTGTTTTGATAGTTTGCAATGTATTTGATGCACTTTGCCATTAGACATTCCTGTCTGTCTTCTGCCCACACAACTCTGCTGAAAAACACTGCTTGTGCAGCCCTTTCTACATTAAATAAATAGTTAATGGGAAAAAAATAGTTTTAAAAGGTTTTGTTATGTCATTATTGCATTACAGCATAAAACATATACATGCTCCCTAACTGTCCATTTATAGTCCTATAAATGCCAGCCTTGCCAGAGATCTACATGCCACAGCTTTGAGTGACAGAAAACACTTACTGTTGGGGCTCTAGGAAGCAGATCCATCCGTGTGTAGGCATTGGCTTCAGAGTCATTCCATGCACTGAGGGACTCCACAGTTCTGGTGCTCTTGGTGTCCTCGGAGGGAAAACAGATCCCCTTCTGATTGGGCTGGTTATTCAGGTGAACAAAATCTAAGCAAAAACCAAGAAAGAAGAGCTGTTCTCTGAGTTTAAGTCAGCCACTTTACCTTTGTGTGTGTGAAGCAGATTATTGGATTCTTTGGAATGGTGTGAGATCCAGTGCAGAGTTCCTCACTAGAGCTTCAGATCGCTTCAGTCCATCATCAGCTCGGCAAAGGGCAGCAGCAGCGGCTTCCATTTAAATACAGGAGAGGGCAGAGTCTGCACATGCCCAGTTTGCTGCTTGTTCCATCTGATTCCAGCTTCACTTTAATGACAGTATAAAACTGATGCTCACTTAAAAGTGCTGGTACCTGGTTTTTGCCTTTGACCAATTTATGTCTGAATTGTAATGCTCTGTATGAAGACAAAGAAGTTAAAAGGTGGAGTTCAATCTGTCTTAAATATACAGTTCTTTTTCACCATATTGGTGAGTTAGTTTTTTTGTAGTCTGCTTTTAAAGACTATGCATGTGTACAGTTCTGCTGAAATTGTCAGAACTCAAATAGATTCTGATATTCAACAATGCGCTTGTATGCACTTCTGTCTTGTAGAATTAAGGTCATGGTTGTTTGTTGGTCGACTTCTAAAAATAAACAAAACATTGGGATAAACCCGGACATCATCCTTTTCTGCTCTTTAGTTAAAAACCAAACCAAAACAAAAAAAATCCTCTACAATACCTTAGGTAGAAAACAGAAAATACCCTTCTGTTTCAAGAGTTGCCTGCTTTCTTTTCAGTTGTGTTTAGCTCAAGTACAAATGAATGGATTCTCATTCACAAAATCTGGCTTTACATTCCACTGTGCAAAGACATGAATTGCTGTATTCCCAGCTGAAGGCCCGTTACTGTTGTAAAGTGAAGTTTAATTGCAACAGAGAATTAGGCACAGTGTGTGAAAAAGCTCTTCTAGCAGAGACTGCAGCCTAAGTATCACAGAGTTTAGGCCTTCCAGCCACTGCTCAAACGACCCTGATGCAAGCTATTATCTTCACTGCAGCTGGTATTAAAAATAGATGGTGTGAACTGTTACTGGAAAGCCTTTGTGAGAAGGCTGTGTTAGCAATGGTGGGAACTGCATTCCCCAGCTCTGCTCATGTACCTTTCCTTTAATGAACACCTGCAGTACCTAACCATAAACTGAAGGATTGCATTTCTTTGTGTGAATGGGAGCCATGCCCCTAATGAAAGGCACTCATCTATAGTGTTGCAGTTTCCCTTGATAGTCATTTAAAGAGGGAAACAATCCTTGTTGCCACCAGGCCACTGAACATTAACCAGCAGAGATACTTCTTAGACTCTACAGGCAGTCAAACCATGACACCCTAAGAATAATTATTAGCAGGTCCATTGTGAAAGGCAGAGAGATTTCATTGAGTGTCCCTGCCCTGCAGTGTTGGTAGACACAACCAAGCCAGATTTAAACCAGCTGTGGCAGAACTGCACCCAGAGGTGGCTGATCCACTGACTAGTTTCATCTTTGCCAATGTCTGAGATTGTGAGGTCACTTTGTAGAGTGTGCTCTTCCCTTCTCTCTGTGTGACATCAGACACATGAATATCATGGCAATGTTGATGTGACATAAGTGTACAAACTTCCAAAGACATCAATCTGAACTCCAAATCCACCCCTCTGTGCATGCACAGTGCTTGCACCCTGAGGATGCTGCAGCAAACAATGGTGTTGGACCCTTGGGGAACAGGACCTTTTTGGAAGATAATTTTGCATTTTACTACTAAATAGTCAGGAGATATCATTACAGAAAGCCACAATGTGAAACTGGCAAAGGCTTGTACTATCTTCAAAGGAAGCTTATTGAGGAGTAGAACAGAAAGTTCACAAGTGACTGATGTGCAGAGAAATGAGACAATGGTAGGTCTCCTGTATGTGAACTCTGTACTCAAAGGAGTTGCACAGTTACATCCTGATCTTGTCAAACTGATAAGACAAGTTTCAGATATGCAATCCTCAAGACAAGCATAAATACTGGATCACATGTGATCTTGGACTTGACATTCTCATTTTCATTGCTTAGATCCTCTTAGTTTTCTGCTTTATGTATTAGTTCTGGACAATGCCAACACTCAATCTGTTTACATACAGCTTGTACATAAAGTTCTCCTTTTCCTTGGGTCACAAATGACATTTTTCTTCCTTCTTATTTCCTCTCATCTTAACAAAAAGTCACTGCACTGAAAATATTTCATTTCCAGTTAGTCTAGAAGCATTGACTTCTTTGGCATTTTTAGGGGAGCCTGTAATATGTATAGCAATCAAATCATAGAATATATATTTTTTAAGTAAATTGGACATTATAGAAGCTGTCTTCCTGCTTCATTAGATTTGGTGTAATACATGCCTTTGCAGAAGGATTACTTTGATTAGTTCAGCAGCTCCTGAGAGCATATTATGAAAGAATATGCAGTATAAAGGAGAGAAAGGAAGTTTTCCCACTGGGAAGCAGATGCTTGTCCCAAAGAGAGCTGCTCATTTGGTATCCTTCCTTACTCACACAACCCTGCTTCTCTGAATGCTAGGCTCTTGCAAGCTGGGGAAACTATTTCTGAAAATGGGATCTAACACTCAGATTTATGGCCAGTGGAGATGTTCTCATTTGATGGCAGTTGTGTGATCCTTTATTATGGCCAATTGCTAGAGGCAATTCAGCTGCCCTGTTTTATGTGTGATGACTTTGCTTCCATGGAAGGAGAGGAATCATCCTACAACTGTACAAGGTTTGAAGTATGAAATATCTCACTCTCTTGTCCCTAAGGCTCAGGAAGTTGGACAAAGACATGCAGCAATACACTCACAAAACTTTTTTTCTCTCAGATTTTCTTTGCTTTATATGCAGCGTTAAACCAGAGAGAACAATTCTAAGTATTTTGTTGAGCAATAATTGTTTTTCTTTATAGTTAAGGCTATTTCACTTGAAGTTAATCAGAACATTAGACTTGTGGATCAGGAGGGAAATTTGACTTCTCTCTCTCTTTCCCTTGCTTATTCTCTACCAAAAACTTACCTCTGTTGTATTTCTGGGAAGCCTAATGGAGCAAACATATCAGTTTATGACCCCAGGTACTTTCCAAAGGCATTAGGTCATTCTAAAGCTTTCCAACATTTCTGCCACAAGTTCTGTGTGTGAAACATACAGAAAGTTCACCTGGCTTATGGCCCAGGTCTGAATTGCCCTCCAGTAACTTCTAGAGAAAGGAAAACCTTTCTAGCATTCATCTCTCAGAATTCTGTCACATTGAGCTATGGTGAGAGCAGCCTTCCCACCTTGAGAGCCCTGCTTTCAGCTGGATGCCAGCTGCCTACCGAGCTACTCCATCCCTCCCCCTCTTCAGCAGGATGAGGAGGGAAGGAGAAAATTAGAAAAAACCTGTGGCTCAAGATAATGGCAGTTTAATAAAACAAAAACAAAGACTGTGTGTGGAAGCAGAGGAAAAGAAAATACTTATTGTCTACTTCCCATCAGCAGGAGTTGGCCAGCCAATACCCAGGCAGCAGGGCCTTAGTAGGCACAGCAGTTATCACAGAAAACAAACATTGTAATAACAAATGCCCCCTGCATCCTCCTTTCCTGGCTGAGCAGACATCATAATGACATGGAATATCCCTTTGGCCAGCTGGATCTGCTCTCCTGGCCACAGCCCCTGCCAAGATCTTGCCCACCCCCAGCCCACAGGCAAGGGGGCAAAGCTGGAGAGGCAGCATTGCTGCAGTGCCAGCACTGCTCAGGCAGAGCCAAAGCCCTGGGCTGTGAGCAGCACCTTCCTGGGTACCAGCACAGCACAGCTCAGGGAGGGCTGCGGTGTCAGAGCGAGCTCCAGCTCAGACAGACCCAGGGCAATTTTTTTATAAATTACAGGCAAAAATAGCAGAAAGACCACAGACTCCAAGACCCTTCCAGGAAACTGAGAAAATTGTCTAACAGAAAAAGGGAAAGATAATGTCTGGATAAAATTTAATTAAAGTCCAAATGAGTATAAGATTTCTTTCACAATGATGGGAAAAGAACTCATTTTCCTCTTCTTTGGCTGGGAGCTGTGGATGGAATTAGGTGTTCGCTCATCTCCAGGAATACAGAGTGCACTGCAAGAAGAGGTAATCTGCTGCCTACAAGGTAAACAGACTGCTTTTGGGAAATGCTGGGAGAGTTAAAACACCAGGGGCATGGTCAGCTGGGCATTAATGACTTTGAAGCACCTTTACAAAAGCTCACCTGGGATTCTTTAAACTTTCTGAAAGATCATCTAGGTTTCCAAGGCCAGCATATGGAAAGAGGAACAGACTTCTCAGAAATGGTAAAGTCACACTTTTCTTTGAGTACAGACACAGGTCTGGGATTGGAGTTACCACAGAGGAGGCATTCACAAAACAAAGTTGTTTGGTATTGTTAATAAGTTGAGTGGTTGTATTTTTTTTACCCATTGTGCTGTGGGGAATGATAGCAACAATTCCTGAAAACATCTTGGGGAAGACAATTCTCAGTACTCAAAATATGCTCTGCTTGCCCTCTAGACATGCTAGGTAATCCTGTAATGAGGATAAAAGGCAGAACTAACGATTTTTCATTTGAGTGTCCATTTATTTGCAGTATCTGCCTTTCAAAAGGCAAAATCACACTATAAAATCTGAGTCCAAAGCAGCCTTCCCCACACAGCTTCCCCTGGATAGTGTGAGCCCTGGGTATCTCCTTTGGCATTGCTTCTCAGTGGCTGCAACCTCTGAAAACATGTTTCTCTCAGAAAATTTTTTAGGGCCCTATTTTAGTACTGGTACCTGCAACAAATATATCTGCTTAGATATGCAGGTGCAAACTGGTTGCTCGTTTTACACAGAACTCTGGTTTCAACCATCTGTGTTCTTTTTGCCTTTTAACAGCTAAGATCTGTCAGAGGGGAGCTCTCCCACTTCTTAGCTGTTCTCAGAGAGTGCACTGCAATTTTGGCACCCCAAATAACAAGGCAGGGAGAGAACTGTGCGATATATATCTTCTGTGTGCTCTATTAATCATAAAAATTAAATTTAGTTCTTCGTGCCTGCAGCAACTTGGCAAGGGGACAGGCGGCAAGAAGACCCTTTGTAAATAAAATTGTTAAACTGAATACAAAGTTCTGTATGGCCTTTCATGGGAGCATACTCTTGGGACTCCTCAAAGATCAATAGATAAAATAGAAAACAGTAAATCAAATCAACATGGCTTCCATTGTGCTGTAGAAGTGAATAATTCACCTCATGGGTAGTTCTAATTTTGTAGGGTAGCCAAGATGTATGGTGAACAGCAAAGGCACAAACTGTAGGGTGCAGCCAGCAAGCTCTAACTCTGGGCTGTTCAGCCCCACAGCAGGAGAGGAAGAGTCGCAGAGCTGGGCCAAGTACAGAAGGGCCAAACCAGAAAGTATGGTTTAGAAAAGTCCCTTCAAACACAAGATTTTTTTCTAATACTTAGCAAAACCAAAATCTTTTCCACTAACATGAAAAGATTCCATCAGTGATCTCTGCAACAGTCTGAATGTAGCCCTGTAAATGGCATTAGGCTGCAAGTCTATGGAAGGCACAATCCAGCAGCTTCTCTCCTGAGTTCCCCCAGCAGTGTTTCCAGCTTCCTCTGGGGGTTCACGGCTTCAAGGGCAGCTGGCTTGAAAGGATCAGCCCATCTCTGTCCCCCTTGTCCTTCCTTACAGAATCTGAACACAAAGGAGTTGCACAAAGAGTTCTCAAAACCAGCCAAGTTGGATTTGCAGTGTCTCCAGAAAAAGCCTCTTAACCCTGATTTGTGGAGGGAGCCCTCAGATTCATCCTTCCCTGTCTCCTATGGCTTAACCTCTTTGCAAACCCTTCTCCAAGGAACTCTGGTTAGCCAGCTCTTTTCAAACAGTTTCAGCTGGAAGCTTCCCTGCTTCTAGTTCCCAAATAGGAGCTCTCACCTTCTCACATGTGAATTAAAGCTGATTGTGCTGGTGCAGCTTGGTGCCTATGTTGGCAGAGAAAAATCATATTTAAAAAACGATCAAACAGTTGCTGTATCATTGCAGAAAAAATGCCCCATCTTTTTGGCAATAATTAGATACAAAACTTAAAGAAAGTTTCCCTTGTTACTCTGTTCCCCTTAATAAACCATGTCTCTGTCACATACAAGTCAGTCTGCAGTGGGCTGAAATGTGGGATCAGCATATGGTGGTGTCGAAGCTGCTTTGTAATTTTTGCTGAAAAACATCTTTGCATTATGAAAGATTTGCTCATGCAGAGATACAGCAGAATTGTGTTTCCCAGCTACTATACTATGCCAATAAGAGGAGGATTATTGACAGGGAAAGAGTGAGAAAGAAAATTGCAGAGAAATTGTATCAAGCATTTTCCCCCTACTGAAATGCTGGCTGCTGCTAGAGGTGCACAGCAGTGCCAGGATTTGGTCAGCACTGGCAGAGAACTTGTACTGCTTATAGGGAGAACTACTGGTACTGTTTGGACTTTGATTGTTGGTTTTTTACTCCCATCTGCTTATGTGGTAGCTACTTATGAAATATACAGAATTCAGTGCCTTGAGCCTCTTGTGGGAGGGGCTGCAGAAATATCTTGCCAGGTAAGGCAGGGGACAGTAATGGAGAGAGATCTCTGATGAATAGACTAAGGAAAGATGAACACTATGAAGCAATTTTTATCCACACACAGCAATCAATATTTAAACCCTGGTATTTGAGAAATAATAGTTCATGATAACCAGAGGGTAAACAAAGTGGGATGTCACTTGGTATTAAAGAATTATCATTTTTCTCCTTAGATAATAGCACAATTATCCACAAATTACCTGCAGAGAATACATTTGCTGCCCTGATGGCTATACAATTACTTTTTCTGCCACACAAATCTTGTCTTACAACATGTCTGTGAAAGAAATCTTATCATTTCAAGAAATACCATCAGTGGTTTTGTAGGTGAAAAAAGCAAACCACAATTATCAAGTCACTGTTGAGAGGAAATTCTGTTGGTGCACTAATAAGCAGGCATCTCAGATCTCAGCAGCTCCCAGCCATTGCAATGCCCTGTTTTGCTGTTCTAGACTGCACTGTGCCCAGTGCTTTCAGAAACTGGAGCAGGATGAGAAGGAAGAAACAGACTATTCACTAACATCAGTGAATTTTCAAAATCTTGTATTTGAATTGCTTCTGAAAAGAGCCTATGAGCAAGTGAAAATTAAAATTGCTGGAGAATATTTCATCTGAGTCTGGAAGAAATTTCAGTGTCCTAAACAAGACAAAAGAGCCAGCAGTTGCCTGCACCAAATTCTGCTTCAGCTGCAACTGTGTACAAGATTTGGGCAGGATTCTGTAATGGCCACTGAAAACAGAGACATTATGAGGAGTTTGTCCCTGCTGCAACTCAAAACTCTTCACACAAAGTCTGAAATCAAACAGACCTAATGCTTAAGCTAGAGCAGAATGCAGTGCAGATGTACTATCAGAGGTTCTCAGTGTACAGAAGCACAAAGCCATATGTCTGTTTCTTTATAAACTCTTCTGCTAGGGCTGTCATCCAGCCTGTTATCACTGTGAACTCTGATTTCCCAAGTGTCCACACAGGGCCTCTAAATGAACACATTCTTCTTTGTTTAGCTCTGCAGTGTGGCCTTTATGAATACCTACTCTGCTAAATGCCTCCTCTGGATCTTCAGTGACTTCTGTTTCAGTTGCTATGACATCCAACCTTAATTAATGGAAAGTACAGGACAGTTATCACAAGTTTGCAGACAGGATGCAAGGTTGCAAGTGAGACTGTGTACAGCTGAGTCTAAGCCCCTTTCATTTTGATCCTATCCTCTCCCAGCTCGCTTCTTTAACTGTTGCTGCCCTGTGTCCCCTTCCTTGACAGCCCTCCATCCTTCTTTTCTCCCAAATCAGATAGATATTCTGGTTTTCACTTTAAAAAGCCTTGATAGATTCTCTATATCCAGCTAAGCTATCATCTTTCAGGCAGCTCTGGCTTGCCAGCTCTCTCATCCTGTCAGCCAGTGATGCCCATTTCCATCATTCCTGAACAGTTTCCACCATGAATGTCTCCATGCAGTTCTGCGTGCTGGTGGCAGTGGCAACAAGAGACATTGTCAATAGCTGGGCTGCAGGCACACACAGCCTGCTGGCCATGCTGACACCACTGATCTATAGTGTCTGATTTTATCTGCCCCCTCCTGCCAGTCCACCTCCATTTCTGGTCTCTTTGTACTTTGATAACAAGTTCTTTGGAGCAGAGACTTGCTATTCCATGCTGGGATGGTGTTTTGACTTGCCTAACACTTCTAAGTATTAGAGCAATGCAAATGCAAATTACCATTTTCTGGTAATGCCATGAATTTGCTTAACAAATATACTCAGCTCAATTTTTGGGTGAACTCGTGAATAATTCAGTATGACTACAAGAAAATGTCAGAGTTCTGTTTTGGACAGCTAAAAATGGTTTTCAGAGTTTAAAAAGCAAAAGAGTAACCCTTCTGAATACATACACACCTCAGAAGCAAACCTGTATGAAGTGATAAATACTGGCATCAATCCTCAGAAAGTCAAACTGCAGCTTCTTACTTCAGTTTTATGATTCTGCCTACTCCCTTCAGAACTGGCATTCCTGCTCATGACTTGCAGATGATGTTGCAAACAAAAACATAATTGGGAGATAATTTTGCTGCACAGCAGACAAACATAGACAAGCATGTCACCTCTACTTACTGTAAGAAATTTTCACTGAAATAATATCCTGAAATTCATCTATGTGATAGGGAATGCTGGGCACTGCACTCTATCTGCTCTTTCCAGATGGCTAAAAACGTGCTTGAAAAAAGAAAACACATGAACAACATCAAGCCTTGAGTATGGGCTTGAGTGCCCAGGATACACGAGTGATTTTGCACACAACCTTCTTGTACAAACTGAAAGGATGTCACCAGTAGGAAGTGACTGACCTCTCCCTGTGTAATAAACCAGTGGATTCATGATTTAGACAGGCCTTATCTCACTTCCAATGAATGACTCAGCTACTTCATTTCCTAGGGAGAAAAATTAATGTGGTCTTTTCTAAGCAGAGTTTCAGTAATGAAACTTAAGACCACAGAACACCTCAACAAAAAAATGGACGTTTAAGAGGCATTTCTCCCTGGTAACAAAAACATTTTTTTTATGTCTTTCTACCCCTTCTTGCAGCTTCAGTTACAAAATGTAATCTAATTCTTATCCTCTCTTGTTCCCCCCACCAAAACAAAACTCTATCCAGCCAAAAAGTTAAGTCTTTGCCCTTAATGCACATACATTTTACTAAACAAATGCATTGCTGCTGCCTTTCACGCAAGAGGTGAAAATGGTACTTTTTTAGTGTTCATTTATAATAACTAATAGTCAGGGAGAAGAGGTAAACAGAAATACAGTCACTTCTGTCTTTAAAAATTTAAATGAAGTTCAAAACATCCTAACCATGCAATCAGGACAAACATTTGCTATTATATTCCTGACCATGGACATACTTAAAAGCCCACAAAGTCTTTGTTTTCAAATTCATTGACTGTGGTATGATTACTTTCTTGGATTTCTTTTTTGAGGGAGAGTGCAGGGCTGTTTATCTCTCAGTTCAGAGAGAAACTTCCTTGGGCAACAATCAGAACTTGTACTATCATTAGACAACTGCAGAGATCTGTCTGCTCTGGTATACTGCAAACAAGGCAACAGTGGTAATGGTTGCTTACTCCATGAGCAAAAAACCTCATGGCAGCACTCTTAATTTCAATACCAAAGAAACTCAGACCGATTTTCTGAGCATAATCAGCAGAGTATGAGAAGGGCCATTATGAGTCAGTCCAAAGGTGTGTCAAACCCCGCATCCAGTGACTGAAAGCAGCATGTCAGGAAAGAGTGCAAGAATTACAGAGAGATTTCCCTAAAATGCTCTTTCAGCCTCAAACAGCATGCAGCTCAGCAAATCTGTGCTTCTCAATCCATATTTCAGTGATCTAACTCAAACATTGATGGGGCTTTTGTGGGTTTGTAAAAGGACTCAGGATGTAGGTAGGAATGTAGTTTCAAGTTGTCAGTGCAAAAGTCTGGGAAAAGAAAGGCTGCAGTCTGAACCATGAAGTTATTTTGGTCCAAGCTAAATTGCTCTTTAGCTTGAGCACAAGCACAGAAATCTGAAAGCTAACACAGCCTCTCTTGGAAGGTTTTGTATCATTTAAACCACAGTCATAGTACAAAACCAGTTTTCAGCTCAGCTTAGCAGCTCTCTTCATGACATACAAGTGCCTTTCAAACGAGTTGTCAGAATGAACCAGCTGAGACGCAAGCTCTCTTTCCTTCCTTTCTTCTAATTATTGGGAGAGAAATTATTCCTCTTAAAATGAATTCTAGCTTCACCAGTTTTAATGAAACATGTTTTTTTTTTAATATCCCAGATAGTCTTATTAAAAGCTCAGCTTTTCAAGGTTTGATGATCAGAGCTGAGATTCACATTCCAGAGAAGTGCCTGCAACTGAAGCACCCAGACTACCTGAAGATTTAGGAACATGGTTTTTGTATAAGAATTAAGCCTAAGAATGGAGAGGCTGAATAGAACCAAAAATCTAACACAGTAATGCAATATAAACATGGCAATAGTTTCTAATCACTGCTGTTTCTCAGGCTTTTCTTGTACTTTTATGGTGCTTCTGAATTTCTTACCTCCGCTTCTTGAAATTACAGCAATAAAAGACTTCTCACGATTCACAGACCATAGAAAAATAATGAAGGGAAGACTTCAGAGGGACTATTTTTCATTCTCCAACTATTCCACTGGGACCAGGCAGTGGTTTGGATTTTTGGAAGGCAGTGGAGTTATGGACATATGAGAAACATCTACTCACAGGGAGATGAGTATTGTAGTCCTTTAATGATCATCTGTGCGTGAGCATTTTGGAACCCTGGTTCTGGAACTTGACCTATATATTGATTGTGAGGGCACTTGAGGTACTTTTCTGAAAATACACACGTAGGAGTCAAAGATGCTGGTGATCTTTTGTGCAGGGTACTTACCTAACTAAACTCTGAGGACTAATTTGCAAATTGTTTTCCTACAATTAGAATTGCATGAAGCAGAAGGTTGACACTGTTTGAATTCAGGATACAACTTATTTATATACCAAAAGATAGAAATTACTCAGCTTATTTAAATTAATTTAAATATTTTTCCTTCACAGGAAGGAAAACCTTTTTTAACCACCTGTCCCCAGCTGAGAAACTTTCTGCTCCTTTTAATACATACTTCCCTCTGTCTCCTTGCAGAAAAATAACGGCTATTAGGTGACAGGTCTAACAGAAAAAAACTGCCCAGACACATGCAACCAGGTACATTTAAAACTTCTGTAACTCTTATTTTACAATCACCTGCACTAACTTCTGTATTAAAGTCCTAAGTCTTAATTTACACAGGCACGTTATGTTTGTGTTTGTGTCCCACAGCTGATAGAGGTGACACATTCTAAAAGATGAGAATTAACTTGAATGACTGAACCTCACAGACATTTGATAACCTGATATTAAGTAGGATTTCCCCAAAATACTATTTAAGTACTTTAAAACCCCCTGACTTTGAAATATGGTGTAGATTACCAGTGCTGACAGCAAAATATGAAGTCAAATTATTATAGCTGTGCAACAGAAATAGTGAGGGACTTCAAAGGGCAGGTGATGAGCTATATACTCTATTAAAGAGTAAAATGTCTCTAAGTCTCCAGGGACATAAGCCATCAGACAGCTGTAGAACAGTATGCAGTAAACAGCCAAAGATATATAGTTTGTACTGAACAGAGGGGTGCTGATGACTGAAGTTTAGGTATTTAACATATAAAGCAATTTAAAAGTGCAGACTAAATGATAGCTAGGAGAACAAATACAGTGTAATAAGTTACTAGTTAAAAAGATAAAAGAAGCCAAAGTTCATAGTCTTTGAATTCAAGAGATTGGAGAGCTGGATCTGGGTTTATGGGGCTTGGTCACAAACCCAAAGTGCACTGTGTTGCCCTGGATGAACTGAGAGAAATCCAGCACCGAGATATCCCATGTAGCTGAGAACTCCAGAGAATCTGGAACCTGGGAGTGGTGGGATAAGGAGCTGCTTCAGTGGCTGAAGAGCCTGCACAGTGCCAGCAGCAGCCCTGATCCCTGGGGAGCAGAGCAGCCATGGGCACAGTCAGGCTCTGGAAGGAGCAGCACAAATGAAATATCACCCTGTTAACTTTGAAAAAACCACTGCTGCACATGCATGAGTTTCTCATTTCTGTACTACTTTATACTTTCCAAGTTTAGTGCAAATTTCTCTTACAGAGAAGGTAGATAGAAAGCACCTAAGTAAGAAAAACTACAAGAAAGGGGACAGACAAGAGCAGAGGAAGGGAAGGAGTCAGCACAGAACTGACCAAAGCAAGCACTAAGATACCATTCATCAAACAGAGGTGCCAATCCTTTACTCTCTAGGAACAGAAATAAATCTACTTACAGCATTAATCAATAATGCCTGAAATCAATAATACATAGCAGACTAATGGAACTGAAAAGTCATTAGTGGTGTGGGAGGCTGACTTACTAAAAGCAGCCTGCATGAACATTGACATTAGCTCTAGTCAGAGGATGGCCAATCTTGCCTGTGCAAAACCCAATATTATATCTTCAAGTGATAGGAAAAGCAGATTCTGATTTTTTTTCTTTTTTACAAGAAAAGAACTGTCAAAATAAGACTCTTGATAGATCCCTTTCAATATTTTTTGCCTGGAGCTTCTAAGCTAAAAATATCTTTGTTTCAAGAAGGTTATGAGAGGATATTCAGGGCTTTTTCAGGATATATCAGCAAAAAATAACTAATTGAACTATCTTTTGCTAAGGGGCAACAATTAAGATACTTTTTAGTAAAGCACTAACTAGCACCAGAAGCTAATATGGGAAGTTCGGAAATACAGCTGTTATAAGTCTAATAAGTCAAGTCAAATGTATCTTGCATAAGGAATACTTATTGACATGAAATATTTTGATCTTACTAATGGTTCTGAGATTTGTGTGAGAGAATTACAAATTTGTACAGCAAGTCTGTCACAGGAATCATCCCTTCAAAAAAGAGACTCCTCTGAAGAGCCGTGGTACTCGGACAGGAACGGCCTTTGAATGCCCAAAGCAGATGGGAAAAGGTCTCTTGAAGGTTTTGCTCACCAAAATACTGATACTCCAGATAATGAATAGCACACAAAGAGAAACAGAAGAGGTTTCTGGCTTTCTCATTGCCACCATCCACAAAGGAGGAAAACCAAAGCTAGTTTTATGGAGAAAATGAATTCTGAAATTTTGTATCAAATATTTTTTTTAAAGCAACCAGCAGACCTTTAAGACTTCCAAAATTTAATGCAAATGCTGATCATGTTACTGCCCTCCTCATTCTAAAGCTTTTTAGTAACTTCAGACCCCACTAATAGTTTTCTTCCCTTTGTTTTATGCCTCTGGTTCTTTCTTTTTGTGCCTTTTGTGTCCCTTCCTTGAAAGACAAGTTATAAACTCAACTATCTGGAAACAGCAAATCAGGCTAAATCACAGGTAATGCAAATTCTATTAATAAAACTATTATCAGAAACTGGGCAAGTTTCCACATATAGATGAAAATGTATAAAATAAGATTGCAGAAGGTCTGTAAGAACCAGTGTGATAACATAACTGGGATTCCCTTAACCTCTATCAAACCTCATAATGCTATAAAGCTTATGGTAACTGAAACATGCTGAATCATGTTGATTTGAATTTTGTTTATGCATGTAGCAGATTAAGGCATAACTAGTTTTAACAGCCCTTTTGTTGGCCAGGAAAGTAAATATTAATATGCTCATTTCACTAATGAAACACAACCTTGGCTAAACAAATGAAAAATTAAGAGCATTCCATCTCCGCAGGTCGGACCAGAGCCCACTGTGTTAGACTAAGGGACACTCTGGTAAAAGCAAAACTATGAGATGAGTTCTCAGTCACCCCTGACCATGTGGTAAATCCCATAATGGCCAGCACTGGAGGGATTGAGATATTTCAGGAGTTTGTATAGGAAAAGAAGAATAAATTTATATAGTATTGTACACACTGTACTACCAGTGCAGAAGATGTCATCCTAGGGGTTGGAGTCTGGCTGGGAAATTGAGTGTAACTGGAAAAAATTAACAGTAAATGGCCTCCTAACATTACACTCATTACTATTTAAATGGTGTTCTGAAAGCTTGATAGTTCAAGCTATAGCTCATTTTCCCAACTTATGCTGTTCCTGTTGCACTAGAAATATTGCCTTTGTGATGAAGTATTTCTTTTGCCACCTTTTCCACCTTACTCTCTTCTTCTCATCCCAATCTCTTCTTTTTCCTCCCACTCTTCATTCCTTTCCATTTTCCCAAGTTGTATCTCTCATTCATTCCATTCTCTTACTTATCCTTTTTTTCATTTCACCATCTTTCAGTCGTTGAGGAAGAACAGTTAGTTTTGTAGGAAAATGGAAAAGCACAAAAGTAAGCTATTTTTCTTAACAGAGAACCATACCTGCAGCAAACTAATGTGGGATTGTTATTGCTTGGAACAACTCTGAGTTTCACATCAGCCAGTCCCACTCTAATTCTGAGTCAAAGAGCTCTTTGCACACCCAGCAGGCTAACAAATACATAAACTTTTTAGCAGACCTTTAAAAAGCTTTCACTCAAATATTTGGTGCAGACTTAGAGGCTTTTTTTTAGGTAATGAAGGAAGTCTCCTTTAAATAGAACAACATTACTTCATGATAAGATGAAAACATGAAAAAGTACCTTTCACCCCCCCCCAGAGAAAATGCACACTACTGCATGTTGCTGCATATAATTCCTGAGTTGAATTAATTTGGAAAAGCCTATGCTTATTCTAAAAAATAATCAACACATTCAAAGAAGTCTATTACCTGTACTACCAGAAATTCACTATATAGGAATTATTGTATAGATATAGCTGTTTTGTGAAATAGATGTTCACCTGGTTATTTGTAAGTTAGTTCAGGAACAGCATAATTCTGGTTTTAGAAATTAGACAAGGAGGGTGGGAGTATTTTCTTTAAAACAAGAACATTAAGGTGAGCTTGGTGAACTACTTTAGAATCTGCTTTACAATCTACTGTTCATCTATTGAACAGTAAACAATGAAAGTAGGTTTTGTTCCTTCATTTGATTACATTGTTCCAGCAAATACAATCACAGAAAGATTAACTACCTTCTGAGATAAGACACAGGCCCCAGCCAGAGGCAGCTGTTAAAGTTTCATATCTGCTTCACGAGCAATTAACTGTGTCTAAGTAAGCAGAGTCTTATACAGAAGGGATGGGCAACAGGTCACTCTGCATGGAGGAAGAGAGCTAATTTTGATTTCTCTGGGTACAGTTTCATTTGAATAGCTATTGATCTTTAATGTAAAAGCATTGACAAGGCATGATACATTTACTTACAACCTATTTTATCACATGACAAAACTACAGGGCCTTTTTTCCATCCCTTCTGCAGCAGGATACCCAGTGCATATTTGTTACATTATAAAAAACTTTTTTTTTTTGTAAGTGAAATGATAGCCCCAATAAAGGCTTTCTGATATAATAGAGCAAAGCGTGTTTTAGCAAAGACCTCAAGTCTTTAGAAGGATCTCTTTCTTGGTTATCAGTTGTGATGAAAGACATAAAAGAGCCTTCTCTAAACACAGAAAAGTATTCTTCTCTGGCTGAACTTGTCTTGTGCCTTAACAGAGCCTGTGGAGGTCCATGTTTCTCAAACTTCTCTCCCTTCTTTCTGCTTTGGTAGTAACATTTGATACAGTCTCAGTTGTACACCACTTTATTCCCCTACCACCACTTGGACTAAGCAATTCTCAGTGCTTGAAAAGCAAGTTCAACCTTGACTTGTCTACTGTTCCTGAATATGATAAGTTTACATTAGCTATTAGATTCTAATTAATCACTAAGTAGATCTCTAGTACATTCAATTTTAAGAGAAGCACTCTTTCTCTTAATCTTATTCCAAGCCACATGCTCTAGTGCAGCTGGAATTGTTCAGGTATTATAAAAAATATTGCATGATATTTCTAGCCAGCTTATCAATTTGGTTATAGCAAGAGGAAAAAGCAGCACCAAAACAACTTAGTTACTGTAGAAAAGACTGAATATTCTGACAGTAATGATCAGGAGAGCTGGAACATAAAATATCTGGAACATGAACCACCCCTAAGGAACTCACTTTGTAAGGAAGTTCCTCAGTTGGGAGCTGCAGAACTGAACAGTCTGGGGCACCAAAGAAGGACTGAGGACCACTGCTATAACCCACAGCAAACATCAAATTTCTGTCCATAACATACTACAGTATTGTCCAATTTAATATGCAAATTTTAATTTGCAAAGACAGCAGCAGTTAGTCTGTAAAGGGTCCTGGGGCACTGCCACAAGACTGCAGCTATACAAGAGAGAACAATTAACCAAAAATTAAATTTTAACATAATAGCCTTTCCTAAACAGGGCTTTGTTGCAATGGTGACTTTAGCTTAAACAGTAGAAAGAATTCTCAATTCCACTTGCCAGAAGCAATTTTTACATGCAATAAACATACAGAAGGCAACATAGATCAGTGGTTCCCACTTGGTATTTGTCACTTAGTATTACAAATTGAAAAGATTTCTACACACTTCTGAAATTCAGAGTTGTTGACTCACTCAGTGAAACCTTACTTCTGCCATTCTTGGGAAGCTGAAGGATCACAGGAAATGCTGAGAATTTTGGTTTGGTGCATACCAGCAGGGATGATATTGTTTATTTACTTATCACTTAATATCAAATACTCATGCTTTAAGCTATTACAGAATTAATATTTTATCTCTAGAAAAAGGATTAACACCAATTTGTGCTGCATATAAGAATCACTGCAGTTTATACAACAGTAATTTCTAATGTGAATGAGGGCTTCATGGACATAAATAGAAGAATACTCTGCTAATACATTATTAAAATAATTGAATATGAGGCTTTAAATGTAAATTGACTTAGTATGCCTAAAAAAAGCTGACTACAATAGCCTGAACTAGTTTTCAAAGTTCCCTAGGAGGAAGGATCACAGGATGAAGGTCTTTTCAAATAAAATGTTTTCAGACAGGGATCACCAGATGAAGTGTAATTGAATTAAAACCATTCATAAAAGCCTTGTCAAGTTAGTACCACTCATTTACAAATACAAAAAACCAAAAGAAATACTCAAAGTGTGATTTTCAGTAAGCAAAGCCAGTGTAAAAAGCTCTGTACCAGAAAACACTGAGGGCCAGCACTGAAAACCAGACAAAGCAGCACAACCAGGAGAACAGAGACCTCCACCAGCCAGGGTCCAGCCCCACTTTACCTGAGAAGTTCCCAGGTCAGGAGAAAGCAGCTGGGAGTCAAAATCCTTAGGCACACTCCCCAGGACAACGTTGGGAAATTACTTTGGGATAAGACTTGCTAAGGATAATGAGGACAAGACATCTCAGGGAGCAGCTCCATACTCAAGCTGAAAAGCCAGAACCAAAGAGCAAAAAGCCCCAGGCACAGCAGGGCTAGAGCTGCAGCCCAGCAGCATTCCTGCAGAGGAAAAGGAAAGGAAAGGGGCATCCAGGGCTGAGCTAAATAGAGCTCCTCATCAGGAGGGGTGGGTGGAGGCAACAGGTGAGGCTGGTCAGGGCATTAGGGCCTGTCAGTTCACCAGGTTCTGAGAGTTTGAAAATACTCTTGCTTCCCTGAAAGCAGCTGTTTTACTAACATTTACAACTCTTCTTTTGCCTTTTCTTGCCATACTCACCAAGGTAGAAAGTTAAAAAGAAAGCATCTCTTTCAAGATTACAGTGTGATCGCACAAGCTTAAATTGCATCCCCAAGTGTTTCTTGTGTTGCATTGAAATTCACTATGGTTTCTCTTTAAGTTCCTGATGTGAATTATACTCAAGTGATTTTCAGCCTCTCTTTTGCTTTCTTTAACTTTGGACTTTAACAAGCTGGCACATCAGGTAGACATGAGGCTGTTCATGCTTCCCCTTCATTTTATCAACAGAGCAAATGAATGCTCTGAATCAAGGAGAAAACAGAGGACATGTCAACACCATTCAATAAGCACCATGCAGAGGTGATAGTTTGGGCTGTGGAAGCAGAATGGAGATGTCACTACAACACTTTTTCTGGCAAGTTACTGCAGTTGAGCAGTACTTTTCAGTAATGTTAACTGTGCAGCATTTTCTTTCATGCCCTTTTTACCACTTTTAGTTCCTCTGCATGGCAAAATAGCATATGGTAAAGGACGCCAAAAATAATAATAACAAAGGAAAATATACAAGGATAATAGTCAAGAATCTGCAGCACCTTGTACTCTGGGATGTCCTGGTGTTAGGTACACAAAGATCCCTGGTATTGGGAAGGTACACGTGTAGCATATTCTGCAACACACTGTGGGATATTATTTAAAAGAGCAGCTGGAGGGAAGGAGAACTGGCCACAGTGATTGAAAGCTGATAGTGTGGGGCTCCTACCAGTTTCAGAACAGCACACCAAATTGATGCAAGTGAGCATAGGCAGAGAAAAATGTTTTGAGCTGTCACAGGGCTGTGAGGAATGTGATCACATGCTGTGTAGGCACAAGTCATGTGCAGAGCCAGCTGTACCAATAATCACTTGAAAATTAAATTGTAAGAGCATTGGGGCCTGTGATATCTGTTTGAGACAGTATAAGTCCTCAAATATATCCTAGGTCTGTGCAAATACAGTGTTTGCTTAGCTGTGAATTCTCTGAAGAATTGTGTTGCATTTTTTTTCCTGCTTAAGATGAATGAAAACGTGTCAGTCCTGAGTGACAAGGCTTTAATGACCCTAATTGACCTCATTTTACACTCCCACCCACACACTCTGCCTATTGGCCCAGGAGTGCTACTTAAACTCAGGTCTGAGCCTGTGGAGCTTTGGTGACTTATTTCTATGTGGTATGGCCCTTTTTTCTTAGTGCTGCTGGTAATGCCTTATAGCTTATAGGAATCTCTGCTTCTTCTTATCTGCTGCCATTTAGGCTGTCCCTACAGTTTGGCATTTGTATGATCAGTTGTCATATTGTATCTTAAAGGCATGGTTCTTCCTTCCTATGCAATGAGCCTGGTCAGAGAGCTGCAAATGAAGTGCAGTAAAAGTGGATACAGGGAGCTGATGGGGGCTGAGTATGAGTGATGATAATGCTGTCTTTTGGCTCCTTTAGATATGCCTATTAAATTGCTTGTAGTTTTCTTCCTAGTTGTTCTACAGAGGGGGTTTGGCTGCTTTTACTGCTTCAGAAAGCAATTACAAGGCAATTGTTTTAGTGAGGATTTCCACTTTATTTGGTGTTTGATGAACACCCTGTTGTTGAATCCCAGGAGTGTAATACTGACAGGTTAATCCGTGTGGCACAGGATTATTCTGTGAGCATTTGAACTTTGTCTTATCTTACAAGTGTGAGAAGATAAAGGTTTGTTATGGTGCTCCATGGGTAGAACTGCAACTCAAATGTGACCACTGTGGTTGTATCAGTCAAGTCCTACTGTACTTTATGAGGAAGGCCTGCCATGCCAGATGCTCTTCCTATAAAGTAGGCAACTGAGAAAAGGGAAGCAATAACATTCCCTTTCCCCCAGTGCCACATTTCTCACCACAGAGTGAGCTCTTTTTAGTGGGAAGCTGTAAAAGACTGCAAGGGGCAAGATGTTTCCATTCTAACAGTGCCAAGAAAGGGGGTTTTCTCCCCTCTAAAACCACACAGAGGAAAGGAAAAAAAAACATAAGAAGGAAGTTGTATCTCTTCCTTATAGCTCAGATATTGGACATGAATTAAGAGTCATGTAAAGCTTTTCAGAAAGTCCACTCCAAAAATGGAGACTGAGTCCTAGCTTTGTCTAGAGGGCCTGCCCATGTCCTTGCTTGCACTGAAAACTGTGTTAGTCTGGAAAGAAAGAAGGAAATTATTTCTGGATTATGGCTACTACTAAAGAGGAAGTCAGTAGTTAATTGAGTGTTTGTGGGTGTGAATTTGCTGAGGGATGACCCAGCTGGAGGTAGGACTACATCTCTTGGTTATAGCTGCCTGGAGGGATCTGATGTTGCAGCAGGTACAGCCTGGTCAGGTGGGGACTGTGGCAGCAGAAGCTGCCTCAGCAGCATTACTGTGCAGAACACCAGATGTTTGTGGCATAGGGAAACTATTTTCTAACAACTAGAGATACTAATGATGGTCATCATAGGTGTTCTTATAGAAAATATTTAAAGTGATTTGGTCAGCCCTGTCTGATTACCAGATACTCTAGAAAAGGCAAGGAAGGAAAAAGATATCCTCTTAATGATACATAAGAATCTGTTTTCAGTGTAGGACTAGTGTATCAATTATGTTTCTTTTCCATCAGTGTAGACGAGGACCCTGCCATTAGGCAGGAAAATCACTTTCCTTTTTCCCCACTTACTGCAGCAATTTTCACAGCCACCTTCTTACAAGTTGTCTGCAGTTTGTTGTTAAACCACTTTTGCCCCACAAGACACTGATTTTTGTAAAACAATGTTCTGTATGCTTTTTATATGATGTGTAATCTGTCATGGACATAGGAATTAATGTTCAACCTAAATCACTGTTTTTTCCAGTATGTCTAGAGTACTTGACATACTCCAGGCCAGTGTCTCTGAAAGGATACTGCTTTGCACTCAGCCTTCATGCTGTTCTCTCCCTTCCACAGAGCCTTTCTTCAACCCTTTGAAGGCCTTGGTGTTTCCCTTGGGCCCCAATCTAGGAATGATCTCTTCACCTGCTCTCAGAAAGATTTAAATTTTTCTATGGTCCCTGGTGTAACACCAACAGCCCTTGGCAGAGCAGGACAAGGCTTCTCTTCTGATGCTTTCAGTCCCCAGTGCTGTGTGGGAATTGAAGTCTTGAACTCTGTCATGACTGTTTCAGAGGGAACAGCCCTGCTCTCATGGGGAAAAAGATCATATGCAGGAGAGGTGCAGCTTCTTTCTCTGCTAGAACTTTAGGTTGCCATGTTGAAGTTTTTTCCCAAGAAATAGATAAGGTAAACAATAAAATGCCTGGGAAGGAATAATAAGTTAGCTATTAACTTTGGCTAGGAGTTGTTTTTTTAAGTGTCTAGGGAAACTGAAGCTAAAAGTAAGCCTCCTGTTTTCATAGCTCTTTTAATCTGAATGAAAAAGTTTTTTGTGTGGAAAAACCTTTAGATTCATGTCTATCTGAAATGCTCTATAATTACTGATGCATTGTAAAATATCAAATAAATATTAAATATACATAGGCTTTTATATAAGGACAGACACTTGCAAACAGTGGGAGGGGTAATACTCTGGCACATCAAGGTTTGTTTACAGAGTAGGTCTTAGGTGCACTTGTACAAGAAGCAGAGCCATTCAAACCTACTCAATAGAAATAATTCTCAGTGATATTTGGAGCTGTTATGGGTTTATGACAGGACCCACATGGACATTTTCCAAGCCACAAATTATATAACAAAGAGGTTGGGAGCAAGCAGTGGATTTAGATATCCAAAGTCAGTATGACACAATGCACTGTTAATAAGTAATTGACTGTAAATGCAGCTCTCTACAAGAAGATTAACTGTGCTCTCTTTCGAAACATAATTGCTTGAGTGAACTCCTCTCCTGAAAGAAAAATCAAATATTTGTGGGAGTCTTCTGGAGGTGAAAAAACCCCTTTTTTGGATTAACATAGGAATGTATTGTTATAAAATATATATATTTTTGTTAAGGATAAAGTAATGTTCGAGTAAGTTGCAGTTATCTGGTGATGAATACCTGAGAATTGATGGCTGTTGTGAAAGTGTAAGATTGATTTGAATTACTGGCTTGTATAAAGCAAAGAAATCTGATGGTGTGTGGTGCTGTGCATTGGGCCAGTCTTTTGCTGCTGGGGATTTGCCTGTGAGGACTAACAAAGCCTTTAGTCTAGTTTATTTATTCATTCACACTTGTGCTTGCTTCCCTTTAAAGGAACTGAACTCCAGTGCCTTAGAAAAACCTAAACTTTCTGCTGATTTAGCCAAAGAGCACAGTTGTATCTAGCTGGATGAAAGCTAAGTACAGTGATGGAGACACAGCATGAGTGCCTTTGTGTACCATCCTTTCTCCTCTCAAACATGTCAGAGAAGCCAAGGGGAAATGTAGAATTACAAAAGGAAGAGAACAAATGTGGTAAAGAGAGATGGGTGTGGAATGCCAGAGGCACAGTGAGCAGGTGAAGCAGACTGAATGAAGACAGGTGATGGGAAAGACTGCATGCTTTCTTTTTGTGTAAGAGTAATGCATTAGTGTGTGGTTTGCCAGGTTTCACTCCCTGTCTCCAGGATGGTTGCAGCTATAACTGTGTAGGACTAACACTCAGCAAGATGCTCTGTGTCCTGTCTTCTGCAGCTGCTACCTGGCCAAGATAAATATGCTTGGCTGACCTGGAAGTCTGCAGGCCATGTCTGTAGTTGCTGTATTTGATAACTGGTGCTCTTGAACCTGTGCAAATGCAGATGGACTTTGTCATGCAGTCTGAGGAGTGTCTGTGCCAGCAGTGCTCTGAAGCCTCAAGTGAGACCACCTAATATCTGAGTGACAATCCTACTCCACACCAAGTCCCTGCAGTCCCTGCTTGCATCTTTTATAGCAAGTGACTGGCTGTTACACAGCCAGGTCTGACAGAAGGAACAGTAGATCTCCTGTTGTTAAAGTACAGCAGCTGCACAATTTCCTCAGCCAGGCAAAATCAGGAGTATGCCTTACACAGTTCTTTGCAGGACTACATCCCCTTTATTTTAAATCATCAGAATTTTGAAAAGGCAAACCATTGCACATTGAAAGGTGAGCATGGATGGATAACCATCATGTGTTGCTCTGGACTTGCTGCTTTCACCAGTGTTTCTGTCTCTGGGAGTCTCTTTGGAGTATGAGTGCTGCTAGTTAACTAAATGTCACATTGTATTGTGTTGTGTGATGTGCTGGCCAGCTCTGCAGTGGAGTGGGACCAGCCATGCCAATAGTGAAACTGTTCCCAGTGAAGTTCTATTTGCATTCCTTGTGAAGTGCTACTGCAGCCTCTGAAAGATTCAATTTCCTTTCTATTTTTGTATCATTTTCCAAGTCTGTAGTTAATATTGACTGACAGGGCCAGCTGAGAATCTTGGGATTTCCTATTACAGATAATTAAGGAAAATACTAATTCATACACAGACAGATGCCTTGTTGTAAATTGCACTGCATGAATATCTTTGCCTTCACTGCTAATTCTGTTTCCTACTGATTACTGAATCTGACTCATTGTATAAGGTGCTAGGGGCATGCAGCAGGTTTCCAGCCAGGAGATGTGTAAAGAAAGCTTCAGAGAAGCTTCATCTTATGTTTTCTGAAGTGTTGTTTTTATGGGCCTGTTGTCTGAATAGTTCTGTATCTAAGATATATGACAGCTTATGTTTTATGCTTTTTTAATGGAGCTTGGAAAAGGACCTGGGAGAGGGAACTGCCTTCATCAAGGACTTTTCCAGTTCACCTTATTTACTTCCAAGTTGGTGATTTGTTTTATTTTAGGCTAAATTTAAGCTTCCTGTTTTGTTCAAAAGAGAGATTGCAGTTAGGGAGCAGTAATAATAGATTGTTCTGCAGCATAGGTGAGCCAGAAGCTGAGGATGACAGCAAGGCAGGTGTAGAAAGTGGCCTCACCAATGCCACAGAACTTGTACAGGAAGAGCAGAGAAGGCCCAGTGGCAGCCACAGCCATTGTGAGACAAGTCTAGCACTGAGTTGTGTCAGGGTCTAATGAGAAAGATGAGTTGGGGTCCAGCGGGGCACGTTAATAAACATGTAACCACGTATTTGAACAAGGGAGTAGCTGGTGATAGAAGCACAAAGCTGTTCTCGTCAACATCTTGTGGAATAGATCTGTTTCCTGGGAGACTGGCTGCTTATCTTCTTACTAAAAAGATCTGATAGTAATCCCTGTTCTCTAGGAAGGAAGGTGCTGAAGTCTCCTGAGTCATAACTTGCCAACAAGCAGAATGGTAAATGTTGTTTGTAACATGTCTAAGTACAGTGAAACATGAGTGGAGAGGAAGGCGATCTTTGCTTGTCTTGCACTTTTCTCAAGTGTCTCCTGCAGAGGGATATGAGACCCAGTTTGCTGGAGCCACACCAGTTTGCTCCCATCTGCCTACACTGGGTACTGGCAGGAGGGACATTCTGGCAGTTCTGCCTTTTCCAGTCTTCTGCCTGATGAAGAGGTACTTTCACTGTGCAGGCTCAGGCAACAAACACCTGCAGTACAGGTTTGGCCCCAACTGAGTTAGCAGAGCTGCTACTTTGGTGAGGGGAAAGACTTTCCAGTTGGAAACAGACCAAACTTTGTCTGTCCTCAAGGAACACACAAGTATGGCCTGGAGCAGATCAGAGCTTACTCTTCAGCACTTCATCCAGATAAATTTTGAAGTTCTGTTCTTTCAATATCCAAGTTACCAATCTGAGGGCACTTTGGACAAATCCATGCTGCTAGCAGGCATGCTTAACACTAACTTCCTTGTGCTGGGGAAAAAATACAGGTTAGATTCCTGGAGTTCAGCACAAAAGATGGGAAGTCAGTGAAATAAACAGGGCCTAAGTTTAGTATACTATGAATGTACTTGGTTGAGGTTGCTGAGTGTCCTAAAAGACAAGGATATGGCAAAGCTCAGTAACTGGGTTTTGACAGACTCCATTGCAATACCTTCCTTTCTAGCTCTGTTGTGCCTCTCTGCTTTTATGTAATTTTATAAGTTCATGTCTCAGATACTTAACTCTGATTATGGTCATTGATATCTATTCAGTGAATAGTGAAAAATAGTGAAAGTGAACTGCTTTTTACTAAGTTTTACTTCCAAGACTCTTAACCCCTAAGTGCTGGGACTTGCTATTAGCTAGTGGCAAAACAAAGGCAACCCACACACCTTCAAATTGCTACTAATTCCCTGTATCCTCTCCCTTGGAATACTGCAAAAGCAATCTCTAGCCATGCACACTTATTATACTGATCTGTGCTGAAACTTGTATTTTCTAGCCATGCACTGCCATCCTAACACACAGCATCAGTGCTACACAGAATAGGGTATTCTGTGGGCTTTAGCTTAGGCTCTTAATATTAGAGAGCTGAAATTATTTTCATGTATAGGTATTAGTGTGTGTGTATGTATGATGCCATTTTGAAAAAGCATATGACTAACTTGGCACTTACTAGCATATGGAGTTTATAATAGAATTATAAAATAGTCCTGCTGAGAAGGGACCTCAGGAGTTCTCTCATTTAGCCTCCAGCTCAAGGCAGGGTCAGCTCAAAGGTCAGACCAGCCTGTTCAGGGCTTTTATCTAGGTAGGTTTGGAAACCGTCAAGAATGGGAACTGTGCACTCTCTGGGCACTTTGTTTCCTTGCCTGCAGAAGTTTTTCTGTACCTGCAGCTGGAATTTCTCTCAAGACCAGCACATGTTAGTACAATTAATTTAATATTGTAAAACAAGTGTGTTGGATTGTAGTACAGGAGTAATGTCAGATGCTGAAAATGAATATGGGCCACAAGGGAAATGCTGCTGATGGGGCCAGAGGCCAATGTCTGTCAAATCTGTTCTAGTTGGGATCCAGGGGCCCTACTCATGGCTCTTAATTGCACGTGGAGCTCAATGTCTGTAAGTCAGCCAGAGTAGAGGCTGCTACAGAAACAGTGCCATGCCATCAAAAGCACCCTGAAGTAAGAGAGGTGTTCATAAAAGTTATATTTGAGTAAATCTTCCATACTTTGTTTTCCTGAGGAGTTTGACACATTTTCCCCGCTGCAATCTAGGCATGATTCGTGTCTCTCTCTGCTGCTCATTTCTTTGTAGAGCAGCAAAACCAGCATGAAATTGATGTGATCTTCTTTCATTGCTGCCCAAAAGGTTCTGAATAGCAACCCTGGAACAGAGTGGGCTTGTTGACTTCATTCTGCAGCTGCATGAAAAATCTGCCTCTAAGCCTGCAGCTTCAAGAAGACAGCACAGCATCTGTTCACATAAAAGATAGCTTTGAGTTTGTCTTTTTTAAATAATGAGAAATTTAAACTACTGGCTTTGAATGGAAACTTGGAAACAGGTTACTTGGCTTCCCTCATTTGCCAAGGAAAGCTTTCCACTTATCTTTGACAAAGGACTGGAAGAATTTTCTTCAATTTAATTTAAATATTTTTGCTCCGCATGTAGAGAAATTAACATCTAATTTATGAGAAACTTCAATTCTGTTATAATAATTATGTGAATCTCTGTTTAGTCAAGGTACAAAGTCTGATTTTTATGGGATGGTTCTTTCTATATGTATCCTTTACATGCATTTGCTCATCACTGTGATAGGTTCCTATCAGTTTGCCAACACTGTGCCCTTCACAGAAGTTATGGTTAAACCAGGGGCCAAATGCAGAGTGCCAGGGAGTAACATCTGGGCATCTGATTTCCATGGCATCATGCATAGTTCTGCTCTGATAAAGTTTAATGCATCATGTTTAAAAACAAAAAAAAGGGCATTCTCTGAGCAGATCTTGAAGTTGCAAGATACTGCAATTTCTCGAATATCTTCCTATTGTAATTATGTACACAGGTTTGTAAAGCCATTGTTATGGACATGTTGTAAAGTCAATATTGGACTATTGCTTAGCAGATTTATAGCTTGACTTCTAAAAATGTTTCTGCAGTTCCTTTATAAATTGTTGTCTTTATAGTCCAGCTTAGAAGTTTTGTTATTGAGTACTGGGAACAGCATTTAATTGGCAAGTATTCCACCATAAAACCAAGGTACCTTGCTCCTGTCTGTCTGCTTTCCAGTAAGCTATAACAATATTCCTGCCTGTGCAAATCTGGCTGATGTGTTCTGTCAGAAGCAATTTTTCAACTTAAACTTTGGTACTAAAAACAAAAAAAATTTCAGCGAATTTTTTGTTCCGAGATGCCTGGGTTGATACCTTGACATTGGATTTGTGTGGTGGATGTTCATTGCCAGGTGGCCTCACCACTCCATAACAAAGCATTTTTGTTGTCCTAGGACAGTTTGCACTGGAGGCTGTCAGACTTAACCAAAAGAGACTTTTGTACAGGAAGCTTCAGCTCCTCAAAGGAAGGATATGCAGGACAAAGAGGTAAAAAGCTTCATGGCTTTGTTCAGCCATATCTGAAAGAACCTCATTGTTAGGGATGAAACCAAGACAATTCTAAGCCTGCCAGAGGTAGTAAGGGCAAGTTGTCCTAATGCAATGGGGATGGCCAGAGCTCCATCAGTGATGTTTATAGCCAGTTGTTTGGCAAGACTGTTGTTTGCAAAGCTTGTACATGATATTTCCCTGTCACAGATTGTCTCAAGCAGAAATATTCACATCCATACACAGAGCTAGTTTACACAATGGAGCCCAGTGTAGAAGGGGAGTTGAGTCTGGTGCCCAGAGCTGTAGCACTGCTTCTCCTTGCTGTGTTGCTTCTGCTTGTCCCAGCTGGCAGCTGAGGTGTCTCTGAGTGTACATCATGCAAATTGCATCCATTTTCTGTGGGTAAAGCCTCACATCATGTGAGGTTTTATTGAAATTCTGGTCCCACAACTCTCACTGAAGGAGTTTATTGGTTTTTATTCTCTTACAAGTGCTGGCTAAAATGACATTCAGGAGTATCTGTATGACCTGCCAGACTAACACAGCTGTGACAAACCAGTTCAGCACCACAAACAGCAAGGAGGTGTCAGAAGCAAAGCCATGAGCTTCATCAGTTGATCTGCTCATGAGATCTTCATTTTTGGAATCTGTGCTAAAAGGAATGCACCTGAAAGTAAATGGAGAGGTATTGAATTATTTACTTTTTTACTATAGTTATATTAATGAAATCACTAAGAGTAAAATTGGAAACATGTCCAGTGTAGTCCAGCAAGCCAGAAATCCACTGACCTATCTTAATTACAACTGCCAGTAGCAAAATGTAGGACTTGACAGTACCTTCAGAGTGATAAAAATGCAGTTTCAAGTAGTTAAAAATCAGATGAAGTCAAAATCCAATTCTGAAAAATAAATACGCTGTTTAATTAACTCTAACACCTGATTGTGGTGTGGTTCATAGCCTGAGCTGCCAAAAAAATTATTTGTGATCCTAAGAGCAGGTACATAAATTACTGCTGCTTCATTTTCAATAAATGTTTGGTAACTTCTTTGTTTACCAGTAGGTGTCACTGGAGTCCCGCAGAGAGCTGTTACTGCTTTAAAACGTCCTTTCTGCTTAATCGAACCTTTATTTCATAGAGGAACATTCAATATTTGTACATGATGACGTACATACACTAAAATGAAGAACTGTGATCAATGCTCTCTCAACTGTTTTTTCCTGCCTTAGCTACTGATAACTGTTGGTGGATAATTCAATTATTTGAGAAAGATTCTGATTTTTTTTTCCTCTGCAGCATGACTGAATCTGGCCCAAGCTGATAATGACCAAAACCTATTTTATATAAAGATGAAACCACTTAGCAGTGCTTATGTGATTACTCAGCCCTTGCCCAATCTTGCATTTGGTGGTGGGAAGAAAATGGAAAATTAAGCCAAAAGACCTAAATACTTTGTTTCTTCCTTTTTTGGGACCTGTGTTGAAAATTAGAGTCTGGGAACTGATTGGGACAGGAAGGACCTGTCAGCCACAAAACAGCTCTCTGCAAGACTGAGAAAGCATTTAAGGAACAACATTTCTTACACTTTATATTAAAGATGCAGCACTGTGCTGATGAAGACTTAGAATTGAGCTGAAGTAGAGCATCGAATGATTTTTTCCTTTTGAATGAACTGTAGTTCTTTTCTGCTGTGTGTTTGCTTGACAGCTGATCAGCAAAGGTATTTTGATTGAGATGAGCTTTCAAGTGTGCTTAAGTATCTACCATCTGAGAGGCACAAAGAGCACTAGGTGGACACTGGCGTGCTGTTCAAGCCACTTGTTATCATCACTAAAAGATAAAAGGAATTATGTTTTGTTTTCCCCAAGCCATGGTACAAGGCTTATTTTTTTACACAAACCACGTGGGGAGACATTTTGATTTAGTCAAAGCATCTTAGTTTGAGCCTAAACTCTTGCATCAGTAATCCCTTCAATTTCTTTCAAATGTTTACCAAAAAAACTGTGCCACACAATAAACATTTATCTCAGAATTTCAAGGTCACAGATCCAGCAGAGAAGTCTAGCATAAGGAGGCTGCCTGCAGGCCAGTGTATTATTAGAATAATAATGTGTTTTTGGACAGTAAATGCACTGCCTGCTCTGTTGCCCTTACATGTGGCTGATCCAGTAATGAGTCATTTCCGTGACACGTCTAAAGAAGCAGGCAATGCACAGATGTTTTCAGCCTTTTGTTCTCATTAACCACTTTCCTGAGTGTACTCTTCCACCACTCATTACCAGGCCCTCTGCTCCGTGCTGTGGTGTGATCTTTGCGGTGCTGTGATTTCATGGGACGTGGCTGCATTGCATGCAGGGAGCCTTTAGTGTGAACAGGTTTGCAAAACTGGCACAGTGTAAGGCCCTGGACACACCAGGGTCTTGTGCAACAGCCATTGCAGCTTTTTGGTGGTGCTGCGTTGTAGTCTGAGTAAAGGTGAAAGTAATTTGTTCAGAGCTCTATTCTGGGAGGAAGCTAATGAAGTCACTAACTGATATTTTGTTGCCTCCTACATTCCCATGAGGAAATCTTAATTTGATTTTTTTTTCAAGTTTCATTTTATCAGCTTAATTTGCTAGCTAGTCCATGAATTCTGTCATGATGTTCAGGGACACGTCCACTCAGACCTCATTAGTTACATCAGCTTTAATTCTCTGTGGATTTTCTTCTCCAGTTGTAGTTGATGTTGCCATCCTTTGTAGCATTGCTCACAAGCCTCAATGGCCACACATCCTGGTTCCAGTGCACCAACAAATTTGTTAATCTGATAGTGCTGGCTTTAATGACTATAGAAGTGCTTAGTTACTGACCTCCTTCTAAAAAGTAGAAGCAAGTACTTGGGAAATACAAAGGTGAAAAGAAAACTCTTGTAAATTAAAACTCAAAAGGTAATGTTACAGGTTACAGCATCTCAATGTGACAGCCACATGCAAATCCAATAATCAAAACTACGAGGACAAAGGAAGATAAAGTTTTGGTCACAAAGCTACTCTTTTTAAAAGATGAAGGAAGCAAAGCAGCAAAATAAGAAACAGAAATGGCTTCTCCCCTTTTGCTGGAGGAGGAATAGAGTAGGAAAATGACAGCTGCACCAAGGAGCTTGTTATAAGAACCAATTTCTTGATGGGTTCCCATGTTTTTCTTTCCCCAACAAGCACTATGTGGACACAGTTTGGTAGCTTTCCTTAAGGGTTGTTGCTATAAAGACAGACAGAAATTCAATAATAATGTGAAACAGAGAGATCTTAAAAGGAAGCCAAAAAAATTCAGGAAGAAGGAAAGATTGGTATTCAGTCTGGTCATCCTACAGGGCTGTGAGAGATCTCAGGTATTTGAGAGAGACAGCACCCTTTTATTCCTTCTACAACAATGGGAACTTGCTTTGTTCAAAGCACGGAGGAACCTAGACTTTGCTTGTGGATTTTAAAGCAAGGCTGCATCCTTACTGCAAATGCCTTTTTTTTTTTTTCTCCCAAAACATGTTGGCACATTGTAAAATTTTCAGTGGGAAGCAGCACAGGTGGTTACTTTCTCAGCAGAGCTTGCTGGGAATATATTGCATAGCAGAATAAAGTTTTGACCTTGAGGATCATAACAAGGTGAAAGCTACTTTGTGCTTTCCCACTAGTGTTTCACCACAGGTTTTTCCAGTAGACTTACAGGCTGATCACCTAGGGGAAAAAGCTGCACAGAAAACCACTGAGAATTTGGCTGTAGGTGAGTGACTGCTGTTGGTTCATCGAGTAAAACGAGTCTTTCCAGAGGCTCTGGCATTGCAGGGACCATGCTGCCTCTCACTTGATTGCAACAGGTGGGTGTGCAGGCCAGAGAGGAGGTAGGAGGAGTAGCACAACTTTTTTGTCTGGGCCTGATTCAGTAATGCCATGATGCAGGGAACTTTTATTTTTTAAATCATGGATATCTGGCTCTTTGCTGCACTGATATAAGCATTCATTTGGTCTGTCCAGCAGTGTTTGTTTTAACCTTTTGGTTATCAAACTTAGTACCTTGGCATGACCTCCACTATGAGGAGGCAGCTACTGAAAACTATGATCCAAAGCTATATAAAGATCCCCTGTTTGAACACCTTTCAGTCCTTCTTCTAAGGGTTCAGTGTCAGAAATTAGCAGTATTTCATTGGAAATAGCTCACTAAGAAAAGCCAAATTCTTGACAGAAATTATACTTTGCTGTACACTGGGTTGCAGATCTCTCCTCTTTCCCTGCCCTTGTACTTTCTACTTCATGGTTTGCATGGCAAGGTTTTGGTAGCAGGAGTGGCTTCTGTGAGAGGCTGGCAGGTGCTTCTCTTGTGTCCAATACAGCCCATCCAGCTGGCTCCAAGATGGACCCAGCACTGGCCAAGGCCAAGCCCAGCAGTGATGGTGGTAGCACATCTGGGATAACAGAAATAAGAAAGGGAAGAAGAAAACTGCCCAACTGCAGCTGGAGAGGGGAATATCTGAGGGGGGAGGAGATAGAGAAAACTGGGAGCAAAGTTAAGCCTGGGAAGAGGGAGGATGTGGGGAAGGTCTTTCACAATTTTAGTTTTATTTCTTATTATCCTACTCTGACTTGGTTGGCAATAAATGTAACTAATCTTCCCAAGACAATTCTGTTTTGCCTGTGACAGTAACTGGTGAGTGATCTTTCCCTGCCCTTTTCTTGACCCATGAGCCTTTTGTTGTACTTTCTGTCCCCTGTCTAGCTGAGGAGGGCAGTGACAGAGCAGCTTTGGTGGACACCGGGCATCCAGCTTGGGTCAGCCCACCATGTCTGCCCTGTGCAGCCACTGCAGCTCTCAGTACAGCCCTGCCATTCCTGCCCATCCTGTGCTGCTGCTGGGGCTGGGGCAGCTGCCCTTCCTCCAGCATCTTACTGGTGATACTAAAGCCTTAGTCACCATTTTAGGAGAAGTTGACTAAAATATGGTAATTAGTTACTTCATGTGTCTCTTTACCCTCCTGTCACCTTTGCTGTGCAAATAGCAAGGGGGAAATTCTCACCCCAGTGAACTGAAATGGCAAGGGCTGTGTGCTCTCACCCGTGTGTGCCTGTGACATTTGAAGGACAGCAACAGGAGCACGGTGACTTTTGGCAAAGAAAAAGCAAAAAGCACCAAAATGTTTAGCATTTTAAGTGGTGCTTGCTGGGACATGAAAGCACTGCAGCAGCTATGGGTGCAGCAGGACATCCTCTTCACCCCCAACCCTTCCCACCTGGACAAGAGGCAAGGAAGGAAGCACTACAGGAAGTTGAGAGCTTGAAAGGCAAATGGTGACTGGACTGAGAGGCTTTCAGTTGTGAGGAGGGCATTTCAGGCATGAGGAGCAATGGGGAGAGCTTTCCTATGAGCTACTGTTTGCTTCCTGGGTAGTGCTTCACAGGGAAAAAAGGGAATGGATTATAAGCTTATTCCCCTCTTGTGGGAAAAGGACTGGAGCAAGGTGTATAATGCTGCTACTTCTTGTACTTGATAGAAAGGATACCTACTGCTATGGTCCCTTTAAAACCTGTAGCCTCAGTCATGCTGCTGTTACTCTCAAATGCTGTTTTGTCCATGAAGCAGCACTGAGGAACCTTCCTGGCAGCTTTCTGGAAGGATGTGGCTGTCTTCATCTACACCAAGAGTATCTGCTGCATGGGAAACCTTCTGTTTTCCTCCTGCATTGCCTCCCTTTTCTTTTGGGAGAAACTGATCTAGTTTAAAATCTTTTAATGTTTTTGAAAGGCTCTGTACTAGGCTGCAGCTCATTTGGAAAAATTCTGTGTTGCTCGCCCCACACAGGTCCTGGCACAGAACCTTAAGAGGAAAACTGACAGGGGTCCAGAGTGTATTAAGATGTGATGTGTCCAAATAACTGTTCTGTCCCTTTCATGTGTTCCTTCCTACTATGTTTTTATCTCTTTTATATCCATCTTTGATGAATTTGAGCTCTGTTTTTTCAGGGCTGACTTTACAATAAGCAGCAAAGATGATAGTTTATTTGGGGGGATTGGGGGGGCAGGCAGTAATGGGAAGCTGTAGGATTCACTTTGGCTTTCTGAGAAAACTTTTAAGGTGGAAAAACTACTCTTTGAAAATGGCTGCATTATCTTCCACTGCTGTTCTCATGAAGACAAATGCCAAATGTTTCGTGTACTGCTTTTTTGTGGAAGGATTTGTGTGGTGGGATTTTTTGGTGTGAATGGAGATGGCAGCCAACAGAAATATAATTTCACAAAAGGCATAAAATGCCTGTTAAATTCCACCCTCTGAGAATGAAACATATCTACTGCCAAACACAAATGGGATTTGGCTTTTATTTGCTCTGCCATAGCACTTGCATATTTGAGGTGAGACAGATGCAAATGGAAATAGCAAAGCTTAATGTGTTAACTGCCAAGCTTAGTAAGATACAGGGTGTCAGATTTTCAAAGTACCTCAGGTATGTTGGGGCAGTAAAACTGGCACATCTCTGCTGTTCTTGAACACAACAAGGTTTGTTTTGCCATCATCATCCTCGTAAAAGGCTTCACTTACAGGCTGGTACCCAGGGTAGGATAGGCAGCACAAAAATGAGTTTAATGTATCCTCTGTTAGTCATGGGAAATTCCCTCATGACCCTGAATCTGCAGTGGTTTGGATTACTCTGTGTGGGGTTTCTACAAAGACTGGGAATACAGCTACAAATATGAAGCTAGCCCAGGGGTATAAGGTGGGTAAGAACTTTCAAATACATCCAATTACTATCATTAGACTGCAAAATTCTCTCCATTACTGTATTAGTGACTTAGGTATCCTAGCTTTACATCAGAAATAGAGCTAATTTAATTTCAACTCTTCCAGCTTCATATCAAAATAGAAACTATTTCCTAATAGTGTCTTGGTGTTACTTCCTTACTCTGGCCACATTCTTCACTTTTTCTGGTTCTCAGGACAAACTTTTATGTTGTGAAGGACTTGTCAGAGCCTCAGTGTTTCAAGCTCTCACAGTTGTGTTTTCCTCTTTGTCTAACAGATCAGTCACCAAATAAGACTATGCAAACTCAAACAGGTTTAGCTATCCATGTTACTCTTAGAGTTTAAATGAGCTATTTAGTGGCTCTGATCAAGAATACTCTCAGGAGAGCAATCTTCTCAGGTTTTGTAGTCAAATTACAGATTTTAAAGTCTGGAGCCTGTTTTTAAGGCTCTTCAGTAACTGAGTCAGGTGGTGAGATACAGCTGAGCTTGTAAGCCTTGTCTGAAACACAGCACAAACCTCAACCACACTCCAAATGGAACTTGTACTTCTCATTGCAAGGTCCTGTTGGTTTTATCTCCACTTTCTCCAGCAGTGCCAGTTGTATACTGGATTTAGAGAGCACATTCACAGCATGTTTGTGCTTCAGAAGCAATGCCTGAAAGCTCCAACACATCAGTAGAGATGAGGCAAGGACCAGATTTACTCAGAGGATCACTAAACAAAACCATAGTTTTGCATCTTCTTATTTTGAGGCAGTGATTTTGCCTTTGGGTACAGTAAATATTAAATTAAGAAAAAACCTAGAGGTATTGAGACAACTCTAACCTCTTCTGTGCACTGAAATCAGCCTCTTAATTAGTTCTGCATTTGGGACTTGCCTTGTAAAGCCTTGTAAAGCCTCAAACGATGGTTTGAGTGTAAGCATGTGATGTGAAACCATTTCAGACTCCAAAGTTGTAGAATTTCATTTTACTTTTCCGAGTTCCTCACTCCTCTGAAAAATTACCAAATTACATCTGTGTGATGTTGTTTAATGTTTTTTTTTTGTCATGCATCCTTAGTTTTGTATCCCACAAAGATTTTATGAAGTGCTGCCTACAGAATATGAAATGTTGGATTTGGTGACTGTTTGATGTCCATATGTATTTGCTGCATGACACAATCCTTGTGGAGCGTCTCTGCTCTCTGCACAGTGTGTATCATTAATTAAAGCCTCAAAGGTGTGCATAAATCGAAGGCGTGTGGGTGGCTGTAGCAGCTTGTGGAAGCGGGAGCATGTGAGAGCCGCACTTTCAGACCTGCCCCGGTCGGTTCCGGGCGCCGTGTGCCGAGCATGTTTCCTGCCCGGAGCGGATGTGGCGGCCGGGCGCTCACTGTGAGTACAGCCAGGGCGGCAGCGAGCGCAGGGGGCTCCTGTGCCCTGCACGAGGCACCGCAAACTCTACATGGAGTGCCCGCAGGGCCGCTGCAGCGCCTGCTGCCTTGCCCAGCTCCCGGGCAGGGCTCTGACCCTCCGCGGCTCCAGCCGGGCTGCGCTGCCCGGGCCGCTCCCACACTCCTCGACGGGCGCCGGGACCCACCTGGGCCTGAGCGCCATCGGGGTGGGGCCGCTCGGGGCTGCCCGCGGCGGGCCCCGCTGGCCCCGCCTTCAGAGCCTCCGCGCGGGCCCGGGCGGAGGCGGCCGCGGGGAGGCGGCGGCTCCCGCCAGGCCGGGCCACCTCGTTCCGTCCCGGCTCGGGCCGTCCCGCCGCGGGGACCCGCCCGCCGGCTCCGAGGGCCAGACCGGGGCCCTGCGGGGCCCGCGCCGCGCCGCAAACTACAACTCCCGGCGGGCAGCGCGCGGCAGGGCGCAGGCGCGGAGGCGGCGCGGGCGGCCGAGCGAGGCGCGCGGCGATTGGCCGCGGCGGCGGGGGGCGGGGCGAGCGCGGTGACGGCAGGAAGGAGCGGGGGCAAATGGCGGAGAGATGGTCCCGGGGCCCGTCCCGAGCGCGGCGATAATCCCGGCGCGGAGGAAGCGGCGCCGGAGGAGGCGGCGCCGGGGGCCCTGACGCCCGCGACACCCCGAGAGGGTCCCGCTGCCGGAGGGGCGGAGGCGTCCCGCAGGCTGAGCGCCTTTCGCAGGCGGCGCTTCGGCGGCCCGAACCCGCGGCCGGAGCCACATCGGCCGGGCCCGCGCCCGGCACTCGCCGCCACCGCTGACGCCGAGGTGGGTGCCGGGTAAGGGGGCGGCGGGGGCCGCGGAGCCGAGACCGCACCCCGCGGGCAGCAGCCCCGCCGCGGCCCCCGGCGCTGTCCCGCCTGCAGGGGCGTGCGGGGCCGCCGCCCCCGGGCCCGCGCGAAGTTGCGGGGCGGGAGTTGGCCCGGGGGCGAGGCGCCGGCGGGGAGCGGCTCCGCGGGCCGGGCCGCGGCTGCCCCGGGCACTTGTGTAATGTGGGCCGGTGGTGCGGCGGGGCGGGGGAGGCGGCCGGGCGGGAGGGGAAATGACATCAGGGAGCGCTGGGGTGACCCGGTTCCGCTCGCACACCCCCCACCCCCCCGCCGCAGGGGGAGGGAGGAAAAAAGAAACTGTCACCGTGGGATTTCATCAGCTCCTTCTGCCTCCCTGCATTTAACCTATTTTTCTTTGCTTTGATTATGTAAGAGGAGCGGTGTAGAGAGGAGCGATGAGTAGGGGTGCCTGATGGGCTTCCTGGGGAATTACCGGGCTTTTTGTCTCCAGCTGCTCCGCCGAGTTAGCGCTGGGAAACGAGGGACATCTGTGGTTTGGGGTTTTACACCTATTTACGTTGCTTGCCCCGCTCCAAATGGTGCAGCACAATGCAGGCGAGGGAGGCAGGGAGTGCACACAGAAATTGAGCAAGTGTTTTATTTCCCTCTGAGTGAAAAATCAAGAGAAAATTGTAAGTAAAGAGTAAAAATCTTATTCTGTTGATGCTCTCGTGTAAGGAGGCACCTCTTGTTCTTAAATCTAAGATACAAGTTTATAGCATAAAGTATTTCTGTTTTCCGAATACTCATCTTTTAACCTATGCACATTTTATTGAGTATTAATTTGGGTTTTGATATTTTTATTTAAAACTTCTTATGAGATGATCCTAATTTTAAAATATGCAAATAAGAAAATGGGGCTTACTTTCTGAAAATTAACTCCTCTTGACTACAGGAATCTTCTCTTTGGAACTGAAAGCCACAAGCCATAATTTAAATGTGTCATTATCTTTGCATAGGCTGGGAATGCAGTATCAAAAATACTTGAGTACTTCTTACAGTGTTTATTATAACTAATACTTACTTGAGTCTGGAGGGTTTAGGGGAGAAAAATGTGCTAGTGGTGAGTGAAATGTTTTTTTTCTTTCCTGTAAGTTGTTAGAAACTGAGATGTTAATAAATATTTTACTTTAGCTTCTACAGCTGAAAAACCTGGCTGTTCTAGTCTAAAATATTTTAGTTGCCATTACAAATATTAACTAACATCAGCAAAATAAAACTGGTAATTTAGATTTAGTTTGCTGTTTGCTTTCTAAACTATGTGTAGATAGAAACTAGAAAATTGGAGCTACCTGCAGGGGAGGAAAGCAAGAAGTTTGGCAGTGATGTGTGTGGGGAAAAGAGGAGATGGGGTTAAAGGGTGCTGTTTCCTAGCAGCAGGCAGGAGCCCTCTGAAGACTGGGCTTTAGCAGCAGAGTTCTGCTCAGCAGATAAGCACCTGCCTTCACCTTCCCTCAGCTACACCACAGGGAAAAAGCCTTTCCCAAAGTGGGTGTTCCTGTAGCTCTTCTGCATTGCATCACCATCCACCTGGTAAACTTGTGAGGCTCAAATGTGATCGTTTTAATTAATTTAATATTTTCTCCATGGATTTTCTCCCCATGAATTGCTTGGTTCCTATGGTAAGTGAAGGTTGGCCTGGTCTAATAGAGGGAGACTATTATGAGTGAGACAGTCTTGCTAGAATGAAGGGATAGAGGGACATTTCTGGAAAGCAGTCTGGCAGTTTTGGTAGATGCAAAACTGACACTTCAGGTTGAGAAACTGTGAGTGTTGAGATGAAAACTAAAATAGGAAAGGCAGTATGTCACATATTCGGGGAGTAATAATAAAAACAGTTGTATTGAACAAATAGATCATGTTAAGTCCCATAAAAATTATTTTAACTGACATTTTTCATATACTTTATATGAAGTTAGTTAACATTTCAGAAGTTAGATTTCTTTGATTCTGTACCTTAAATAACTGCCTTTTTTAGCAGACTTTTTGCCTGTATGGAGAGGAGTTTCAGAGAGAAAGATGGACTTGATTAGATTCAAGCTGACTATAAAGATTTGCAATTTCCTATCCATGTTTGGGCCAAAAAGATAGAAATAGTGGTTCACAAAACAGATATGAGGGTTTGGAGTTTGTGTTGTCATTTGTCCAGTAGTTGAAGTATTTCTTTTTGGGTAAAAATATCCCAGGTGATCTGTCTTTCTTCTTGAGTTAAACAAAAGTAGAACAACACCACATGCAAGGAACTCTTAAATGTGTTCCTGTTTGATCTGTTACTTTTACCCTTCTGTTCTTCTGAGCAGGCAGTGGAGGGGTTGTGCTTGTGAGAGCCAGTGACAGTAACAGTTTGCAGGGGCTGCTAAAGGTTCCTCCATGTTCTTAGGGGTGGATTGAGCAGTGTCTCTGTTCTGTCCCTCAGTGAATCAGATTTACTTGTGGGGATTGCTGTGCACCAGTCCTGACCACAGCACGTTACCAAGCAAAACACTTGTTAGATGAGTCTGAGTGTGAGAGATGAACATGGGATGGAGTGTCATCATTGTGATTAATTAGTACTTAAAATACATCTACAGCAATGTGAAATATTCTGAAGTTTTTGTACTTAACTGGCAAGAGATTTTTTTTATGCCATGCTGTGCTGTTGGACTCTAGGAGGAAGCTGCGTGTTCAGATGTGAAAATACTCCTGAGTTGTTTTATGAAAGTGCCTTCTATCCTTGAAAATATAAAATTAGAGCGAATAAATACCATTTTTAGAAGATTTTTCTTAAGGATTCATTGTGCCATTGGTTTATAAATGTGCAAGTAACTGAATTTCAATTTATTTCAGTGGGTGCTTAGTGCAGAACCTTTGCCCTAATGGCAGTCACGTGTGAATGAGTGAGTCTAGAAAGAAGCAGGTGGTGGATCTGCTGCTTGTGTGCCCTGTACATGCCTGGTGCTTGTAGGCCCAACAAAGGGTGGAAGTAACAATCATTTGTTCTAGAGGTGATGAATTGATGTTTCTTCTTTCTTTCACAACAGAGAATATGAAACAGGAGCCAAAATGACATCCCGATTTGGCAAGACCTACAGCCGGAAAGGGGGAAATGGCAGTTCCAAGTTTGATGAAGTGTTTTCCAACAAACGGACCACCCTCAGTACAAAATGGGGAGAAACCACCTTCATGGCCAAATTAGGACAGAAGAGGCCCAGTGTCAAAGCAGATATTTCTGAAGTTCCTAAGAAACCCAGAGTTGAAGATGAGGTAACAGAGGATCCATTTGGATTTGACAGTGATGAAGAATCTCTTCCTGTGTCTTCAAAGAATGTGTCACAGGCTAAAAGCTCCTCTCAGCTGGAACCTGGTGAAGCTGCTCAGTCTGAGGACTTCACTCCTCTACTTGAAGCAAACAGCAGAATTAATCAGCCAGACAGTGGAGAAAATGTTGCCTCCAGCAAGTGCATACCTTTTGACAATACTGTTCCTCTCTTGAAAGAAAAGAGCACAAGCAAAAGTGTGGAAGATGGAGAATGCAAGAGCAGCAGTGCTAAACTTGTAACTGCAGGTTTGTTTGCTCAACTGTCCATATACCTCTGTTTTCCTCTGATTTTGGCTGACCCCCCTTTAGACTTTGTGTTTTCAAGGGATTTTTAAGTATTCTGATAAAGCTGTGGGGCAATTCTTAATTGTAAATAATTGTAGAGTATTCTCTATTTAACCAAAAGCACAAAGGAGCATTCTGCACTTTACATACTGCTCTGAGGTCTTGGGTGCTTGTGTTGTCTGCAGATGGAGGTACAGTGCTTTAGCTTCAGGGCAGTATGTGAGTCCACTTAGCCCAGTTATTCCATAAAATGGAATAGTAACATTCCACTTCTAAAATTGCTGAGTGCATCTGTGGTTTTTAAACACATATTTTGAGTAGTGATGAGTTAGTGGTAGTAGAATTTAGTGTGGGTACGTGTTCACAGCCATGAAGGTGCAGACACAGCTTAGGCCATGCTCTGTTTTATTATTTGGGTGGAAGAGGAGTTTTCTGAACTTCAGCTGCACTAACATTTTCTGTTTGTAATTAGCACAACTCTATCAGTGTGTACATAAAAAACTTCAGACCTGTGAGACTGCATTCTGTCAGACTTCCTTTAGAGGTGTTTTTGGGCTTGGAGTGTTTGTAAGATGGCTTAATACTTTTCAGAGGGGAGTTTACAGGGCCCATGGAGCTGAACAGCACTGTAATTTTCCTCAAGTCACTCCTGGAAAATATTAGATGTTGTTACATCTCATGAGAGGTTTTTGTATAATGGGCTGATTAAACCACAGCTTCTATAATTGGGTAGAAGATCACATTAGATGAACCTAGATGAAGATGACACCTACTGACGTGCTCTGGGTTATCAAAATCAATTTTAATGAGAAGAACTTATATAACTTTCATTTCTCAAATATAGTTAACCCAGAGATTAGAAATTTCAGTGGACTTGTTCAGTTGTTAATGCAGTAAACGAGAAGATACCGAATAGTAGAAGACAGCCACAGTTCAGTTATTTTTTATATATATGTTAGGGATCTAATTCAGGAAAACCCAGGAAATGCTGATTTGAGCTATGGTTTGAGTTACATTTGTAGGATGTTTAATTGTCTTTTGATCTTGCTCTTTATTTTTGCTTCTAAAGTATTTCTTGCTTTCATATGATTTTCGGCAGCTGTCTTTAACTATGATTCATTCTCAGACTGGAAATAAAAATTAGGGGATTTTCAAGTTTGAATATTGTTTTCATAAGAAATTGAGTAAGTTCATCCCCCAGTATTTCTAAGGGGAAGAAACAGTGAGTTTGCTTGGTTTTAATGAGAGATTGTAGTAGAACAGGTTTTACAGTGAAATGGTTTCCTTGTAGACAGCCTCTGTCAGAACAGTATTTTTCAGGTTGAAAAAGAAAGTGAGAGAGCTATGGGAAGAAAATGTGATAGAGCTCTGAAAATTCATCATGTGTGAAAGGCCAAGAGGAACAGACTTGAGCAGTTTCATTGGTGCTTCCTGATTCCAGTCCTGTGGAAAATAATTAAATACAATATTTAGGACAGAAAAACTCACTTATTTAAATTCTAGAACTCCTTGCTAGACAATACTGTGTATATCATAAATATGCAGCTCTGACCAGGAGGAAGCTGATGAATCTTGATGGGTAAGTCCTTCCAGCTTTTGAGTGTGGTGGTGGTCTGAATGCAGAGGGGGAGGTTACTGAAGGAGTTGTGTTCTGCAAGATTTTGTGAAGTATTTGTTACTGATTCTGGCAGTTCAGCCAGAAGTAGTGAAGGACAAGCTGTATCTTGATCTGATGGTTCTGTTCTTTCAGAGTCTCTTACATTCTGTTGACACCCAGTCAAATGAAGATAAAAACATTTTTCATATCTTTCTTCAGAAATGAAATTCAGCTGTGAATCTTTGCAGAGCATCCTCGGAGGGTCTTTGGTTTCCTTACCCTTATTTAAAGACTGCAGTCTTGGTGGTAGTGTTTCTTTTTGTCAGTTAGTGTAAGTAAAACTTGGGTTGTTTAAGCTGCTGTTATACTTGTGTGTAAACTGATCCAAAATAAATAAAAGTTGTCTCTGAGGTCGTTGCTCAGCACACTGAGCAATTAGAGATAGTGGTGTATAGTCAGCCAGTGTAAATGTAGGAACTTCAAAGGCTTCTTTGTTGTAGTGACTGTTCAGTAAAGTTTAATGGGGAGGCTCTTTCAAAACTACAGAGAGTTAATTTGATTGATTTGGGATAGGGTTCTGGAGGATGAAGGAGCTTGGCAGGAGTGTAATAGTGTATGTTCCTCAACTGCTTACATGTCCTTGCCCTCCCCATAATAATTTTTCCCTTCCTGGTGACTCTTGAACTCCACCAGATTCAACCAGATTTGTCCAAAGGGCTTAGAGATCCTTGAGACAACAAGCTTGGCTATTCCTGCTGAGGAAAGGAAGGGGTGGGGGCTGGGAGGGAAAGCAGGCTGGTAGAAGAACATGAATATTCCCAGTGTAAGGAAGACTGCAATGTCAGCTCACCTTAACCCACATACAGCACTCTATCTCTGGGTGTAGGAAACTAGGCTGTGTTGGTACTGATGTTGAAGAAAGTGCTTGTTAATTTGTTTTAAAGTGCAGTTTGCTAGTCCTTCTCCTCATACTGCATAGACAGTGTATGAGCCATCGTTGTGTCTTAATTTTTAATATAGGTGGAGATAATGCTAGAAGTTAGACTGAGTTGAGAAATGTGACTTAGCATGGCTATGCACAAACTGAGAGGTACAGTTCATCAGTTCATTCTGCTCCAGTTGTATCATCCTGCCTCAGTGACTATTTCTCTGGCCATGTCTGTTAATTTTAGCTGATCTTTGGTATTAAAAAGCAGTTGATTGGGGGTTTGTTTTAATAGTTGTGCAGCCATGTAACACAGTTGAGGATCTGTATCTTTTATTTAAAATGGTAGAACTTGCTGGTCTTTTTTTTTTTTTAATAGCCTTCAGCTAGTGCTTGTAACAATCTCATTTTAAAGGCTTTGAGGAGCTCTTAATGTGGAAAGCTTCTCATAATCTTACCCTAATGTTGCTTGATCAAGACTTAATACTGTCTGAAGAGTGTCTATAAGTAATCCTGTATGTAGCAGGTAATTTGCAGATAGGGGTTTAGGTGAATTTGAAACAATGAAAGGCTGTTCAGTATTAATAGTTACTGTTAGGTCATCTTTGTGAAGGTAGGGAGAACTTGGTAGCTGGTAAGTAAGTTGTGTCTTTAGGAAAATATCACACTGGTAAGTCATATAAAGCAAAAATGCAGCTATTTAGAAAATGAAGCTTTTTGAGACAGTCTTACAATAGGGTGAGGTAAAAACCTTCAGAACAATATTTGGATTTTTGAAAGTCTGGTGGGATTTCTTTTTTTTTTTAACTGTTAAGTTTATTCTGTAAGAAGTAAACCCAAATAGTATTTCATGCAAGCTTTGGTATAAAAATGTGGCTTTGCAGAGCAAAGTTTATACGTTTGCCCTTTTAGAATGTTCGTTAGCTTGTAGGTTGAATTAATGTAGTACAGTTTTTAATGAAAATTCATGTCAAAGTTTGATGAATTTTAGGAGTTGCTATGGCATTTCATAGTTATATTAGTGTATCAGTATGTCTCACTTAGGACAGCTAGTTTGCCCACTCTGGCTATTTCAGCTTAGGGAAATACTTCTGGCATTGTAGTGTGAGTTTGCATTTTGACCCTGGATGCTGTGATGATCTGCTGGCTTTTGCTTTTGTGCAGTGCTGAGCTCTGTAACTCAGGCCTTCAGAGAGTCTGGCCAAGGGGTTGGTGCTCTCCATCAGAGAAGGCACTTGGGTTAAGAGATGTTTGTCATCTCTGCATATTTCATATTCTGGTTTATGGACTGAGAGAATATTCCTTTCCTGCATTAATTCTAAAAGAAAAAAATTAGGTATTTAATCATGCATTAGGGGAGAAGTATTTTAATTTGGCATAGATTGTCTGGTTTGTTTTAGAGCCTGTGAATTTATTTCTTGAAAATGTGTTTTGCTTGCTGTGGAGAAATAGAATGGCTTAAAAATCTTTCCAGACTAGAGAACGGTGTAAGAATTGTGTCCCTTTCTCCTGTGTTGTAGTGTTAAGTATGGATTTTGTGGTTATTGTGTTGGCAGTGACCTTTGAGGAGGCTCTTTATGATTAAAAGAACAAATAATTTTCTTTCCCTTAACATTTAGAGCAATAATGAAAACAGCAATTCCTCATCTTGTCATTTGCTCCTGTGTACTGGTACTCAAGCAGGTTTTGCTCTGGCAGTAGTTTAGCTCTTGGTGCTCTGAGAGAGCATTTGTCTGTTGACTGCTGTCTGATTATTTTGTTTTTCTAGATAGTTCTTCATGCCCTCATTTGTCACTTGGGGCCAGTGCACTTACAGGTAGCAAATCAAAATGGCAAGTGTAGTTCCTAAGAACGTTGCTCTGCAGTGCAGGAGCACAGGGATGTGCTCAGTGTGTCTTGGCCCAGGATGCACAACCTGGTTGTGGTTGGTGGCTGGAAAAGCACAGAGTGCAGAGAGTAAACTGCAGAAAATGGATGTCCTTGAGGAAGGAGATGGTTTAAGGCATCGAGTCTGTTCCTGACACACTATCCTGGCAGTACCTTAGAGGCTCTGTGCAAAGCCTCTGCATCCTGCTTGTGTGGGTGGGCAGCCCTATCTTTAGAGTTAAGTTTCAACTTCCCAAGTGCAGCTTTGTTACATAATTGCATTTGACCACCAGAATGTCGGGGTATTCCTTTCAAATTGTTTTTAAACTTCTGTTTTGTGTTCAACACTGACCTGGACATGGTAAATAATAGTTAAGCCAGAGTAACATCTTACTTCCTCTGCAGAGTTTTTGAGAGTAATATTTACTTTGTGAGAAAGAATTTCAGTTTAGTCATTTTCCATCCAAAAATGGAGCAGAGCTGGGGGAACCTGAATGAGGCCTGAGCATTTGGCAGTCTTAGGAGACAGCTGGCAGCAGCCATGATTAAAAAGAACTGCAGCTGTGCTCTGGTTGGGTCAAAGCATTAAGAAACTGATAGCAGAGAGGGGGAAAGGTCTGCCAGAAAATATGTGTGCTCAGAGAATTTCAGTGTTTTGAGGTTTGTTTGAATGGTAGTAGTTGTGATGGGTATGTGGATTGCTGGGGTTTATCCACAGGTCCTGTCCTCTTTAGTTGCTTTTTGGTAAGTTTTCCCCTTTTGAACATATCCCCTTTCCCCTTACACACAGTCTTGTTGCTGGATCAGTAGCCTATGTTAAAACTGGTGTGATTGTTCTCCTTTTTTTTTCTTTTTTCCCCTCTGCTACTTCTTTAGTGGTGGCCTGTTTGCTTTTTCCTGGGGTATTTTTCAAAAGTCTGAAATGGTTGAAATTCTGTTTAAATCTCAGGGCTTATACTTGTTTGCTAAAATGGCAACACAGAAAAATACCCCAGGATAGAATCTGATTTCTGCAACATATTTTTCCTAATGACAGGGCAGTTCATACTGTGCATGTCCATGCACAGAGTACATGGAACTGTCTTCCCTTAATCTAGAATTCCCTTTTCCTATACAACAGTAAATACTGCAATCCATACTTTTCAAATCATTCTTTCTTCATGGCCTTGTACAATGAACAGTTTTTAAAAGATCATACTTTGAACTGCTTCTTAGTTTTCATGGGTAAAAAGTGGAAATGACTTTGCATTTAAAACAGTTGGTCAGTGCTTGTGGAATAAAAACATCCCTGTTAAGGTGCATACCTCTCCAGTGGGCCAGAGCATGCAGGCAAGCAGGAACCAGTAGGTAAAGAAGCTATTTCAGACTCAAACTGCTGCAGTCTTATTAATTGGATGGAAAATGTTCTTCAATTTCAAACCTAGATCATCTTTTCATTTAAGAAACTACTGCTGTATTTATTAAATTTTTTCAGTATATTCATGAATACTGTCTCAATTCAGACTGACTTAGCCTAAGTATACATTTGTTTTGACAATTGTTAATGTTGCTGTGTTAGAGTATGCTTTAATTTTTTCCCATAACAACTCACTCTAGAAAAATTGATGAAAACAGGTATTTCTGGCATGTTTGAGCCCCTCATGTTGCCCATGTCACTTAGTAGTTTTTTATTTCTGGCCTTTTCTTGCTACTCTGAGCAACAGATGCCCTTCTGAGCTTGGGGTGAGGAGGAATTGTGTCTCTTTCTTTGGACTTTCCATGAGAGGTGAGCACATGTCAGGCTCTGACAACTCTTGTGCTACCAAGTGTGTCTTCTGCCCATTGTGTTTTTCCCCCGGAAGGTTTGCTGGGGAGGCAGCTGTGCTGAGCTCACTGTGCCTGGTTTGGCCAGGTGTGCATGTACAGGTTGGTTTGAAGGTGGTTTTGAGAGATGCACTGGTGTCAGGTGCAGTGAAAGATGAGGGAGAGCAGAATACCTGGAGATGGCTAGCCAAAGAACTAGAAGAAGAGGGGGTAAGACACTTGTTACTTCAAAAGCCATCTTGTCATAGCAGTAAAAATATTGCCTGAACTAAAGGCAAGGGATTAGTTCAGTGGATATTTTCTGCACAAGAGGGAAGGTGGCCATGTCAGCCTGCACCCCTGTGAAAGGCTTCCACTTCCATTTAAAAATACAAGGGCATTTTAGAAAGTTGTACACTGGCTGCCAAGTGTACCAGTCTGACACAACTTCTCAGAATGCCTCCTGGTAGCACATCTTCCCAGTGGAAAAAAGTATATGAGGAACTACTGCATGGCTGAAACAGGGGTGCAGGGCTGGAAGCAAAAATGTCATGGATAAGGGGTCAGCCTTTCCCAGGCTGGAGCCAAGGCAGTGGGATGTTGTGCCAGCAGCATGTTCTGAAAACATGAAAATCTTGTTAGGCTGAGGGAAGGAGAATAATGGTCTGTTGGACATGCTGAAGAGTGTGTTACCAGACTGACAGATGCATCCAGGTGATTTGAGACATGTCTGAGGTGTCTTCTGTCTCATGTTTAAAAGAATGGCTAACTGAAGTGAAGTCATAGTGCCATTAGTTAAGACTGTGTAAGAAACTAATTAATTTTTTATATAAATTGTCTTAGAATTTTGATATTCAGGATGCTGGAAAAGGAAACAAGATAAGCAAATGATTCTTAAGAGTAAATTAATTCTCACCACTTAAAGGTTTTCTGTGACTTTTTTCCTGCCAAATAAGGTGCCACTTAAAACATCTGCAGAGAGTCAAGCAGTGTCTGTCTCATCTGCATACAGACTTGTTGGGAATTCAATTACTTAAGAATTTGTAATCATAGCTGTGGATGTGGTTCTATAATTTTAGCTGTTTTAGAGATTGTCAACCATGAAACTGATCTTGGGAGTCACATCTTCCTGTCTTCTATTCATACCTACTAACAGTCATTGCTTTTCAAGATCTCATAGGCATTAATGGATACTTAATTCAAATAAATTTTGGCCATTTTGTAAATTCTGTATTTTGTTTTAATGGGCTTTTTTTTTTTCTGAGTTTTCCAGTTCTTCAGTCATAGACAGAAAATGGATCGAGGGAGTTTAGTCTGCAACCTCTTCTCGTTACCAATCAAAACATTTCATTTCCAATGCATAATGAAATTTGTTCTCTAATTTGGAAAGAAGCATGACTTCTCTGCAGTTCCTGATTTTCTGACCAAGCCAGAGATGACACTCTGTGTGTCTCAGTTGGGCTCTCCCTGGATATGAGGGGTTTGATATAAGCACCTTTCCTTTAGCTGGTCAGCTGCAAGTTGCAGACTGAAGTGATGTGGCTGTATGCTTGAGAACGTTGCTAATGGTGTAATGGAGCCATAAGAAATGTTTCCAAGTGCTCAGGGACATCAGGCAGAGCAGGAGCTCATAATGAGCTTAACAAGCTGTTCCCTCCATCCTGTGTCAGGATCTGTTCCTGAGCTGTAGCCTGTTAATTTTATGTGCCCTCAGTTGCTGGAGGGCTCAAACAATTCTTGATGTTTCATTTTCTTGCCACCATGTCTTCGTTTCAATTGGAAGAGAAATCAAGAATGTAATATTGGCATTGTGCCACAAGATTTCATTGCTTTAATATTTGCAGTGAATTGTGGCTAATACTAAAAAGAAAGCAACATAGTGTGTTTGTTGATTTGTTTGTTGTGAATAGCAATCATGTTTCTCTCATTAAAGTGAAGGCTTGTACAGCCACTTACCCAGCTCTGAAGGGGAGTAAGGTTTCATGCTGCAAAGGCTGTAGAAGGCCATATGCCTTCTGTTTGTAGCATGGAGGATACTTTGCTTGGCTTTAATTGAGAGAAAACTAACCCAAAGTTCAAGTTAGTAGGGCTAGCATGTAACACTGGCAACTTGTCCATGAGTACATAGGAAAAAGTAAGCATTTAATTTGCATATGTGATTACCAAGAGTAATGCATATGTTATTACCAAGAGTAATATTGATTATCCTTTTGTGTTCTTCAGTTTTGTCCTAACATTTGTGCTGTTCAGCTGGTTTTGATCAAACTTGCTGTGGTGAAGAGAGCTCTCAAAGACTCAGTGCTGTTTCAGGTGCCATCTGTGCTCTTGCCTCCCTGCTGCCTGCATGGTGGCAAGGCAGAGGAGGCTTTAGCTGGGTCCCTAATCCCTGGGAAGGCAGCAGCACATGGAGCTGGCACATGGAGCTGGCACATGTCACCGTGCGTGAGCCACAGCAGCGCTGTCCCCTGCCCAGCCACGGGCTGCTGCTGGGGAGGCTGCGGGGGATGATGGCTGAGTTGTGGGGCAGCTTTGCCCTGGGAGCCCTGCCTCTGTTCAGGGTAGAAATTTACAGCAGGAGGCCCAAGATCCTGCTCTGTGCTCTGAGTAACATGAAAATAGCAAATAAGGTTCTGCAGCTCTACCACTGAATGGTTAACTAAAACATGTAACGTTTGACTGTAGGCAATTACTGTTAGACTGTTAATGGTGATTTGGTTTTTACAGAGCTGGAAATGATGTTTGCAGACTTGGAGCCCCAGTCACTAAGCTTTGTAAATTAAATAGAAATGAAAGAAAAGTGGAACAGGGACTAGGCTGGAGGATGGATGCTATGGTTGCTTCGTTTTCTTGTCCAGAAGAGTGTTTGATTTCTTAAAGGATTACTTTACTTTGTTTTGGATTCCATTTTGGTATATGCTATACTTGAAGGATCAGGGTATGAATTGTTAACTCATAGCTTCACTATTTGATGGAGAGAGTTTTTAATCTTTTCTCCAAACTTCAGTGTTTTCTCTGTCAAACTTTTACTGTTATATGTACTTAAAGAACAAATGAAGTTGAAATGTGAGACATTTTCATGTCAGAATTGTCAAATGTTAAGCTGAAGGATGTAGGTTTCTTATCTCTAAAAAAATTAATTTATCTTAAAAAAAAAGTGGAGTTTTTTAATTCTAGAGTTGCATTCTTAATTTTGTCCATGATCTTAAAAATGAAAAAGCAGGAGGTAGTACCACCGGCTACCCATGGCGGTCATGAGGCATTTATTGTTGAATGTATGGAGTAACACTTGTTCCATCTAGCGAGTGCTTATAGTAAGTGATTTTTAAAAATAGGATTGGAACAGAAAGCTATCTTTATATCCATCTAGTCTGTCTTAGGTTTTCCATGTAGGTATAGATGTATATTTCTTACATGTTTTCAGGTTTGTATATAAAAAGAAGTGGGCTTTTGACAACTCTGTAGCATTCCTGCTGTTTGAGTGTTTGCATGTATCTATATATATTGTGGAAGAGTGTAAACTTTATTGCCTTATGTAAATTTACTATCTTGCATTGTCTGAAATCGAATTTTTTTCTCTAGTGGTTACTTGGAACAACCTTACTAAGGGTACTTGGAACAATAATCATCATCACTTAAATATAGTTTTACAGATTTAGTAATATGCATCTGTGTGTGTGTGAAAACATGTCATTTTATGGGAAAGAGTGGAAGTTTTACTTTGGCTTTTTTTTAAATTTATCAGCAATGATGAAGACATCTGTCTTGTTAAGTGACATAAACTAGAGCATGAAATAAAGCAACTTTTAGTGATCTAAACAGAAAATAAATCATGATTACCACAGAACATTGATATGGTTCCTGGGTGTACAGTGTTTGTACTTGGGGAGGGGGTTATGCTGTTGCTGATTTTAAATTCCTTGGGAGAGTTATTCTGGTATTTGAGCCCCAAAAGAGCTTAATTGGAGTTAAAAATAGGAGGAGAAATTCCATGTCTCTCTTGGACTACAGAATATTTAATAAATAACAATTAGTTCCTTTTCTTACATTTTTTTTCCTACAGTCATGCTAGCTTCTGGTGTAGTAGTTGCTGCCAATAAATACTGTAATTTTAAAAACCAGGATTATTGGCATTGCGGTTCCTGTACACCTTTGGGCAATTAGGAAGTGATTAGCAGTACTTTGTGGTATTGAAGGGTCGGGCTGACAGCTATTGACCCACTGATGAGATGAGAACAGTGGCTTGACAAAGGCTCTTCAGAGGAAGTATTCCTCTCAATGGCACTGCTTAGTTTTCCAGTAATGCATTGTGATGATCCAGTTTTAAAGCCAGACTTTCTACCTGGTGTACACTAAAGACTTCAGTGGTTCCTTTTTCCATCAGCCTTGCTTATTATTGAAGATGGAAAAACCTCCCTGGTGCAGTTACTAAGACTTTTGAAGTACTGTGTGTTTTTATAAGTTTGGTGCCCCAGAATCAAGGGGAGGTTAAGTGCCACTTTTTTGCTGTTCAGGAGTACCTTGGTGTACTGTATTAAATCAGGAGCTGAAAGGTAAAATTGAGATGCAACACTTTGTTGTCACTTACAGAATCTTCTCAGACAACTCAAGGTTCAGAGCTGCTGATGCACGTGTGCCACAAAGGCTGCACAAGTCCTGCTGTGACCATAAAGAGCTCTTAGTGCTCTTTGCCTTGTTGCATTTCTTGGGAGTGTAGTAAACCAAGCATCAATAAAGCCATTTGACTGTGCTACAGTGGATTTGTTATTTATTAGTCAGCCGAGCTGACTGGAGAAATTGATTTTGATCACATATACATGAGGAGAAACAAGAAGTTTCCTTAGATATGGAACAGCAGTGGTGAGGCTGCAAAACAGTGCATTTTAGCAAGGAAGTCTGAAAATGTTTTAAATTGAATTTGCTGTTTTTCATGCCTCAAGTGTTGTGGTAGTCTTCAGCTTCACAATAATATTAAACATATGGGAGAAAGGAACATACTGTACACTGTCAAACCACCTCCTTGATTACAGAAAGATTCATTTTGGTTGTGCCTCTTGGATTATGGCAAGCATGACATTGAAATGGGAATAACAATATTGCTTGTATAACACGTTGATACCGAAAAATAATAACCAAGATTCCATCATGGAGATGGTAGGGTTAGGGTTCCTTGTTCTGTGAGGAATTTAGCTTTGAGTTTTGCATTTCATATATTCTGTGAAAAGCTTTTTTTTATTTCTAGCTGAGTATGTATAGCTTCGTGACAGACCTCAGCAGGACTCCAGAAAACTTAGATGCAGTTTGTCAGATATTACTTGTTCTGCTTCCCTGAGGAATTTTAGCAGGAATTAAACCATTTTCCTGCAAAACTGGATTTGGTAGCCATTTCTTCTACTAGAATTTTCAGTATAAGAATTTTCAATTCTTCTATAAAACATATGTGCAAGGAAGGCATTTAGATGATGCCATTTGAATTTGAAAGTGAGCCAAAGTCCCTGGAACAGTGCTGATGCTTGTTTCCCTCATCAGGAGGTTGAAATCTTCTGGTCAGTGCTGTGATGCTTCTGTGCCACTTGCGTAAATGGAAGGTAATGAAATTTAATGAGGTCAGGATTAGTGCTGAAGAGATGCTTTGGCCTTCATTTTACTGATGAGTTCAGGAAACCTTTGCTGCCTAAAAAACTTGAACTTTTGGGGTTGCATTCTGCCAGTGGAACCCCTTTTATCACTGCAGTGTTCTGCACGTGTCTTCTAAGCACATTCTCTTCTAGCCTTTCTGTTGTCACTGGGCCCTGTCCCAGTTGCTTCTGTGTGTTATTCAGTTATCCCATCATGTGCTACTCCTCTCTTTGTCAGACTCCTTATCTCGCTTCTCCTGGCCCAGGCAGCCATTTCAGGGCCAGTAGTAACCGCAAGCACCTGGCTTCCTCTGCTTGCTGATACTGTCTCAGAAATTTCCAGGAAATTCTTATTTCATGGAACTGCCCCTCTTATATTGCTGGGTGTGTGTCTGTGTGTCAGCAGAGGATGGAAGATGCAATCATCATGAAACTCTGCTACCAAATCCACCATGCTTTTGTTGGGATTCAGGGAAAACAAAGGGAATGGTTTCCCCACCAGTTTAGAGGACAGCAGGTGGAAGACTTTAATACTTGCATTGCTTCCTGGCATTGCTGTTGTGTGGGTGCTGGTTGGCTGGAAACAAACCTTACAAAAACTCCTTTCTTACAGTGGAGCTTGTTCTCCTGGACAGTGTAGGATGTGAGTGTGGCTATGGGTTGGAGAAGTGTGAGAATAACTTTTGGCAGCAGCTCTTCTTCAGAGATGCAGAAATTCATTGCATAAACCTGAATTTCAGAAGCAAAAAAATTACAATTTTTGATGAGAACTGCATTTTAATATTTCTTTTGTAAGTCCAAATATTTTCATTTAGAGCAGCAAAATGAAATGACAGTTGAAGTTGTTTGCTGTTTTATTCAGGGTACAAGAAGGAAATTATTTCCTTACATAACAGACAATTTGTAGTTGTTCTTTATCTCTAGTTATTCACTGTAAGTCACTTGTGTGTCAAATTCAGTAATTGTCTTTTCTGAAAATTTTACCACAAAGTTTCTCCTTTTTTGTGTAATTTGCCTTGGTAAATAAGTGGTTGTATTTAGGGCTTACCACTGTCTTTTACATGATGCACATATTTTCAGAGTGACATTTCAAGGGGTTTTTTTTGGTAGACATTACAAGAAGACTTTATTATAGCAAAACCTTTAAACTGAAGGGCTTAAAAAGTACAAACCAGGTGGATAAAGACCTTTTTTGTTGAATGTTCACTGAATGTTTGTTATATTGTAACTTTCCAAAGTTGCCCACATGGGTGACTCTTTTTTTAATATTCCATTTTAGTAATAAATATATCTTTTCTTATAGATAAAATCCAGAACTTGAAAGATAATGGGAACAGTCATTTCATCTATGACAATGCTGGAGACAGTAATAAAACCAATGCTGAGACCACAGACACCTCTGGATGCAACACTGAAGCCAAGGACTTGCCTGATTCTTGGGACTCCCACGTGGGAAAATCAGCAAATTCTGCATCAGAAACATCTCAGACCAAGGGGCCACTAAGAACTCACTTGTATGAATGGGAGGATGAAACTGAAGACACCAGAACTGGAGAGTATATATTAGCTTTTGACAATGAACATCTCTCAGAGGTGAAGAGCAAGGATGAGGAGTGTGATAAAGAAGATAGTGAAAATCCAAAGGAAGCCATTAGCGAAGAACTTGTGCAAACTATTCCTAGGCCAAGCAACTGTAGGACATATTGTCGATCCAACAAAGCGAAACTGCAGGGGGCAACAAATTTTGACAAGCTAATGGATGGCACTAGTCAGTCTTTATCCAAAGCAAACAGTGAGTCAAATAACGATGGGCTGAACGCAGGGAAAAAAGTTCCTTTGGGTAGTGGGACCAGTTTTAGAGGGACGGTTGGACGGACTAGAGACTACACCGTTCTGCACCCCTCGTGCTTGTCAGTCTGCAATGTCACCATCCAGGACACCATGGAGCGCATGGACGAGTTCACCTCCGCTGCCCCCACGGACCTGGGCGAGGCCGGGCGCTTGAGGAAAAAGGCAGACATGGCCACCGCAAAAAGCACCACCAGGTTCCGACCGAGCAATACCAAATCCAAGAAGGATGTCAAATTAGAGTTTTTTGGGTTTGATGATCAAGACGAGGGAGGGGGAGATGAAGGCGCCTCTAGAAGTTCTGGGAGTTCCAATTACAAAATCAAGTACTTTGGGTTTGATGACTTGAGTGAGAGCGAGGATGAAGATGAAGAGTGGCAGGTAGCAGAAAGGAAGGCCAACAAAAAGCGAAGCAGAACTGTACCATCTGCTTCACTGCAGTCAACCTCTGATGGCAATGAAAACTGTTCCCAGGATAGCCAGCTCAGCACTAATGCAGGTCAGTAGGACTCTTTTGGAATACATGGGTGACGTTTAATTTTAATTGACTTCAGTGTTGTGTTCTTTTGCAGTGTATGTAGGAATTTGTCCAACAATACTGATTTGGAAACCTAACAGTTAACTCACTTGAAATCTTAACTGCCAAACTTACTTCTCCTGTGGTCCTGTGTGGTGTTTCATATCTCTCTTGAAGTATGCTTTTTACCCCTTGATCTCTTGCCAGAGGTAGAGGGCTTTTTTCTTTTCCAGCAGAAGACTCTGTACCTTTTTGGTGTGTTGAGCATAAGCATCTATGCCTGGAAGGCAGGTATCCTCCCACAGAGCCTCCAGATCAGCCCACAATTGCAGAGCTCAGTGCACACATTTAAGTAGCTCTTAAGAAATGGGAAATATCTTTTTCAGGTTTTGAATGTGCCTGTAGGCAGTTTGGACCTTTCTCAGGCTCCATCTTATCTGAGGATGCATGACTCAAGGGAGAGGCTGTGGGGACCCACGGAGTGCCAGTTAGATAACTGGCTTTGGAAGAGCCTCTGCATATTTGTTTCTGCTCTTGTTTTCAGTTTTTAGGTATCTCCTTCTGTGCAGGCTGGGGAATGGGGGGTGTGTGTACTCACACACACATATATGAGTGAAACTGTGCACGTGGCAGCTGCTGAGCAAGTTCTGGTGGTTCAAATCCTTTGCAAAATGAGACTTGCTTGGTGGTAGCTTGGGTCTGTGCTGGTGAAGAACAAAAGGAATACCTTTGGTGGAAGGTTGCTTTTAGCTCTTCTGTTTTGAAAAAGTCTAATGCCAGAGAATCACTTGTGTTGGAATAAATATTTCAAAACACTGCCACTGTTCCACGGAACATTCTGGTCCTCCATTTTGGAGCATGAAGCATGGGAAGTTTTATCAACTCACTGAAGTTGTTACATTGTAAGACTTTGGCCAGATGTATTTCATTGTGATAGGAAGAGAGGGTTTCAATCTAGCTTTGCAAATGTTGGAGAAGCTGGGGGTTTTTTCCTACAAATAGCTTCTGCTAATATAATCCAGAAATAAAATTTCAGAGGAAAAAATGTTCATTTCTCTGTTCTAATTATAGCTGTTTCTAAATCTAGAATTTTCTGTAAGCCTTTTAATCAAACTAAATGTCACCACTAGGGTTTTTTTTTTTGTAGATTTGAAAGGAACAAATGAATACTGATGTTGTATGAGAAGATTGTTTTCAAACAAAAAAAATCATGATTTGTTTTCATAAAATTTACTTATGATGAGACACTTGGATTCCAGCCTCTTTGGAAAATGGGTTTATCTTACAGGGCTGGTTAAGAAGTACTCTTAGTCCCTGTCTTTAATGACTTCTTGTTCAGCCATTTATTCCAAGGGAAAAATTTGCTTGTACAGTTAATGCAGCTGAGATGCTGACCCATCAAATAATCCTTTCAGCTGCTGTCCTCAGAAGTCTCAAAATATCCACTTTGCATTTGGCACTGCATTCACCAAGCAGGCCTTTATACTCCCAGGTATCACAGATGTTTTCTCTGAAATATTTTCCTAATACATTTCCATGGCACAGGGGAATGTAAATTTCTGTTTTGTTCCTAATGCACTTCTCCACTTCAGGTAAGAGGTACCTCTCAGTCCCTCTGCTGGGAGATGCTTCCCCTTTATTTTGCATCTCCTTAGCTATTTTCATTCTTTTGTGCTCCTATTTGCTGGTGAGGTTTGACTTGCAGGATTTTTTTCTGAAATTTGAAAGGGTGATGCCCTGTAATGCAGATTATGAAAATAGGGAGTCTGATGGTGCCCTAAAGTTTGTGGGACTCCTTGCTGAAGTTCACACTATTTTTTCTCAGAACTTTGTAAATTTTGAGCATCATGATCTCTCAGAAAAACCATGATAAGAGTCCTTGAATACAGTGATGCTGAGCCTGAGAATTTCTCAAGAACTTCTGAATCTAAGCCTGAAGTTGCAGTAAAATGTGACATTGCTCTGAGGTATTGTCTTTGCATACTGGAAAAATGTGACTTCTGCATCCATGAAAAATGCCAGCTTTGACTCCAGGCCTGAGAAACAGCTTTCAGAACATCTTGCACAATAAAACTCTGTCCTGAAATGGTGAACAGTACTGAGAGGTGCTAAATGCTGCCTGAGTTCTGTGTGTGCTGTTCTTTCTTTGTTCTAATGAATGAAGGCCCAGATAAAAATCCAGTGTTCTGTTCCAGGTTGACAGGTGAAATGCCAGACTGCCTCTCTGAATTTCAGCCCTGGGAAATCCCAAAACTGATTCTGGTCTTCTGTGTATAGAAAATGTTACATAGCATAATCAGTTTTTCAACAAACTTGATGCTTTTGTTGCTTTCTGTCATGGCCTTACTTTGCCATAATACTGATTTGGTTACTTGCCATAATCTAGGTATGTTTTTATGAAACAGATTTTATAACCTTAATTTAAAACATCTCTTAAGATTTTGTAATTGAACATTAGAAAGACTTCCTTCTAGTCTGGTAGTGCAGAAAGGGAAAATAAGTTTAACAATACATTTTTAAATGTTTTGACAAATGAAATTTAAGAAAGTGTAGAGACTACAGGAACAATATTTTTAGTGCAGGAAAAATTGCAAAATAGATAAATTCAGTTTTGGTTAGATTGTCCTTCATTGAAAAACATCTGCTGCTGCTCATTTCTGTGATAGTCTTTTCTGCTCAAGTGGTTCAAAACACAAAAAAAAAAAAAAAAAAAAAAAAAAAAAAAAAAAAAAACTCAAACAAAAGCCAAGCAAATAAAACCCCTACATCTGGAAAAAAGCTCCACCTTTTAAATTCCTAGATGCGGTTACCACACTTTTAAATGAAAATACTTCCTAACTTTATTAGCCTTAGATTTTTGCTGAAGTGTTGAGTTCCTGGTAAAAGTTTGCTTTTTATTTTGCCATTGCAATTTAAAATTCTCTGATTCCTCTGTAGCAGCCCAGTGAAGCAAAGGCCCCTTTGGCTTGTGAGCCTCCCAGCTGGATTCTGCCAGAATGCCAGGGGCTAAAAGTACTGGTGAGACTTCCCCAGATTTGAAACACTGCTTTTGTCATTTCAGTAGCCAGAGTACAGGATGACTCCAGTGAGGAGAAGCTTTTAATACTGGAAGGAAGTGACTGACTTGAGTGTAGTAATCCATGGGGAGTTTATCCAAGAGAAATCTGTATTGCAGCTCAGTCTTTTGCTTTGTAAATCAGTTCTGATATGCAGCTTAACCTTTGTGTCATCGATTCATTTTTCCTTCCAGTGATCAAAATGAAATTCCTATAATCTTTTTAGGTAATGTAGCTTTTGTATATCAGCATGTAGCACTCAACTCAGTTCTGGTGAGCCAACTTCCCCTTTTTTTTTTCTTTAATTCCTTTGCATCTTCTCAAAAACTGAGTCACCTTCATTGGGTAAATATTTTAAGCCAGTTAAAGCTACATCAAAGTCCTCAAAGGCAGAGTCCTGTTTGGGCTTCAAAACCTTCTGCAGAATTGCCCTGAGACACTAAAACAAAACTCCATTGTTGTTCCCCAGGAAATTTACTGTGGTTGTTGCCTTGGTTGCTCTTTGAACATCTTTCCAATTCTAGCCAAGACAGGCAAATGATCTTAAAGATTATAAAGGCCTTAAAATTGGTTAGACAGGGGAAAAAAGGCCTTACATGCTCCCATACTGAGAAAAAAGGTAATATGACCAATTTCTCTGTGAGGAGGCAAAAAGCCTCTCCAAAAAGCCATACAGGAGAGAGCCAGTGGAAATCAGGCTCCAGTAGGGTCACTGCTTACCAAACTACTCCAGTGTTTTCCTCACTCAGTTAATGTTAACAGCAGACTTCTCCCCAGACCCTCTTTAGTTTAGATTTAAAAGTCTGCTAAGATAATGTGTGCAGAGTGCTTTGAGAAGGCCTTCAAAAGCACTGCTCAAATAGAAGCATTCCAGGTAATCTTACAAAGCTACTACTAAGTGTTTGATGTGCTAGCAACATGAGAAAATGCAGAATTATCCTGTTGTAAGTAGGAGTTGAATTTTTTTTATCAAGAAGTTTCTTTGAATTTAAAATCAACTAATGTAAATGGGATAGTTCAGAATCACGTAGGAGTAGAATTCAAACAAGAAAATTTAAGGTGTAGAAATTGTGACTTAGTTGATCCCAGAGCATTGTTAATCATTATTGAAGGCAATGCCAGGTCCAAGTCTTAGCACAGGGCACAAGTTGCTGTTCTCATTTGGTGGGTGAAATATTTTGTATTTCTAGAATGACTTGCATCTTTGTACTGGTTGTGGTCAAGTAAATTACTTGTTAGCTTTTAATCTGCAATAGGAGGGTCCATATTGCAGATTATAAGGGTCCAGTTCTTTTGGTTTGACTTTCTTTGAGAACTGCATTCAGGGTCTGACTTCTTCAGAAATATTTCAGAATATATAAGAATATATATCAAAGCAGTTTGATTTTACTCCTTAAATTGGCTTCAGCGAGAACTAAGTTGTGTTTTACACAGATTTTGAAGTAGTTTTGTGTTATTTAAGTTAATGGAAATTGGTCTGTAGTACTTTCCCTCGGTTACACTAATTTTATCAAACATCTTTTAAAGTCAGTTGTTTTCAGAGGGCTGTTGATGCTGTGTTTGTAGGCTCGTGTGCTCACCTGACACAGCCCCACTGAAAACCAGTGGGATAAAATGAACCAGTGAGAGGCTGCAATTTACTGCAATTTGGGAAACTTTGGAGCTTTATTTTAGGAATAGTTCTATTCCTCAGACAAGTTTTGTACCCTTGAGAATGCCATTAGAAATTTGGTTACCTTCTTTGCCTTTATTTGCCTTCTTAACCAGCTTGGCTGGTCCTATGTACTTGGGATTAGAGTAACCCATCCTACCTGCTTGTGTTCTTTTCAAACAGCAGCAGCTTTTCAGGAATAAATTGGTTTTCTAAACAGATTGTCAGATGAAACAGTGCCTCTCTGTGCCTGTCTTTATTTCCATCTTGAAATCTGTGGTAACTTCTGGTTTGTGCCAAGTAAACCTCTTCCCTTGTCTCCAAGGGATAGTGCTTCAAATAAAGCAAGACAAGTTTAAAAAAATACTAAGGACAGAAATGAAATTTGATGAGTGAATTGCAGATTTACAGTCCAGGATGGGGTACTGGAGTCAGTGGTAATGCAAGTATCAAATCCATTGCAAGGCCATGTCAGCAGTTCCTTGTGGCTGACTCTTTCCTGAGCTGATCACAGCAGAATAAGCAAATACAAACAGCCTGCCTTCATGAGAAGTGAAGCAAGATCAATTCTTCTCTTCTGTAATTGTAGTGTGTTCTTATAAATCTCTTAATCTCATGGTTTTGAAGAGCCCAATCTCCTGCTTTATTCATCTGCTGCTCAGGGTTGTAGCAGTAAGCCAGCCATTAGTGATCTCATGTAAAAGGTGCCCTGGGATTTAAGGAGTATGGGATGGGAAGCAGTAGCCTGCAGCTTACCCAGTGGGCAAGAGGTGCTGTAATGTTTTTGATTGTGCACCTTATCATGCTTCTGTGTATTACTGCAATCCAGTCAGCAAGCCTGAACTGCACCCAGGACTTGCTTGGCATTAAGGCTGATTTTTCTGATGAATATTGATGGTTCATTATGTAATGTCAGAAGCTGTACATGTGGAATTGTCAGATGCAAGAAATGCTCTAGCAGTTCAACAGCTTTTAAAATGGTTGTTTCATGTCTATATTTACCTTTAACAGATCTGGAGTTTTCAGAGGATGCATCTGGTGTGCATGAAGGCAATAAGAAATCCACAAATAAACAAGGTGATAAATCTAAGGAAAACACCAGGAAGATTTTTAGTGGGCCAAAGCGGGTGAGTAATAATGCTGAGACAAGTACAAAGTTCTTATTTTACTGAACTCCTCAGTATTGATGATTCTTCTTAGATATGCAACAGGGCTTTTGAGATCATATGTTGGCCTTTAATATTATTTCTGGAAAAGTAAAACATTTAAGTGCAATACCTTTGTATTTATTACTGGAAGGTTCACTTTTCAGGTTCACATTACTGCTATGGAGAACCAGACTTGTAATGTAGATGCATTCCTTGGAGATACTTTTAAAACAAAGCATCAGTAAATTCTGTGTGGTTTGTTGGTGTTTGGGGAGGGATTCTTTTGATCTGTTTTGTTTGCTCTGCCAATAAATATGTCATTATAAGATAGAACTTTTCTTAAAGCTTCAAATTGGGCATTGGTATAGTCTTTATAAGGATAGGTGCATTTATACCATTAGGTCTAGTGAGATTTTCTTTTAGTTGGAAAAAGAAGTAGCCTCCAATCCCATGCCAGTCTTGCCCAACTGTGTAATATTCAGTATGAATTTGCCCTTTCATAGCACGAAAAGAGCTTATTCATTTTCTTGATCTTACAGAAACGTGGTTTAGCTGTCACTATGGGTACTCAGTATTTCGAGGTTTTAAAAAATGTGGATACAGCAAAAATTGAGTGTAGCCACCAGTAAAAGTTTTCAATAGGGGGATCCATGTAATCTCCACTAAATGAAGCTTTTTATGACCCTGATGCCCAGGACAGCCATTTCCAATGCCTAAGGAGTTTTCATGAGCTTTTTGCATAACTTGTTTGTGTTACCTGGTGATAGCAGTCCCTGTCTCACCATTATTGCAACCCACAACTGCTCTAGGAGAAAGAGGGAAATGAGCTTGTGTTTCTGCTTTCCCTTGGAGTTCCATAGGTTTTGCAAGACCTGGCAGTTGCATGGTATTATAGAAACTGTCTTTTATGTGTGTTCAGCATGTGCTCATGAGTCCAACAGTTCAAAGAAGTTTTTTAAATTATTTTTTCTAAGGAACCCTAATAATTCCTCATGAAGGAACTAATTACTTGTGTTATATGATAGTTTCATTGAAGTAATTTTTAAAGGTACCTTGTTGTTTTTTGGTCTTCCAGAACCAGAAGATTTATTATCTCCCCAGTTGTGTTGTTATATATCAATTTTTCATTAAAAAAAGGATTTGTGGGTGGAGAAAAGATGACAGATTTGGTTTAGCTCTCCAAACATGCCAGGGAATATTTTCATGTGGGAGGATACGTGACCAGTAGGTGCTGTCAGTTTGATGCCCTTTGAAAAGCAGAGTCACTTGTTGCTTTGACTTTGGACAGAATGAGAAGCTCCTCCCTCCACAGTTTGAAGTCAGATAAGTGAGGAGGGTGTTTCCACAACTGAAATAGTATTTCTTGGAGATGGACGTTCCTCAGCTTCTGCTGATTAAATAATCATTTTTTAAAATTCAGCTTTTTATCAGTGAACATGTTACAGTACACTGAGAAACAGAAGTACAGGAAGTGCAAATTTGACTGTAACTTTTTCAGTTACATATTTTAACAGCATAAAACAACTGTGGGTGTTCTGCTAATTACAGAAAGTTTTTAAAATTTAAATATTTAAATGCCACAAATATTATTCTGTAATTGCTTTTCATGTGTTTCTTGTTTAATTTTTATTCTTTAAATCCCTGAGATTTTATGTGAAAATGGTTCTAATTAATTTTGAATGTATATATCATGAAATTATGGGGTAAGGAATAAGCCTTACAGCAATATCATACTGTAAGAGAGAATGGCTTCAACTCTAGAAAATTCTTAGTTGGGGATACATTTTATTCAAGTGGGAAAGTTGAGAATGAAACAGCTCTTTTGACCCTGTAGTGATATAATGGACTTAGAAGCAGATATTGTGTAATTGAGATTCAGATTTTAAACTTCAGTGTTCTCTAATCATATGGCTGTTACATGGAGTTACTAAAAAAGCTTGTAAAGCTTGTTCTGATGGTAATTAGAGCTGCTATAATTATCTTCCTAAAATATAGATACAGACTCTTTATCTTAGTTGTATCTTAAGGGAATTCTCATTCTGGGAATGGAAAAAATAACTGAAAGTATTAACCTGATGATAATAACTAATGATCTTTAAAAAAAAATCTCTGGAACTACTTCACTGTCTCAGCACCATTTACTTTTTCTTGTAAGACCCAGCAGGTAGAGTATGAAATATTTTCTGTTAGGTGGTTTTTAGAGCTGTGGCATCACACTGAGCTGCCAAGAAAAAAGCTCTGTTACTCAGGAAGCAGCAGGTTCTGTCATTAAATTTCAGCAGATCCAGAAAGCTCAAGTATTTTTTCCAGTCTGTATTCAGCAGATCTGTCACCCATGGTTGTAGTTTTGAAAACTTGATCATTGTCTCCTAATGCTAAACCCCAGTTCTTGAAACTTTGATATAATAAAATATTACTGGCATCATTGACTTTGTGAATAACAGTGGTTCTAAGCACTGCTTTTACTGTAAGGACTGAAATCAGTGCCTGGTTGCAGTAGCCAAGGACATTGATAGGTGAGCAAAGTCTCAACCAAAGCCATGCTTTTAAGTGAATTAAACCTCTTTATCCTGAGCCTGAATTATAGGGGGAGTGTTACATTCCATAGCAACATAATTAAGTACTTACAGTACATAAATATTGGCATTGCTTGAGTTGCAAATTATGGGTGTGAAGCATACATGAGTAACATCTGCAGAAGTTTGTTTGCAACTGTTTACAATTTTAATTCAACTGGTTGGGTAACTCATGCTCTAGCATGTCGGTTTAGGAGCTCTGGATACACCCACCTGCTGCCCCTTTGAGCTTAGTTCCCTTCTACAGATGAAACTAATTCTCCATTAGCAGGCAAACCCAATAGAGGAGACAAGAAATTTTTTGTTGCTATGGTCCAAATCTACTGAGACTAAAGACTTGAAAATAGGCAGCATAAAAATTATTTCCAGACATTTCTTGCTCCTGCTGCTTTCACAACAGATTTTAGCTAGAGTCAGCAAATGAAGAGAAACAGTTTTTGTAGGAATACTCTGGAACAGTTTCCTGTGGTCTTATGCAAAATATCTGTCTCTAAATAAGAATCTGAAAAAAGCTAACTTAAAAGTGTAAGATAAGGGCTAGTCTATCCCCAAATTTAACCTTTTGATCTATCAGCCTTAAAAATTAATGATTATACTTAGTGTTTTGTGTCAGTTCAGTGTTTGTGTTGTCCAGCATGTCACTAGAGACCACCAGGTCCTCTGAACAGCACATATTCTGGGATGGCCCCTCTGCTCTTAAACTCAAAATGTATAATGAGTGATCTACAGCTCAGTGCTGATCCTAGCTCTGCCTGTGGCCATAGGAAGCCAATCTAGACATGGTGAATACTATTACCTTTGAATATTTCAAGGTAAGAATTTAGATAGGGTTGCAAATCATAGTTAAAAGGTATGGGAGCCTTTCAGCTTGAGGGGCCTGGGAGGGGGGCAGAAACTATAATCTCTGTTACTGCTCTTCAGGGCTGCTGAGGCATGTGGGAAGATTTAAGGAGCTGCATGAAGGAGACAGAGGGGGTATAACAGGAAAAAAACCTCTGACTCTCAAATTGGCACAACTGGAAGCAGACTCAGTCTTATGTTTTCTCAAAGTAGCATGAAATTTCAATTAGATGAGTGCTTTATCAGGATTTTTTCCCTATGCCTTAGAGTAGGTCAATTTTAGAAACAAGTCCTTTGGAATTAGTTTCTTAGATGTTAATATCTTTTGCATTGGGTATATTTCATAAAGCTTCCGTGCTGCTATAGAATGCAATTTTAGCACCTATAAAATACTGACATTTTCTTGAGAGTTGGAAATGTGTTTTTTATGATTGGTAAGATGAGGAACAAAGTACTCAGTGCATGGTCAGTCTGCATTGGTGATTCATGGACTACTGATCAAGCTAAAAACTAACCTGAAGGCTAATTCATTGCTTAATGACTTGTGACTCCAGTTAAAATGGGCTTATTTCAATTAAATATTCACTTTTGCCATGAAAATTTATTGTTTTTTAAATTACTTAAAGCTAGCTTAATTTTTTTTTTCTTATTCTCTTACATTGCTGTAGGAGAAATGTCTTTAAATTTCACTAAGTTGAAATCTTAGCCCTAGAAAACCTGCCTGGCTTGCAACTGTGTACACATTCCCACATGTACCCAGTGAATGGGGATGCATCAGTGGCTTTTTCTTTTCCTCTTGTTGTGCACACATTGACTTGTACAGGAAAAGGTGTGGAAAAACCCCTTTGCCACTAACTTGGTGTTTATGGTGTTTCCTTTGGCCCATTCCAATACTGGACCACAGAGTTTTCTGTTTGTGCTGGTTTTGGCTGGAATACAGTTAATTTTCTTCAGAGGAGCTCTTTCAGGGCTGTTTTGGGTTTGTGCTGAGAACACTATTGGTAGTGCTAGGATGATTTTGTTATTGCTGAGCAGCACTTGGAGCCAAGGCCTTTTCTGCTCCTCATCCCACCCTGCCAGCCAGGAGGCTGAGGTTGCACAAGGAGGTTTGGAGGGGACAGCTGGTCACAGTGACCTAAGGGATATTCCACACCATTTGACAGTGTGCTCAGCAATATAAAAATCCGGAGGAGGAGGAAGGGGGGACACACCTTTGGAGTGATGGCCTTTGTCTTCCCAAGTAGCTGTGACACCAGATGGAGCCTTGCTTTCCTGGGAGTGGCTGAAAAACTGCATGCCCACACGAAGTGGTGGATGAATTCCTTGTTCTGTTTTGCTTGCATTCATGGCTTTTACTTTCTCTGTGTAACTGTCTTTATTTCTTTGTGTTTTCTCACTTCTACCCTTTGGATTCTCCCCCATCCCACTGGGGGTGAGTAAGCAAGGAGCTGGGTGGGGCTTAGTTGCCAGCTGGGATAAAATCACAGCAGTCCTTTTTGGCAGCTGACATGAGGCTCAGTGGGTTTGAGATAGTGACAGATTTGAATGGGATGTGCTAGATCAAGCTGATAGCTGTTAGTGCATTTTAGCTGGTAATTGACAGGTGTCTGCCTGCCATGGGGCCCCTTGCCCTTCTGTGTGGCATGGCATTTGGCTTTCACTGCTTGCTGTGCCTGGGAACATTTTGGTAACAGCACTTTTTTGAAGTAATGTAAAAGTTTAGTACACTAAAGTAGCATTGCTTGAAAGTTCCTCCACTAGTGTGGTCTGCATTTGCCAGGAAAAGCTGAGATCTTCTTGGATTAACCAGAAAAAACCCAGTCCCAAGCCCAACAAAGCCCCATCTACTGTAAGGACTGAAAGAGGAAAAAAATACTTACAGAAGCACATGGTTATGCTGCTCTTTGCTTGAGCAGCTCCCTCCTGTTTCCCTGTGCCTTCAGTTTCCCAATGTTGTGTATTACTATAAAAATAACTCACTAAAAAGGAAACTTTTAACATAAATCTTAGTCCATTTCACTGGGAAACTAAACTATTCTATCTACTCAGTTGAGGGACCCAAGAAGTGAGATGAAATCCTCTTAACCAGGTTAAATCAACACTGCAACTGAGAAATGCTCACTAAACACAGCAGCATTAGCAGGATTCTGTGCAGCACTTTGATCAAGTGATGTTGGTGGGTTAGTCATGACAGAAGTGTTGAATATGTGAATGAAAGCATGGCTGAATTCAGACATGGCTTAGCCAACAGACTGCTGCTGAACTTGGTATCCAAGAGAAAAACTTGAGGCAGCCATAACCCTGTAACTACTGCTTTTCACCTTTTTGTCAAGTTTTAGGAATAACTTCTCTACCCAACAAAATACAGAAATGTGTGCAAGATTTCCAAGTGTGGTCTTTGGACAGGTAAGTTGGAAGGACATGTTAAATCAATACTGTGTAAAGAGCACTTATTTTCAGTTACCAAGTGCTGAACCAGGAAGAAATATTCTTTTTTTTCTTCTGTGTGATTTCAGTCTGATCTGCAACTAGTCCTTAGTTCATTATTGAAATGCATCTTTCTTATCCTACATGCAGGTTTTTTTTTTCCATGAGGAGGTCGATTTCATAATGGAAAATAAAATACTCCTGTTATAAGGTTAGGCACTGTCAGAAACTGTCAATACCTGAAAAAAAAAACTTAGGTAGGAGCCTTTCTTTCTGCTAGCATTTGTTGTAATACATGTTTTAAGGGTATAAGAGATCTTTTGCAGTTTGATGGGAGCTTTCTCCACTGGTGTTTCATGCTGACTGGAAGGAGCTATAAATACCAGTTAGAAACAAAAGCTGGGTCTAAGTAAACTAGAAGTTCAAAATGAAAAGCTTATACCTCATCTTTGAAAGTATTTTGAAACTGGAGAAGCACGAAGCCGTGCCCGCTCTGGGCTGGCTGTGTAAGCTTAGGGCTAATGTGACAATGACGTGTGTGTGGGAGGGGACAGAAACTAGGCTGCACTGTGGTCTGTAGTTTTCCACTTAGCTTGTGTTGAACTGTGCAGCAGATGTTTATCAAAGGCATCCTGCGAGTAACGTTTCTTTTTGCTGGCCTGCAAACGAATCAGCATTTCCCCAAATCAGATTTTTAAAGATTTTTCTTTGTTCTTTCATTTTTAAGTTTTAGAGTATGCAAACATTAGGTGCATAAACCTATATGATTTTGCTTAATTACTTTTCCATAGCTTTTTTCAAATAAAAAGTTCTTAAAAAGCAGCAGAGGAATCATAATTCAAAAGTTTTGCTATCAGTCATAGCCCTTTCTGCACATATAATGGTAGGGTCAGAGTAGACTGGCCCGGGCTCATTTTAAAAAGAACTGTTTGTCTTCATCTTGCATAACTTTTAGTTCAAGTGTGTCCTGCCCTAAGCATGAACACTTGTAATAAAGCTGTTTTTTAAGTGATAATAAACTGCTGGTAACTATGCACATTGAGCTGTTCTTTGCATCCTAATTTAGAAAGTCGAAATTGCTTGTATTTAAAAGGAAATATTATTACTTGGCATAAGCTGTTTTGACTCCATTGAGGAGTCAAGCTGAATTTGGGCAGTTTAAATATTCTGTGACCTCTCAGTTCAGTGCTAGGCCCAGTCTGACAAACAGTGCTGGGCAGAGCTGACAACCTGTGACTGCCTCTTGCTGCTTCTGCAGTGCATTCCTTTCATTTACTGGTTGGTGCTTCTGGCAGTTTGGCTCCCCAGTCCTGAACTAAAGTGGTTTTTGTGGGGATTTTTTTGTCCAAATATGTTTTGTTGGAATGATAAACAAGAGATGAGCTGTTGTAAGTGCCAGCCAGTTATAATCAGCTTGTCTATTGTAAGGAATTTTGATATATTGCTGGAATAAAAATAAATTTTTAAAATATTATAAAAGGTGAGAATAAATCTGTTCAATGGCTGATTTGTTAGAAACCAAAGCTTCATATTGACACTATTATTTCACCTAACATTTGCAAGACCAAATTCTTCTGTAAGCATAATTATTCAATACTGGCTTCCAAGTGCTTACCATTTAGGGACTTTTTTATTATTATGAATGTAAATAGACCAAAACCAATTCTTAATTTGTAAGCCAGTAAGCAGGATACTAGTCAGGACTGGCAGGTTTTTAGATTAGTCATCTAAATTGAAGAGTGAGGTAGCTGCTGTAATTTTACTGAATTGAGTTGGGATTTAGCACCTCAAAGCCATCCTGGACTGAAAGCAAATGTCAGGATTTGGTCTTCTCCCTTAAAGATAATCATTTGATGCTGCTAAAAATTATTTTCTTCTTTCTTACTCACTTTCACCTGGTAAAAGTGCTTCCTCAAGTGTCCTCCATATGCAGCTGCTGGGTAGAACTGGGGAGCAGCATTCTTGGAAATGCCTCTTTTCTAGCTGGTGTCAACAGAAATATTAGCAGCTTTGTCTGGGGAGGGTAGGGATGCGAAGAGAACCTAACATGCTGAGTCCTCATAGAGGCAAGAGGAACAAATGAAAAATAAGCATGGAAATCCTTCTCCCCCTGTGCATACTTAGGCTTTTCGGGAAGTAGAAAAATCAAGTTGAATGGAAAATGTTTAATGTCACGGTGGAAACGTGGCATTTTATACTTCCAGTTCCTACTGGTATTAGCTCTAAGGCTAGAAGCAAGTATTGATTAAAGTATTTTTCAAACTAGATTCTCTCTTGCATTCTCATATTCCCTGCAAAAAACCACACCCACATCAGTTTTGTAGTTCCAGTAATTAAGTTAATGTTTGAGTAAATTGGCAATGCAGGATAGCTGTGTAGGATAAATGTTACATTGCACAAGGTCTCCTGTAGGAAGTTCTAAAATGGGAAAAGTTCTCATAGGAATTAAAATACGCCAGTTTCATTTGCTAGTGGGAGCTTGATTTATGTGCAGATGAATATGCAAAATTGTCTTCACAGCTCCTGTGTACTGTGTGAGCATGGCTGGTTCACTCAGCTGAGACTTGATGTGCATTCCATAATTGCACCATGAGATGCAAGCATGTCCTGCTGACAAAATCTGTGGTGTTGAGGGCCCAATGTCCTTGTTAGACCTATTGCAAAGCTTTTATTTGAATTGGCTTTGTTTAGAGCTGATGTAGGCAGTGCCTGGGAACAGGTGGCATGAGGTAGGTGCTCTCTGGAGGTGCAGCTGAAGTCTGATGGCACTGGGAAGTGGTCAGGTCAGCATCCTCAGACTCAGTGATGCAAACCCCAGAGCTGGAACTGAGCACATCTGGGACATTTACTTGAACAGTGTTTTTTACTGATCCAAATGGAAACGTTTTTGGGGGTGTATGCACACCTCAGCTGTATCACCTCTGGAACTTCATTGCAGTCACTATTTTGTAAGGTTTTCCTCTTGGTAGATCGATACACTTTGGGTAGATTAGGATTAACAGGAGGAGGGGAAGGGGAATGTGTGTCTGTATTGGCCTGCTTCTCTCTGCCTTTCACAACCAAGAGAGCAGGAAATTTTGTGAGCAGTTTGTGCTGGGAAGTGCTTGTGCCAGGCTGTTCCTTGAGCTGCAGGATTTTCTTTTCTCTTGAGCAAAGCATTTTGTTTCCAGTATCATGGTGATATGTCTAAACTATTGTACCCTGTCCCTTTTAATTAGACTTATTAAAGGTTTCAGGGCAAAATAGTGACCAAAACCCTATGACTTCTGCTTCTGAGCTGACCTTTGAATACACTCAGCATAAGCAGCATACAGAACATCATTGGCTATTTCTGTTAATGAATCTCATTTATTAGATTGTCCTGTTTCTAAAGTTCTGTTTTCATACTTCACTTGGGTGTTGGACCCATCATCTTGCTGTGCCCTGTGGGCCTCCTCCTTAGCTTTAAGGAAGAAAAAGCATTTTGCAGATCTTCAGAAGTTTGATGCAAAAAAAGCTTCAGTGACATTTTGCCCTTGCTCCTTGTGTTGTCTAATACTCTTAAACTTTGCCTAACAGCTTGTAGTTGTCTGGCTGCATGTGTGCATAATGTGTTTTGTGTTAAAATGGAATAACACCTCACAATTAAGTGATCCATGGCAGTGGTTTATTGGCACTAATCTGCTACTTTGATCCAAGTAATGCAGATGCAGTTCAGATTTTGAACACTGCAAAACCAGCTTGGTTCTGGTTTTATACTGCTCTTCTCTGAAGTCCAAATTAGGTTTTTTTTTCCTGTTCTCTAACATGGCTCAGGTTGTGCTGAATTGATACTCCATTTTCCTGTTTTGAGATGTGATTTCTTTTTCATTGCTCTGAGTGATGTTCATTCCTTTCCCTTTTCAAAAGATACAGTCCATTATGAATATTTCTGTGCTTCATAACATGCTTGTTACCTTTTTCCTGTTCAAAGTGAGACATGCAGGATAGGATAGTATTCTTAATGATGATGAATACTGAGTGGTAACTCATATTTTGCTTATTGGGGTTGTTTTTGGAACTTCTAGTTTTGACAAGCATCTGACATACAGTGTTACTGAATGCATTTCGGATATAAATAATTCATTTGTCAGGATATCTGCTGAAAATGTTCTTGAGTTTTCTTTTGCCATTGTCTTCTACCTTGGAAAGCATTCTTGCCTGCAAATAGATGCTCTTCCTTGTTTTGCTAGTATTTTCTGTGTGACTCATGTCCCTGGCTCTTATTTTCTGCAATTCTGACACCTATGAATGGCAGGCAGTGCTGCATCAGTATGTGCATAGTGCCAGCTCTTGAAAATTTCAGCTTTGAGGCTTTCAGGAATGGGAGGTTAAGCATGACCCATAGATAATGCCATTTGGAGATGATCTTATAGAGGAGACAGCTCTGTGCATTTTGTAAAATCTCTGGCATTAGTCCTGGTTTTGTATCTGCACTCACCCCCCCAGAACCACATGCAGAGTCCCACAGTACCATATGCCTTATGCCCACCCTGGAATATTTGCAGTCTTTCAGACATGTGTCTCTGTGAGCAGCTGTCAGTTCTAGATGTACGGAAAAAGGAAACTCCTCTGCTATTCAGCAGAAGCTCTTACAGCTGATTAATATTGCAGAACTTATTTGCCTTAAGAACACAGAATTCACAGGAATGATGTACTTCCACTTGCATCTATTCCAGGTTAGTTTTGAGAGAAGGAATTATTTTTAAAAAGTCTGTGTTATTTGAATAATTGCAAGGTTTTCTTGTCTTTAAGGGAAAGTTTCTTAAATTTTTGCTCCTTAAATGTCAGTATTGCTTGTTCAGGGAAGCTTGTTATCACAAACATTTGAGTTACCTTTTAAAAAAACACCCCAAAACCAAACAAACCAACCTCTTTGCTTTTGTGATCAAGCCCTTCTGATCAAGTCTTTCTTCACTATCATTCATTTGATCTTTGATACTTTTCCTGGCTTCAGTTCTGTCACACAGCAATCCAGAACAAGTCCACGCAGTGCTCACTGCTTGATCCGTATTGGTGCAGTTTCTTTGCACTTGATCTGGAAATTCATTCCAACTCTGTGCTGCAAGGGAAAATGGGAAGGTTGCTTTAAGAGGTTTAGTTGGAAAGGAAGGATGTATTTGCAGTGTTGAAGTCCACCTGAGTTGTAAGAGAGGCTCCAAAGTCTCTGCCTAGTGTGTTACAGCTGATTAGAACGTATTTCTTTGGAAAGTGGTGTTGGACATTTGCAGGTGTGTTGTGGTGTACCAGCTCTCTGCAGGCAGCGTGAGAGTGACCAGATAGCAAGTGGCAGGGTGTCTAAGGAAATACTGCTGGGAAGGTATGGAATCACCAGCCAATGACTTGTTTAGATCTTTTCTGATTTGAAGTGGAAGATCCTACAAGGAATGGTCACTAAAAGGAAAGCTAACCTTCCAGAGGGTATTTGAGATTTTAAGGATTACTATTTCCAGCTGCACTTCAGGCACTTTTACAAGAGACCTATTAAATGCAGATGTCCTCGTTTCTTAGAAGAGGCATTTATTGGTGGCTTTGCTTGTTTTCTTATGTAAAATGTATCTTTTTTCCTCTATTGCACTAGCAATGGTTAAGTTGTAAACTGCCATGTCACAAAACACTTTGGGATGCCCTAGCTTTTGATTTAGTACGGAATTAAAGGAGATGGGAGAAGAAAAGCCCCTTTTTGACTGTTAAACAAAAAGCATACCATCTTTGGAAGCCTGTGAGCCCTGGGTATTTAGAAGGAATTTGCTTTTATCTGTTTGCCCTGCTGAACCCTTTCCTACGCATCAGCTGTTGCTCTCTGCTGAGGAGCACACACTAATGCTGTGTGGCCCTTCTGCTTGCACTGCCCCAGCTGCCTGTGTACTTTGTTTGACTCCCTCCCAAGCACTGAATGTGCTTCCTGTGGGCTGGGCCTCCCTGCCCTGCGTGTGTGTGCCCAGCAGAGGTGCTGGGTTTGGAAAAGCCAAGGAGCTGTGGGTGCTTCTGTGGTGTGGTCAGCAAGGGACGGGCCCAGCCGCTGCCTTGCCAGGACAGGCTCAAACCCAGCCTGGCTCTGCTCCCCCTGTGCCTGCCAGGGCTGTGTTTGGCTCCTGCTGGAGCACAAGGCCTGAAGGAAAAGGAGCACACAGGTGGGGCACAGGCAGGGAATTTCACCCCAAACCAGGCTGATTCTGTAAAATGCTGTACCATGTGTGTTGCTTGGCAGAGTTTGTTACTTCCTTGAATTACCCTGTCTACCACGATAGGGCACTCTCTCTTGCCAGTCTTAAATATGCTCTGAAATGAAGTGTGGAGCAATTGTCAGCAATTCAAGAAACAAAAACACTCAGTGGTTCTTTTCCATTGCAGACATCTGTGAAACTTGCCTCTTCCTAATTTGAAAAAAAACTTTGTAAATTATTTGTTGCTCAGAAAGATATAGGACAAAAGAGAGTTAACATCTGAACCATCTTCTAACCTTTTTTCAAATGGTGATCCATATGACACTTTGTTCCTGTTTGTGGGCCCAGATGATCTCTTGTAACTCAAGTATCTTGAACATGAAACTGGTTTTTCAGTTAAACTTTTTGAGCTGAACCAGATACTGTCTAAAAAAGCTTCCTTGCAAAACTGATGAAACTTAAGATAATAACCAATGTATACATGTTGATGAAAGGTACATGAGCACTGCTTTAGGAACATCATTTAACAATCCAAATTTCTCATGACCACACAAAAGCACACTCAAGGGGGGAAAGAGGCTTTTCTCTTGTCTGGAGACTGGAATGGTTTAGTGCTTTGGGGCTCTGAAAACCCTTAGCTGAGGCTTTAATCCTGCTAATATTCCTTGAAATTTTGTTCAGTAGGGCTTTGTCTTGTGAAGAACAGAAGGATGCAACACAGTAGGGTTTTACTCTGCAATAGTACAGAAACCCTTGACTTAGAGAATTGCCTGTCTGGCTTTTGGCATGCTAGGGCCTTGTTGCACTGTGTGGAGTGGTGCTCAGTCCCTGGCTGGCCCTAAGGCTTGCCACATGTTGCCCCTCTGGGCTTGAACTGTATTTTGGCTAAATAGTTACTACATCATATTTTGACAGAAAATGTTTATTTGAAATTCTTTTTTCCACACTCAAAATACTGTGTAACTGCATTTTGTGAGGAAGCAGGTACTTACTCAGTTGATGCGTGACATGGTGGGAAATGGTGAAAATTGTAATGCTGTATTAGTCTAGAACAATATTGTGCAAGTAGGTTGGTAAATGTGAATGCTAGAAATAGAATTCTGTCTTTGCTTCCTCCAGAGAGTATGTTATGTTTCCCAAAAATTCGAGGACAGTAAATTTTGATGCATTTTGATTTGCCTTGACACATTTTTGAGCAAGACTAAAAAAAGACTTCTTAATTTATTAATATAGATTAAGGCATTTCGTTTGAGTGTTTTTCTTCCTCCTAGCATCAAAGTCTGTATGAGTTCTGCATTTTTTGTTTCTGAACCAGTCGTATTTCTACTGACATGGTGTTTGCTAACACGTTTTTTTCCCTGTCAGTTTTTGTCTATAGGAAGGTTGCAGACCTTTTGCCTTTGAATAAGTTTAAGAGATGAGACAACTGAAAAAATTGTTTAAATAGGTACATATCATGTCTTGTGCCATTTGAGTGGGTCCATATGTCTTTAAAACCATCAGAGGCTTCCAAGTCCCTCTGATTTTCCAGTACATGTGATATTGAGAACTTGTGCTGCTGGGAAATCAGCAGGGAAAATGAGGCTTGTTTTCCTTGCTTGGCTACAGTATTGCTACAGTAATTTTGAAGTGTATAGTGGCTACTGGTAATTTACTTAAAAATAACTTTTATTTTTGTCTTTTTAGTCTCCCACAAAGGCAGTGTATAATGCTAGACACTGGAACCAGCCAGAATCAGAGGCTCTGCCAGCACCACCAGCTTTGAAAACTCCCAGTGTCCCAGTAAGTAGACTTTTGGTTTTTTCTCAAGTTTACTAAATATCCTCTCCAGATTCACTGATTTTTAATTCTTTTTATTTTTTTAAACCCAAGTTCTTGCTATCTGGTAATGTCACAGTAATTCAGAAGGAGATCCACTTTGTGATGTGAACCACTGGAATTTGATAGAAAGGAAATTGTTGGTGGAAGTTCTGTAGAATAGGATCTTTCATATAGCTTCAGTATAGTTACAAAAAAATACTTCAAGTTATGTTCCTCAGGGCTGAAGTTAAGCTTTCTGATAATGGACTCCATTCCATTTTCTGAGAGGACTCCCAGGATTAATTTACTAATGAACACAGAAGTCAGCAAATTGCTGATGAAAAAGAAAAAACTTAAAAGAGCCTTATCATTTATCTTTCCTTTCTAATGGAGTAGTGCTGATGGCTGACTTGAGTCTTTAGAAACTATGAAAGAAACACCATTTTCTGTGTACAGTCAGAAATGCTAATACCAACATTTTGGATATCAAAAATACACCAGGGGTGAAAACAGCTCTTGAAGTTGTTTGTCCAAAAGTGGTTGTTTTGAGACTCAAAGTAATTGTTTTTTAACTCTTTTGAGACTCTGGGAATCCAGGGTCTTCAGCTTATATTGCAGAAATTGTTACTGATTATTCTAAGAGAGCACTGTACATTGTTAATAAATGTAATTTCATTTGGTGTCTTGCTGATAGTACTGGTCTGAGAACAGAAAATAAGAAAGTAGATATTTTTGCAGTAATAGGTCTTCAGCTTTTGTTGTTGTCACCAGTTTGTAGTTGTTTACTTTTTGTTTCTTTCTTTTGATTTTGTTTGTTGTTTTGTTTTGGGGGGTTTTTTGTTTGTTTGTTGTTGTTGCTTTTTCCTTCCTTTTTTTTTTTTAATTCTACCCATGTTTGTGGTGTTCTGGTACTTCTTCCTCTTTGATTTGTGCTTGTTTCTGGTTGCCTCCTCACAGTATTCTGAACAGCCTTCTTTGGATATTAACTGAACTGCCTGGAAAATGCAGATAACTGAGTTGAAAACAGCCATTTCCACTAGAGTCTGAGGAGAGAGCAGAAATTTCAGCCCTGGGTTTTTACTAAACCCCTTTCTCAATTTAAATTATGCACCTTTGAAGTGAAGGTTTTGTTGCTTGCTGAATCTCTTGGTGCTGTTTTTGTGAAGTACTCTGCTAGCTGACTTAAGGGCAGATTTTGTGTGAGTCTTGTCAGACAGACTTTGAATATGGCTTTTTCAAGCTAAGGAAATGTCTGTTTCATTCATTCAGACAGTCACTTTGTATTCTGTCAGACTTCCACTTTGTCTCTGGAACCATCAGAATATCAATTCAGGAATGTGGTAGAGGTTTGGCTGAGCAAACCACTGAGGGGGATTTGCATGTGCTGCTCATGTTATGGTGTACATCTGAAGTTGCTTCAGACATGGTTTTTAACCATGATTTACATGTGTGTAATACTTCAAAGTGACAAGGTAAATGAGCCTTGAGCCAAATGTTCAGTGATAGTTCGTGCACATATATCCTGCCTCTTTAATTTCTGTAGAAATTTCTCACCTGAAGGTTGGGAGAAGTCTGTCTCAGGTTTATGGTGAGAAACTCCCAGCATGCAAACTGCTTATGCCAAGTACTCTCTTAGGGCCTCTCCAAGTGCCCTTGGAGTTTGCTTTGAAGGGGCAGCCATTAACCAAGACTTGGATGAGATCCTTCAGTGGCTCTCCTGTGTTCACAGACTGATAAGATCAGTGCTGCAGTATGTGCTCTAAACCGGTTTTTCAGGGTGGTTTATTTACCATTTCACCACTGGTGATTGAGTGAACACTGAAATGCCACCCTGATAGAGGCAGAATGTAAAGAATACTTCAGTAATATAGCAGCTTCTTCTGGCTTTTATTTTAATTTTGTCTCTCAATGTACAGTGCACAAGAAGGCTTTCTCTCCAGCTCTTCCCTGGAGTAACAGGTCATGCATCTTCTATGCCTGCATGTTAATTTTATATTTTCAGCCACACTTCTAAAATATTCTCATTTTTCTGTGTAAGGAAGCTAAGTACATGATGTTACTGAGAGATTGAGGGTGAGTAAATGGCCATTGGAATTGGCTCTTGTACATTTAGAATTTGGCACTTGGAGGTCTTTTTCCATACAGCCTTGTTTGCTGTAGTTTGTGTTCATAATAGATTTTGTGCCTGAGAAGTAAATCTGAAGATAAGCTGCACTTCAGCTTGTAGTAGCCTCAAACTAATACAGCAAAGTTGAGGAGAAACCTGTAATACTTGCTGGAGTTGTCTGGAAACCTGTCAGTAGTTATTCCCAACCTAACATCAAGTTCTCCCTGTGGAACAGGTTCTGCTGTATTTTATGCCATGATATGCTCCTAAAGTATTTAACAGCACAAATAAGAGAATACTAAGAGTGTGCTCTACCTGGTTTGAGGCCTCTCAAGACACTGTGTGGCTTTGGTTGTGCTGCTACACAATGGGTACTGGTATTCTCCTGCTCCAGGCCAGGTGGAGTTTGCAGTGTGAGGCTGGAGGGTTGGACAGCAGTGCAGTGTCCTGGGGCAGGCAGGGCCAGAGCAGCTGGCACAGAGCTCTGCAGGCCAGGCTGGGCTCAGGCAGGGCTGGCTCAGGGCTCTGCTCCCATCCAGAGCCAGCTGCTTCCTCAGGGCTTCATAGTGCAACCAGCCTGGGCATTCTGGGAGTGCACAGGGCTAAGAGACTTCAAGGAGTAACAAATAAACACTGAATTTGGTTGGTTTTCTTACCCTGAAGCTTAAGGAATCAATATAAAGGACATTTTATTCTTCCACTGGTTTTAGTTTCAGAAATCAACTGGAGCTTTCCTGATACTTGGAATGTTTTTGGTTTTTGGTTTTTTTTTTTTTGCATTTAAGAGTAGACACATTGTCACACAGCTTAAGTACGTACATCTTGGTAGTGCAAGGCAAGGACTAAATGGTCCCAAAATGTGAATTTGACAATTGCACACCTGTACTGTTTCCTGATGTATTTAGTGTATGTTTTCATGCTCAAAACATCTGCCCATTTTAGCACTTTCTTATTAATAGGTAAGGCTATCTTCAAAGGAGGCAATTCATAAAGATGATGGAGTTTTTAAGGCTCCTGCACCACCTCCCAAAGTGATAAAAACTGTGACAATACCTACTCAGCCCTATCAAGAGATAGTAACTGCATTGAAATGTAGGAAAGAAGACAAAGAAGTAAGTATTCTTAACAAATTTTTAAGATAAAGAATTACTAGTAATTCTAACTACTGAAGGAACAGTGTCAAAACACAATTTGGCTTTTCTATTAAAAATAATATTTTGAATGGCCTTTATTAACATCTTAATGTTTCCTTGCACTTAAAACTGAATAGATTTTTAAACTGTACTTGTCAAGATTATTATCAATCCCAAGAGCAACTTACTTAGGTCAAAATATTTGTCTTTTTCAGTTATACACTGTTGTTCAGCATGTAAAGCACTTCAATGATGTAGTGGAATTTGGTGAAAATCAAGAGTTCACAGATGATATTGAGTACTTGCTAAGTGGATTGAAGAGCAATCAGCCCCTAAACACACGTTGCCTTAGGTAAGACATCTAATACAAAACATGGAACCTGTGTTTGAAGGAGATACTGAATTAAATATGCATCAGAGAAGTGTCCATGCTTTAAAATTTCATGGACATTTACCTGGCACTTCTGCCATGAAGAGTAAAATTTGAAAATAATAATTAAAGCTGTATATTTTGAATAATCATAAACAGTATGGCTATGAAGATGAAATGGTAAATTGTGCAGTAAGAGACATCTTTGACACACTTGTTATCCTTGCTGTAAATCAAAACAATACTTTCTAATAACTTGCTCATGTAGTACATCTTATGTGTGAAATCTGTTCTGTTTTCAATGCAAATTCAATTCTAAAATAAAATCCCTAAGACTGCAGAGTTTGATGAAAATCTAGAACAGAGGTAATAGTGAGATGTTGTTTAACTTCAGCTGCCTCTTCTTTATCTTCTGTTGAGAAATAACATAACTGGCAGCCACTAAAAAGACTGAAGCCTCAATATTAATTGGGAGGTTCCTTAACTGGTCTTGGACTACTTTTCATATTCAAGTTACACATTATTGTGAAGTTGGCATCAAAAATGTTAACCTTTGAAGAAGTTTGTGACTTGATACCGGTGTCAATTGCTCGGACATGAAAGTAATTGTAATAATGTTAAATAAAATAACCATGCAATAATATTTTTATATACCTAAATTTTCCTTTCCTTTCAGTTAAACTAAAATAGTAGAGAAAGAGAGGTGATGGCAGTGCTTTGTGATTTGACTGTGGCTGAGAAGAAGCTTTCTATGCCTCTGAGAGAGCTACTTTAAAATTTATTTGTTCCTCAGAAATTAGCAATTAATATTGTTGCTGGAATATAAGAATGAGAACTCTATCACCAGTTTGTTTATACACTATAATAAGAATAAATTAATATAATGACAGTTTAGGAATAATTTTCATGGGAGTGCTCCTTATTTGCTCATGTGGCAAAATTAATCAGATTTTTAACTAATTCTTCACAAATGTATATAATGGAATGTAACTTACATAAGCACAACAAAAAAATCTTTTTTTTCAGTTAACACATTAAAAGAAAAGTGTTTTTGCAAAGGAAATCAATGTGTAAGGATAGGAGTAGATGTAAGAGACTCTAGCAGGTCGGTAAGCTCTAACTGGTGCTGTTGTGGTTGGAGACAGAAAGCCCCCTTGTTCTTTTAAACACCTTACTGTGTGAATTTCTCAGAGCCAGGTTCCTCAGCAGTCATGGAAGACATGATTGCAGAATCACTCCCACATTAGTGCACATTTAAAAGCAATGTATTTTTAGCAGTTGTTATGTTGCACTGTGCTAGAAATGGCAGGCAGCTTACTGAGAAAGCTCGGGGAAAAATGCCATTTTTAAAATAAACTGTTATACTGGTCAGTGATTACTGATACATTTGTCAGATCTTCTCTGAAATCTATAGTGTTTCCATCAATTATAAATGCAGCAATAAATATAAAAAGAAGTTTTATGGAGGCATAAGTGAGACTAGTCAGTTAATAAGATAAGCATTAGATAGCCATGGAAGCTCACATTTATAATTTCTCATAATGTCTTGGTCCATAAAGAGCTCTCCCATGTCTCTAAATCAGAGCTTCATGCTTAATCCATGGCATTTTACTTTCAATTTAACTATTGGAAGTTTTCAGCTTTTTTTTTTTTTAAGAAGCAAGTTAAGGCTGCCCTTTAAAATCCTGATGTTAGCCAAGCTGAAACTAAAGCAGACATAGTTTGGTGCTGATAAGCAACTTGAATAAAACACTGCTCACCAGTCACTGTTCACCAATTGCAAGCCTACCTTAGACAAATTTTAGAAGAAACATTCCCACAGTTTACCAAGGTCTGAGGCACGTGGTCAGTCCTGTGTTGAAGACTTGTTTATCTGCTGTTCTTGTTGAGTGTGTTCATTTCAGTGGCTCTAACCCAGTTCCTTCTCTCCAGTGTAATCAGCTTGGCGACCAAGTGTGCCATGCCCAGCTTCCGAATGCATCTGCGGGCACACGGGATGGTGGCCATGGTGTTCAAAACACTGGATGATTCCCAGCACCATCAGGTATGGATCCCCTGTGCATTTCACTGGAGTTTGGTGATACCTGTTCTGCTGGATGGGGATTTTGTTCAAGGTCAAGCATCCAGTATACTGTGTACTGGTTTGTGTATGTATATATATTTATAGATATGTTATAGTCTATCTAATGGTGCCTCTGGGATCAGTGGCTCCATTTGAGGGAGCACTCATTAGTGGCATAAAAAATTAGAGCACCTGTGTTCCACTGACAAATTCCTTATTCTACTGTTTATGTGCTTCTGGGTTTAAAAATTCTTTTTTTTAAAAAAAAATAGGGATTTTGTAAAAATGGACTGTGATTTGGATTGCTATTTTACTTATTCTCTTAAGCTTTTACAGAGTTTTACTGTTGTGTTTTAAATTCTTTCAAATACATTTGAAGGGAATCCTTCCTCCTTATATTTAGAGGTGGCTCTCAGTGCTCATCTCCAGACTTGCTTGTATGGGAATTACCACTTCTTCTGTAGCTGTTGTAGGGATTTTTTCATGTCTTGTGCTTGTCTCCTTGAGCACTGCTGTAATTGCAGTTTTAGGATTCCCTGAGCATATATAATGTTCTGTTGGATTCTAGGAAAGGTAAGTTTCATCTATTTATGGTAACATGACCTGAGAGTTAAACTGAAGCAGTTTGGTTTTCCTTCTTATCAATGTTACCTCTGTGGGGTATCCCTTGAGATATTTTTACAAAAGCTGGAAAGATGAGATTTTACTTGAAATGGGTAGTAGCTATGTATATCAGTCAGGTTTATAATTTTCTGTAATAGCTCTAAGAAGAATGGCATACAATGCAGAATGCAACTTTGCACCCTCAGAAATAGACATTTCAGAGATGGTATTTGACATCTTACCGTGGGTGGGGGGAAAAAGCTGTAGTTTAAGTAACTGTTTTAGAATAATAGCTTATTTTCCATCTCCCTCAAAAATTAGCAATGGCTAATTGTAAAACATAGGCACCAGGTTCAATGAGTTCATTATTTTGTGAGCTGTCAAAATAGTGCCAAGTGATACTAGAAATAAATGAAGTACAGTCGCTCTATTTAGGACAGTTGCCACCACTGAGTTGCAGGAGATCAGCAGAGGACAGCTACAGTTCCCTGGAAAATGTACAAGCTTGCTTGGGTGTATTTTTGGCTATCTTTTAACAGTTACCATTATTCCTTCATTTTTAAAAGAACTAGCACATGCAGTTGAAAAGGAAATTGCATGCTATTATTAGTCTGCAGTAACAAAAAGCATTGATTATATTCACTCTTTTCAGTATATTTGATGAAATGCTCCCTTTTGTCAAAGAAAAAAAATTGATAGTTAATGTTTGAATATCATTGCAGTACATTCGTGGTACAGGTTTTACATTATTGTGAAATTACTGATTTTTCAAACTACTCTTGATAAATGGTAATGGGTATGCCCTGACTAGTGACAGTATGTGCTTCAACACTAACATCTCTGGATAAGCTCACTGTCTATACTACCCTTTCATTCACTAATTATTTCACTGATACTAAATTTTTTTCCAAATGAATAGAAATTTCTCCACTAAATCTCAGTTCAAAGTAACTGAAGAACAAAAAATCACACTCAGCTTTGCATGCATGGCTCAAATCCCTGTAAGATAAATAAGAACTGAGCTAAAAATGCACAGTTATTTGGTTAGTATTTTCTTAAAGTATTTTGAAGATGGGAAGACTGCCACAATGACACTATTAATGGAAACAAATATGAACTTATGCTGCATTCATTGTTCTAATGCAATAGAATAGACTGAGTGTACAGGGGGCTTTTAACATTTCCATAAGGAGTATAAAGTAGCAGTTGCATACTGGCAGTTGGCATTTCTTGAACTAGCAGGGAAAACAAAATGCCATCTATTGTACAGAGCTTTGCCCAAAAATAACAACATGAAAATTACTTCTTCCACCAAATTTTTCTTGTACACTTGTGTTTAGGTATAAGTTTTTAATTGGCTTTGTCTCTTCAGTAGTGCTCTGTAAAGATTTTGAAGCATTATTAATTTTTAAAATAAAAACTATATTTCCATTATAGCTGTCAGTAGTTAAGCACATAAATGTGGTTTTATAATGTCTTCAGCATGAGAATAACTTAAAAAAAGATAAAAGTGCATTATATGTAGTGCTGAACCCTAGAAAATAACCATCTGTTCCCACAAGCTGGAGTATAAATAGAACAAGCAAGAGAAGACAAGGATGAGAGTGGGTGTAAGTGGTCTGCCATTTCTGGAGTGTATGTTCAAACTAGGATGTTTTCCTGAATTCTGAAGAGGTACGGAGTGCAAATCCATAGTTAGATACTCCATGAAATTTGTCTAGAGCAAATTGTATTTATTTTACTTTTTTTCTCTTCTCTGCATTTATTTGGAAGCAGAATGTGTTTTATGCATCTTGAGGAGTAGAGTGGGATGGAGGAGGCTCACCTGAAAAAATCACTCTTCTTCTGCAGTCTAAGGGTGGCATTTGGAAGGATTGATTTGGTTCTTTGGTTGGGTTTTTTTGTTCTTTTAGAATACTGATCAAATGTGGGTTGCAACAACAACCAATTTTGCCCTCATTCCAAACTCAGAATTGTGTCTATGGTAGGGCATGAGATACCTTTCAATCAATGTGGTTAATTAAACACTTAAAAAAGATCAGAGCAAAATGTAGAATTGTTTTATTTGAGATGAAGACTATAGAGACTAGGAGAAACCAGCTTTCCAAAACCCTTATCACTGGTATGAAGCTAAAGCAGGTTTGTTCCATGCTGTAAGCACCATTCACATTTGAGATCCTTACTTTTATATCATCAGTATTTTCCTGCTGCACATCAGCATTTGGAGGCTTACTGGCCTGAATCTCTGCTGTGTATGTGCTGTTGCAGGAATGTGGCTCTTGTTTCACAGAGCCAGTCCAGCCTTTGTGCTTTCCCAGCAGCCTTAAACCTCCTGCATCATGTCTTGGTGATCTGATCACATTAAGTGTCTTCAAACCTGGGTGGCCAGTCTGAAGGAAGTGTCAGCAGAGCTGGTGCAGAGGGAAAAAGAACCATTACTCCCTTCATAATGGAAGGCTGGTTGGGTTGAAAAGAAGGGGACCTGGAACTGGCAAAGGCTTGATACAGATGCTTAGAGTGAGTGTGATTGCCCTTACCAGACTTTGGAGTATCTGTAAAGCATTTCTGAGTAAGGATCTAAGAAAAGTCTCTGACTTCTTGAAATGCCTAAATACTGGCAGCCCAGATTATAAATCCAGCACTTTCCCTCTGTGAACTGCTGCATACTTTGCAGTTGATAGAAACTCTCTTGGGACTTTCAGCTTTTTTTTTTAAACCAGGAAACTCACCTAGATAATGCTGGTCATTAAAATATAGTTCTTCATAGATGTTGAAGTCCCACATTGGCTGAACAATAATTAGCTAACCTTTGATTCCTCTGGAATGTGTGCATTCCTGTGTCCTGTTTTACCATTGCCATTCTGGAAGAACTCAGTTCTTTAAGGAACCTGACATGTACAGTTTAAGCCAGCTGCAAGTAAATGAAGAGTAAACAATTTCTGTGATTAAAACAATGAAATTGCAAGGCTGATGGGAGAAAGTTATTGAAAATGAAAGGTAAACAATGTATACCTTCTGCAGACAGGTCACATAGATGCTTTCTGCCTTACATCTGGCAAGGCTGAAGTAGTCATAGAAGGCTGGGGGTAGCCTTTGGAAACCCTTGCTTCTTTCCTTCAGGAGTTCTGACGTGTCTTTGGTAGTTGGTCAGATTAAAGTCCTTATTCACCTGAGGATTTCCTAACTCAGACAGGAAGGAGTTTTGACATAGCTTTTGATAGATTGTCAGCTGCCTAATCCTGTCTTGGAAATGCTGATACTGCTTAGTATGACCAGGTATGATTATTACTTACTTCTAAAATAAACAGTGTAGATGATGATTGCTTTGATGGTTGGCTGAACTCTAAACAAGATGTTAATCTGCTATGACACAGAGTTCTGCTCTTTCCTGTTGAGCTGTACAACATTTATACTCCAGAATTAGTTTGTTTCCATGTTTAATTTATCTTATACAGAAACAATTGTTTCTGTAACTCCTCCAGTTATTGACAGAGGTTTCTGACAGTTTTGTGCCCAGGACACCTCTGTTCCCAGCGAACATTTCTCCTCTTTCCTGTAACTTGGAGCTCAGTGCTCTCAGTCCAAGTGCACTACTTAGACACCAGGGATGGATGGCTTTGCTTCACTGCTGTCCGTCCCTTCCTGACAGTTATCTTCTGCTTTGGCTTTTTTGGAACCTCATGAAAGTAGAATTTAATTCTTTCTTCAAGAAGAATCAAGTATTCTTTAGCCAGTTAGATGTGCCTGTACACCAATTCTGTATAAGATATGGGTGGGCAAGTTAATAACATTTATGTGTTAAGGACTGATGGGGATGGACAGTGAAGCTGGTTTACACTCTGGCTGCATCTGAAAAGCAGAATTCCCCTGGAAAGAAAATGTGTTTATGCTGGAAAAGTTTGGATAAACTATTAAGTGACAGACCCATTTGGCAGAATCAGAATTTATGTCCCCAGGCACTCCCTCCCTGCAGACAGTGTCCCCATGATGTCTGGATTTTCTGGTGCTGTCACCAGTTCATCCCCTCAAACCAGAATGTTCACCTACCTTGCCATGTATCCTGAGCTGGAGTTACTGTTTCTTGCTCTGTCTACAGCATTGAGTCTCTAAAAAGTAGAAATCCCTGCTTTTTTACTAGGGCTTTGTAAATATATTGAGTGCTTTATGTCTCAGTTTTATTTGTCAAGAGAATGCATTAGTAACTTGCTAGAAGGAATCTCCATTCAACAGTGGATGCTCATGCAAGTGCCAAGACTGGGGCTCTGTCAGGCATTTTCTTTTATGAATCTTCAGCTTGTTTATTAAAAATAATGAAAGGCCTGCCTAAAATGTTAGTAAAAGCTAACTGTTTTTTTTTTTTATTTCTCCCAACCCAAGAATTTGTCCCTTTGTACAGCAGCTCTAATGTACATCCTTAGTAGAGATCGCTTGAACATGGATTTGGACAGAGCTAGTCTAGACCTGATGATACGGCTTCTAGAATTGGAACAAGATGCTTCCTCTGCCAAGCTGCTGAATGAAAAGGACATGAATAAAATTAAGGAGAAAATTCGGAGACTGTGTGAGACTGTTCACAACAAACATCTTGATCTCGAAAACATCACGGTGGGTAACATGCTTTTGTTGGAAAGCCTTCACAGTTGTGGAATGCTTAATAAAATGGAATTTGCAAGCATCATCCTTCATTTCACATCCCCAGCAAAGGATTCCTGCTGTTTCATCTGCCTTTTATGTATACCTGACTTCACAAGTGTTTTCTTCAAATTTGAAATTTCCTTTTTCAAAAGTTATTAGTAGGATAAAGTTAGGATGTTCTTCGCCTGAGTTTCTGTTTGCCCCTGCTAAGGGTAGCTACAGGGAGCAGTTGCAAACAAGTTACAATAACTGTGTTTGAAACCCACACTTAGATGTACTCCATTTCTTTGCCTAAGTTTTATAAGTACTTTCACAAATGGGGATTTGTGCATGGGAGTAAGAGTATTGTGTACTAAATTAAAACTGTGGTGCAGGTTTTGACATTTAAAAAAAACCTATCCTGCACAAGCTGATTTTCCCCTACCCAAAGTGTGGCAGTTCTGTTACTTATCATGAATGTAGATGAATTTTTTCCTTCCTTTCTCAAACATACTTGTTCTTTATGAAAATACCTTCATCTGTAGCAGAATGAGCTGGCTCTGTTTAGGTTCTGTTTAAAAAGAAATTGGATGCTATCATCAAGCTAGCTTAGAAAATAAAAAGGCTAAGTTGCAAGGTTTTATAAGAGAGTGTATTTTAAGAATTGATTGACAGATTGATTAGATGAGTGGCCATAAATGACAAAAAACAGTTAATGTGTCTTTGCTTTTGCCATATTCCAGTATAGTTGATGTTAGTATAATCTTAATTTTTTGACATCCTGTAATACGTTCTTTTCAAGATTCTTATTAGGGTTTTTGCCGTTTTTTCTGTAATGCTTGTACCCTTTTTTGTGTAACGCTTATACTCAACGGGAGAAGCTTCTGATTTATTGCTTATGAAGTGAGCTTTTCAGAGCTTTGTCTGTGCAAGTAATGTTCCAGCTCCTGGCAGTAATCTGCAGTTAGGATTGTGTTCCATATTCAGTTGGACTAAAAGATGTGCCTTGTTGAGCTGGCACTTTGTTCTGTAGCTTTTGGGACTTTTGTGTCAGTTTAGGAAGAGTTTCTTTGGGGTGTTTTCTCTCCAAATTCTGGCTATGGAACAGAGAGCTGAATTGATACGAAGAGCCACTGTTCTGTAGCTTTAGCAAGAGCTGAATTTTGGGTGAGGAAGACAATATCCATGACATCATTGTTAACTTTGGTAATCAGGTTGTGGTGACAATGGAATACAAATTGCAATTTTTAGTCTTTGGTTTCATACAAGGACATGAAAGGTGCTGGCAGGGAGCTTGAATTAACTTTCTGGCCTTGGAAATCTGCAGAGAAAGAAAGAAATGAGATTATATTCTGCACTTCAGTTTACAGTCTGAAAATACCACCACAGAAGGAAATCTATTCTCTAGGTGGTGATTAGCTAGGATTTGGTATAATCAGAGTCTTCTTTCAGTGCTGTTTTGGCACTGAAGGCAGCTCACATAGCAGAGTTTGTCAGTGCCAGGATATCTCTTGCACTATAAAATGTAAGACAGCTCCCTTTATTAAGCATGGAACAGCTGGTGCAGGTTCCTCATTGCTAAAGCATCCAGCCACAAAGACCACTGTCTCCTGCTTGAGCTTTTCTCATATTCATAATCTGATCTAGCCTGTTGCTTTTTTATGAACTGTAATTCTGTTCTTGTTTTTTCTTAGACATGGATTTTAAAAGGAGAGGATATATCAAAAGGGTCTCTGTCTTGTGAGGAAGTTGTTCATGAGTAAAGAGCATTAATATCCTCGGCCATCAGTTTCAGCTGCTGTATTTGAGGGTTTTTCCCTGAGGCAGCTCTATTTCTTAAATTTATTTCGAGCTGTTGCTGTAAATGCATTGAATATTGTAGTACCTCACAGATGGAAACTGGTTTCCTCCCAGCTGCACCATCTAGAAGCAGAGACTGTATAGTATTTAGAGAATATTTGCAAGCCAAATGAGATGATTAGGTTCTCTTCCAGTTTAAAATAGTAGCAATGGTAAGTTGAGACCATAATGAACTTCATATGTTGAAGATCAAGCTGCTTTCATGTAGATCCCTGTCATAAGATACAATAAGTAATCTCTGTTTTGTACTAAATGACAGGCAGAAAATGTAAAAAAAATGCAAATCTTCTGGGGGTGAAGAAAAGCTCTGTGCTTTTTCAGACTCAGACATACCCAGTGAGAAACAAGAGGATTGCAGCAGATGTTTTTATACCTCCAGTTTGTGCCTAACCAGTCACACCTTGGCTTGTTTGAATCTTACACAGATCAGGAGAATGTGATCCATTTGCCTCCCTCTTTCCACAGATAACATTGTTTGTGTGTCTGTCTAGAAATGAGGCTGGACTAATTTTTAAATATTCAAAGGTTCTAGTTTTTTGATGGCTATTTATGTAAAAAACATTAGCCCAGAAACCAGGGAGGTGTGTGCAGGCTGAGTTTGTTCCAGGCTGGCTGTGCTGCATTAGAAGAAGATAAACCTGAAGAACCTGACCTTCACCTCAGCAGATGGCCCACACCTTCAGTGAGCACAGCCCTCTGCAGCTCCTGCTTTTGCAGCTGCCTCCTCACTGTTGCATCAGAATAAAAGCCTTCAGGGGTGGCTTCTGTTTTCAGATGGTGAAAGAACTTATTCTGGTTTTCACTCAGCATAAGGCTGAAATGTTAAGGCAACCATGTGTTGGGCCTTTGGTGTTAAAATTTTGTAGTAGTTGACAAAAATTTGAATGTAATGGATTATTCTAGTCAAAAGCAAAAGGGTTACGAGGTTTCATTGCTTTTATTTAAAAAAAGGAGAAAATTGGTATCCTTATTAAGTGTGTACAAATATCAGATTATATTCTTTTAGGGTTATCTGAAGTTCTCTTGCCCTATAACAGGAAACTAATCACTGTGTTTTAAATATTGTGTGGCCTTTGAGCTTTTGTGGTGTAGGTATTTAGGAAATTACCTGACCTGCTGTAAATTTGCTGCTACTTGTGTTCTCTTGATCCTCACAACCCTTTGCTGACCCAAGGATTCTTCCATTTGCCCTGGAGGAATGCTGTTACTGTTATGTTCATAGTGATAATGTGCTGCTGGGCTTGCTCCTACAACCCAGAAACAACTTTGGGTGTTAACTCTTCTTTATCTGATCTTCAGCTTTCTTTTCTTCCTTGGAAATGAAGTATTTTGAAAGTGAGGAAAGCAGCTGGAGATGCTGGGGAGTGGAGGGAGGGCTCATACTGACACAATGGAGTGTTTGCTCAAGCCTGTTGAGTACTGTTCTGCTTCCATTTGCAGGGAGTGAACTTAGCTTTACTGTTGGTGAATTTATATATGTGTTCCTCCTTTTTCCAAAAATGTATATCAGTAAATAGAATAAGGTTTCCTGCAGTTGTTCAGTTTAATTGCTTTATTCTGTAGGTTTGAAATTAAAAACACAAGATGCCTACATTGGAAGCAAATGTGATCTTTGAGCAGCACAACCCATGTATCTGAGATTGAGAAGCTGTGTTCACTGGGGATTTTCTTGATTTTTTTACTGCCTGGCTGATTTGTCCATTTACTTCGTCCACTTGTTTATTTTGATAACAATAGAAACAGATGGCAATAGTCTGCTTGGGTTTTCTAAGCTATTAATAAAATAAAGAAAATTTGAAAATGCCAAGTAGCTTTTTTATCAGTATTGTCATTTTTTTAAAGATATGCCTATTTTCCAGTCTATTCTTGCTCCCTCTGGTGGTGCCTCTCAGAGCCTGTACTTTCGTTTTTGTGGTTTTCCTGTGACGTGTGTTTGTGTGGCTTGGTGTATTGGCTGCAGCTGCATTTGATGATTTCACTAACTCCAGAACCTCTCTCTTTCAGACTGGGCATTTGGCAATGGAGACGTTGCTGTCTCTCACCTCTAAGCGAGCTGGGGACTGGTTTAAAGAAGAGCTGCGACTTCTGGGTGGTCTGGATCATATTGTAGATAAAGGTATAGTGGGGATACTGCTTTGACAGCATGACAAAATAGTGAATTGCAATAAAATATTTGCTTTTTGTGATGTTCATTTCCTGTGGTTTAAAATAGAAATATTACATATTTTTCTTAACAGTGTTAAAAATAAAATACACAATTCCGCATGAAGTAACTGAGAAATATTAGTGATTTTAATCTATTTTAGATGAGATTGAAAGTAGTTTTCACGTTAAACAGAATGTGTGGAGTGTTGCATTACAGTGTATGAGAATAACAATGGCTTAAGCTTGGACAGAATGCTGTTACATATCTCTGTACAGCACACTTATTCTAGAGTAGAATCTCCTTCATAGTGTCCTAGAATTATTTTCAGACCAGATATTTTTAAACTAAATATACCAAAGGAAGTAAACCCTTCAAGAAGAAATTGGGGGTGGGGGGAAGGTTCAAAGATACCCCTCTGTTAGTGTGTTTTTGATCAGAATCTCCTAGCTAGGAAAAGGGACATTTCTAAATGAGTTCTTGACCTGAGTAAAGCTTGGTCTTGAATAAGCAGTGGGAGAACAAAGAAAGAACTGGAGAGGTGGAAGTATTCAATTTGAACACAGTTTCAAGTTATTGTTTCAGAGTTGTAAAGTCTGGGAAATGTGTGCTTGTCCTGTCTCATTCCTCTTCTAAAAGACTCCCTTAGAGTTAAGGAACATTGTCATGTGCTGAACACAGTTATTAGCAGGAGAAAATAATATATATGGTTAGGTAATTTGTAACAGCAATCTAAAACTTTTCAAGACAATGTTGTAAGGGTTTTTTTTTTCATTTACTTGGAGAAATGAAAAGTTTTGGAGTGCTGATCATGTCCTCATGGTTATTTCCTGCCATTAGAGGTGTGCAGAGTGTAAAATGAGGTTGATAACAACTCTTGAGTAGCTGCGTAGTTTGTACACCTGGCTTTTGGAGACCTTTTACTTATGGAGGAAAAAAACTTCTTTTTGTGTTTAGTTAAAGAATGTGTGGATCACCTAAGCAGTGATGAAAATGAAGAGAAGTTGGTTGCTTCCTTATGGGGTGCAGAGAGATGTTTACGGGTCTTGGAAAGTGTGAGTATGAGCAGATCCTTTGCATTTCTGAGAGCTGCTTTTTAAGCAGGTCTGGTTTGCCTTCTTTCAGTGTATAGTCACATTATAGCTCTGTAAGGTTGATTTTTATTTTTTTACAGACTGTACTAACTTTCTGATGCTTATCAGTGTTTCTGTAATGTTTGAAAATTTAATTTGCTATTCTGTATGTGTGTACTGCATTCCAAGATTATTTTTGTTAAAAATAAGTAAATATAACATGATACTTTTTCTTAAGTTCCTACAAAAAGCTGCTGTTTATGGGTGTTGTTTCCTTGGCATGAGTTTTGACTCTCCAATATGTGTGTCTAGTAATAACTGAACATTACAGAAGTGAGATTTTCTTAGAAGCAATAAATCAATGCTAGGAGTTGCTACTTTGAGCCATCAGCTGGGGAAGTGCTGAAAGAGAAAATTGTCCTGAGGGGCAAACGAGTCCTGTCATCAGTTGAGTGGGTATATGCAGATGGTAAATATTTCTTTGAGAACTTGTAAGAAAATCAAAATATGTGATACTTTTGTAGAGTTTACTTGACAGGAATGGTGTGTGTGTGTTCCTCTGCAATGCC